>NC_092752.1:60537638-60890392 GCF_047496795.1 Chiloscyllium punctatum
CAGGCTGTGAGCGGTGTGTGGACGGCAGTGAGGGTCAGGCTGGGGGGAAGAGTGAGGGCAGCAGTGAGTGTTAGGGTTGGGGAAGTGTTGTACAGCAGTGAGAGTCAGGCTGGGGGCAGTGTGTGGACGGCGGTGAGGGTCAGGCTGGGGCGGTGTGTGGAAGGCAATGAGGGTCAAGCGGGGTGTGGAGTGTGGTCAGCAGTGAGGGTCAGGCTGGGGGCGTTGGTGGGAGTCAGGCTGGGGCAGTGTTGGACACTGTGAGGGTCAGGCTATGTGGGAGAGGGTCAGGTTGAGTGCAGTGAGAGACAGGATGTGGGGGTCAAGGTCAAGCTGGGTGCAGCGTGTGGATGGTGGTGGCGTTTAGGGTGGGGGCCCTGTGTGGACGGCGGTGAGGGTCAGGCTGAGGGCGGTGTGTGGACAATGTTTGGGGTCAGGCTGGGGGCGGTGTTTTGTGGTGGTGGGGTCAGTCTGGGGGCAGTGAGCGTGCGTCGATGAGGTTCAGGCTTGGGGCGGCGTGTGGACGGCAGTAAGGGTCAGGCTGTGGGTGGTGCATGGACGGCAAGTAAGTGACACGCTGGGGACGGTGTGTGGACAGTGATAAGTTTCATGCTGGGGCAGTGTGTTGACAGCAGTGAGGGTCAGGCTGGGGGCGGTGTTTCTTGCGGTGGTGGAGGCCAGGCTGCAGGCGGTTTTGGAAGGCAGTGAGGGTCAGGCTGGGAGCGGAGATCGATGGCGGTGAGGGGCAGGATGGGGGCGGTATATGAGCGGTGGTGAGGGTCAGGCTGGGGCAGTGAGTGGACGGTGGTGAGGGTCAGGCGGTGGGTGGTGTGTGGACAGCATTGAGGGTCAAGCTGGGGGCGGTGTGTGGACGACATTGAGGGTCAGGCTGGGGGCGGTATGTGGACGGCATTGAGGGACAGGCTGGGGGCGGTGTGTGGACGGTGGTGAGGGTCAGGCTGGGGGCGGTGTGTGGACGGTGGTGAGGGTCAGGCTGGGGGCGGTGTGTGGACGGCATTGAGGGTCAGGCTGGGGGCGGTGTGTGGATGGTGGCGAGGGTCAGGTTGGGAGTGGGATTGAATGCTGTTGAGGGTCAGGCAGGTGGCGGTGTTGAATGCTGGTGAGGGTTAGGCTGGGTGCAGGTTTGGACTGTGGTGGGGGTCTGGCGGGGGGCAGTGTGTGGAGGGGCAGTGAGGTTCATGCTGTGGACTGTGTTGGATGGCGTTGAAGGTCAGGGTGGGGGCGTTGTGTGTACGGTGGTGAGGGTCAGGTTGGGGGTGGTGTTGTGTGGTGATGGGGGTCAGGATGGAGGTGGTAAGTGGGCATTAGTGAGAGTCAGGCTGGGAGCGGTATGTGGACGGCAGTGAGGGTCAGGCTGGGGGGAAGAGTGAGGGCAGCAGTGAGGGTTAGGGTTGGGGCGGTGTTAGACAGTAGTGAGGGTCAGTCTGGGGACGGTGTGTGGACGGCGGTGAGGGTCAGGCTTGGGCGGTGGACGGCGGTGAGGGTCAGGCTTGGGCGGTGTGTGGATGGGAATGAGGGTCAAGCGGGGGGTGGAGTGTGGTCAGCGGTGAGGGTCAGGTTGGGGGCGTTGGTGAGAGTCAGGCTGGATCAATGTTGGACACTGTGAGGGTCAGGCTATGTGGGAGAGGGTCAGGTTGAGTACAGTCAGAGACAGGATGGGGGTGAAGGTCAAGCTGTGTGCAGCGTATGGATGACGGTGGCGTTCAGGGTGGGGGCCCTGTGTGGATGGCGGTGAGGGTCAGGCTGAGGGCGGTGTGTGGACGGCAAGTGAGGGTCAGGCTGGGGGCGGTGTGTTGACGACAAGTAAGGCACAGGCAGCTGAGGGTGTGTGGACAGCGATGAGTTTCATGCTAAGGGCCATGTGTGGACAGCAGTGAGGGTCAGGCTGGGTGGCGGTGTTTTGTGGTGGCGGAGGTCAGGCTGCGGGTGTTTTTGGAAGGCAGTGAGGGTCAGGCTGGGAGCGGAGTTGGACGGTGGTGAGGGTCAGGATGGGGCAGTGTGTGGACGGCGGTGCGGGTCAGGCTGGGGGCGGTATGTGAGCGGTGGTGAGGGTCTGGCTTGGGGTGGTGTTGAACAGTGGTGAGGGACAGGTTGGAGGCGGTGAGCGTCAGGCTGGGGTGGTGAGGTTCATGCTGTGTGCAATGTTGTATGGTGGTGAGGGTTAAGCGAGGGGCTGTGTTGGATGGCAGTGTGGGTCAGGCTGGGGCAGTGTTGGACGGAGTTTGGGTCAGGCTGGGGCATTGTGTGGACGGCGGTGAGGTTCAGGCTGGGGATGGTGTGTGGCGGTGGTAAGGGTCGAGCTGGGGACGGTGTTAAACGGTGGTGAGGGTCAGGCTGAGGATGGTGTGTGGGCGGTGGTGACGGTCAGGCTGGGGATGGTGTGCGGGCGGTGGTGAGGGTCTGGCAGGGGATGGTGTTAAACGGTGGTGAGGGTCAGGCTGGGGATCGTGTGTGGATAGTGGTGAGGGTCAGGCTGGGGATGGTGTTGAACAGTGGTGAAGGTTTGGGGTGGTGAGGGTCAAGCTGGGGTTGTGTATGGACGGCGGTGAGTGGAAGGCTGGGTGCAGTGTGTGGATGGTGGTGACGGTCAGGCTGGGGATGGTGTTCAACAGTGGTGAGGGTCAGGCTGGGGACGGTGTTAAACGGTGGTGAGGGCCAGTCTGTGGGTACTGTTGTGCAGTGGTGGGATCAGTCTAGGGGAGGTGAGTGGACGGCAGTAAAGGTCAGGTTGGGGGCGATGTGTGGGCGGCAGTGAGGGTCAGCCTGGGGGCGGTGTGTGGGCGTCGGTGAGGGACAGGCTGTTAACGGTGTGTGGACGGCAGTATGGGTCAGTCTGGGGGCGGTGTGTGGGCGGCAGTGAGGATCATGCTGGGGGCGATGTGTGGACGGCAGTGAGTAACAGGCTGGGGGCGGTGTTAAGTGGTGGTGAGGGTCAGGCTGGAGGCAGATTTGGACGGCGGTGAGTGTCAGGCTGGGGGCAGTGCACGGGTGGTGGTGAGGGTCAGGCTGGGGACGGTGTTGAACAGTGGCGAAGGTCAGGTTTGGGGGAGTGAGGGTCAGGCTGGGGGTGTTGCATGGATGTTGGTGAGGATCAGGCTGGGTGCGGTGTATGGGCAGTGGTAACGGTCAGGCTGGGGACGGTATGCGGGCAGTTGTGAGGATCAGGCTGGGGATGGTGTTGAATGGTGGTGAGGGTCATGCTGTGGGCGGTGTTGTGCCGTGGTGGAGTCAGTCTGGAGGTAGTGAGTGACAATAGACAATAGACAATAGATGCAGGAGTAGGCCATTCAGCCCTTCCAGCCTGCACCGCCATTCAATATGATCATGGCTGATCATTCCCAATCAGTATCCTGTTCCAGCCTTATCTCCATAACCCTTGACTCCACTATCTTTAAGAGCTCTATCCAATTCTTTCTTAAATGAATCCAGAGACTGGGCCTCCACTGCCCTCTGGGGCAGAGCATTCCACACAGCCACCACTCTCTGGGTTAAGTAGTTTCTCCTCATCTCTGTCCTAAATGGTCTACCCCGTATTTTTAAGTTGTGTCCTCTGGTTCGGCACTCCCCCATCAGCGGAAATATGTTTCCTCCTGCCAGAGTGTCCAATCCTTTCATATTCCTATACGTTTCAATCAGATTCCCTCTCAGTCTTCTAAACTCAAGGATATACAAGACCATTCGCTTCAGTCTTTCCGTGTAAGGCAATCCTGCCATTCCAGGAATTGACCTCGGGAACCTACGCTGCACTCCCTCAAAAGCCAGAATGTCTTTCCTCAAATTTGGAGACCAGAACTGTACACAGTACTCCAGGTGTGGTCTCACCAGGGCCCTGTACAGCGGCAGAAGCACCTCTTTGCTTCTATACTCAATTCCTCTTGTTATGAAGGCCAGCATGCTATTAGCCTTCTTCACGACATGCTGTACCTGCATGCTTGCCTTCATTGACTGGTGGACAAGAACACGCAGATCTCTCTGAACAGCCCCTTTACCTAATTTGATACCATTGAGGTAGTAATCTGCCTTCCTGTTCTTGCCACCCAATTGGATAACCAGACATTTATCCACATTAAACTGCATCTGCCATGCATCTGCCCACTCACCTAACTTGTCCAGGTCACCCTGTAATCTCCTAACATCCTCATCACATTTCACCCTACCACCCAGCTTTGTATCATCAGCAAATTTGCTAATGTTATTGCTGATACCATCTTCTATATCATTTACACATATTGTAAAAAGCTGCGGTCCCAGCACGGATCCCTGCGGTACCCCACTGGTCACTGCCTGCCATTCCGAAATGGAGCCGTTAATCACTACCCTTTGTTTCCTATTATCCAATCTAGTACTTTGCCCCCAATACTGTGCGCCCTAATTTTACTCACTAACCTCTTGTGTGGGACTTTATCAAAAGCTTTCTGAATGTCCAGGTACACTACATCCACTGGATCTCCCTCGTCCATCTTCCGAGTTACATCCTCAAAAAAATTCAAGAAGATTAGTCAAGCATGATTTCCCCTTCATAAATCTATGCTGACTCTGTCCTATCCTGTTACAATTATCCAGATGTGCCGTAATTTCATCCTTTATAATAGACTCCAGCATCTTTCCCACCACTGAGGTCAGACTAACTGGTCTATAATTTCCTGCTTTCTCCCGCCCACCCTTCTTAAAAAGTGGCACAACATTAGCCGCCCTCCAATCCTCAGGAACTGACACCGATTCTATTGAACTCTGGAAAATAATCACCAGCGCATTCACGATTTCCCGAGCCACCTCCTTCAGTACACTGGGATGCAGGCCATCAGGTCCCAGAGACATATCAACCTTCAGACCTAACAGTCTCTCCAACACCAAATCCTGGCAAATATAAATTCCCTTAAGTTCAGGTCCTTCAGCCACTGTTACCTCAGGGAGATTGCTTGTGTCTTCCCCAGTGTACACAGATCTGAAGTACTGAGTGGATGGCAGCAACGGTCAGGATGGGGGAGAAGTGTGGGCAGCAGTTAGGGTCAGGCTGGGGCAGTATGTGGGCATCAGTGAGGGTCAGGCTGGGGGCGTAGTGTGACCGGCAGTGAGGTTCATGCTGGGGTCGGTGTGTGGATGGCAGTGACTGACAGGATGGGGGAAATGTTTTGTGGTGGTGAGGGTCAGGTTAGAGTCAGTTTCGGACAGCAGTGAGTGTCAGGGTGGGGTGCACTGTTGGACGGTGGTATGAGTCAGGCTGGGGGCGTTGTGTAAATAGCGTTGAGTATTAGGCTGGGGTCCGTGTGCGGATGGTGGTGACGGTCAGGCTGGGGCGGTGTGTGGACAGCAGTGAGGGCAAAGCTGGGGGCGGTGTGTCTATGGCAATGAGGGCAAGGCTGGGGGCAGTGTGTGGACAGCGGTGGGGGTCAGACTATGAGCAGTGTTGGACAGTGGTGGGGGTCAGGCTAGGGGCGGTGAGTTGGCAACGGTGAGGGTCAGGCTGTGGGTGGTGTTGAATGGCGGTGAGGGTCTGGCTAGGGTGGTGTGTGGACAGCGGTGGGGGTCAGATTATGGGCAGGGCTGGGACAGGGCTGCGAGTGGGCGGCAGTGAGGTTCATGCTGGGGGCCGTGTGTGGACGGCAGTGAGTGACAGGATGGGGTCATTGTTTTGTGGCGGTGAGGGTCAGGCTGGAGGCAGATTCGGACGCCAGTGAGTGTCAGGGTGGGGCGCACTGTTGGACGGCGGTGTGGGTCAGGTTGAGGGCGTTGATTGGATGGCGTTGAATATCAGTCTGGGGTCCGTGTGCAGGTGGTTGTGAGGGTCAGGCTGGGGTGGTGTGTGGACAGCAGTGAATGCAAAGCTGGGGGCGGTGTGTCTATGGCAATGAGGGCAAGGCTGGGAGCAGTGTGTGGACAGCGGTGGGGGTCAGACTATGGGCAGTGTTGGACACTGGTGGGGGTCAGGCTGGGGGCGGTGAGTTGGCAATGGTGAGGGTCAGGCTGTGGGTGGTGTTGTACGGCGGTGAGGGTCTGGCTGGGGTGGTGTGTGGACGGCTGTGAGGGTCAGGCTGGGGATGGTATTGAACGGTGGTGAGCGTCAGGCTGGGGGTGGCGTTGTGCGGTGGTGAGGGTCAGTCTGGAGGCGTTGTTTGAAGGCGCTGAGGGTCAGGGTGGGGGCAGTGTGTGGACGGCAGTGTGGTTCATGCTGGGGCCGGAGTTGTACAGCGGTGAGGGTCAGGCTGGGGACAGTGTGTGGGCGGTGGTGAGGGTCGGACTGGAGCGGTGTGAGGACAGCAGTGAGGGCAACGCTGGGGGCGGTGTGTCTATGGCGATGAGGGCAAGGCTGGGGGCAATGTGTGGACAGCGGTGGGGATCAGACTGTGGGCAGTGTTGGACAGTGATGAGGGACAGGGTGGGGGCAGTGTTGTTTGGTGGTGGGGATCAGTCTGGAGGCGGTGAGTGGGTGTTGGTGAGGGTCAGGCTGGGGACGGTGTGTGGACAGCGTTGAGATGCAGGCTATGTGAGGTGTGTGGAGAGCAGTGAGGTTCAGGCTGTGGCGGTGTGTGTGCGTCAGTGAGGGTTAGGTTTGGGGTGGTGTTGGATGACAGTGAGATTCATGCTGGAGGTGGTGTGTGGATGGCAGTGAGTGTCAGACTGGATGCGGTGTTGGACAGTGGTAAGGGTCAGTCTTGGGCGGCTGTTGGACGGCAGTGTGGGTCAGGATGGGGGCGGTGTGAATGGCGATGAGTATCAGGCTGGACTGGTGTGTGGAGGACAGTGGGGTCAGGCTGGGGGTGGTGTTGGACGGTGTTGAGGGTCAGGCTGGGGGCAGTGTGTGGACAGTGGTGAGGATCAGGCTGGGAGCGGCGTGTGGGTGGTGGTCAGTATCAGGCTTGGGTGGTGTGTGGGCGGTGGTGAGGATCAGGCTGGGGGCGGTGTGTGGATGGCAGTGAGGGTCAGACTGGGGGCGGTGGGTGGATGGCAGTGAGGGTCAGACTGGGGGCGGTGGGTGGATGGTGGTGAGGGCAAGGCTGGGGGCATTGTTCAGACAGTCGTGAGGGTCAGACTATGGACGGTGTTGGACCGTGGTGGGGGTCAGGCTGGGGGCGGTGCTGGACGGCAGTGAGGGTCAGGGTGGGTGCGTCTGTGGGTGGTGGCGAGGGTCAGGGTTAGGGTGGTGTTTGGACGGCAGTGTGGTTCAGGCTGGGGGCGGTGTTGTACTGCAGTGAGGGTCAGGCTGGGGGTAGTGTGCAGACGGCGATGAGGGTCAGGCTGGGGGCAGTTTGTGGGCGGTGGTGATGGACAGGCTGGGGACGGTGTTGAACGGTGTTGAGAGTCAGGTTGGGGGCGGTGAGGGTCAGGCTTGGGGTGGTGAGGTTCATGCTGGAGGCAGTGTTGTATGGCAGAGAGGGTGAGGCTGGGGCGGTGTTGGATGAAGGTGTGGGTCAGGCTGGGGGCGTCGTGTGGACAGCGGTGAGTGTCAGGCTAGGGGTGAAGTGTGTGCAGTTCTGAGGGTCAAGCTGCGGGTGGTCTGTGTATGCGGTGAGGTACAGGCTCGGGGCGGTGTTGGATGGCGCTGGGGGTCAGTTTCGGGGCGGTGTGTGGATGGCGGTGAGGGTCAGGCTGGGGATGGTGTTAGACGGTGGTGAGGGTCAGGCTCGTGCCGTGTGTGGATGGCGGCGGGTGTCAGGCTGAGGGCGGTGTGTGGATGGTGATGAGGGTCAGGCTGGGGGGAGAGTGTAAATGTCGGGGGGTGTCGGGATGGGGGCGGTGTGTGGAAAGCAGTCAGTGTCAGGCTGGGGGCGGTGTTAGACGGGGGTGAGGGTCAGGCAGGGGGTGGTGTGTGGAAAGCAGTGAGAGTCAGTCTGGGGGCGGTGTGTGGGCAGAGGTGAGGGTCAGGCTGGGGGCGGTGTTGGATGGCGGTGGGGGTTAGTTTCAGGGCGGTGTGTGGATGGCGGTGAGGGTCGGTCTGGGGGCGGTGTGTGGATGGTGGTGAGGATCATGCTGGGGCAGTGTGTGGGCAGGGGTGAGGGCCAGGCGAGGGGCGGTATTAAATGGTGGTGATGGTCAGGCTGGGGTACAGTGTTGGACAGTGGTGGAGGGCAGGCTGGGGTAGGTCTGTGGAAGGCAGTGAAGACAAGTCTGGGGTCGGTGTGTAGATGGCAGTGAGGGCAAAGTTGGGAGTAGCGTGTGGTAGTGGTGAGGGTTAGACTGGGGGCAGAATTGGACGGTGTTGAGGGTCAGGCTGGGAGTGGTGTTGGGCAGTGTTGAGGGTCATGCTGGGGGCGGTGTGTGGACAGCAGTGATTGTTTGGCTGGGGACGGTGAGTGCACGGCGGTGAGGGTCAGGCTGGTGGCGGTGGTGAAAGTCAGGCTGGGGCAGTGTTGGACATGGTGCGGGTCAGGCTAAGTGGGAGATGGTCAGGTTGCGAGCGGTGAGGGTCAGGTTGGGTGCAGTGAAGACAGGTTTGGGGTGGTGAGGATCAGGCTGGGTGCAGCGTGTGGATGGCAGTGAGGGTCAGGCTGAGGGTGGTGTGTGGACTGTGGTTGGGGTCAGGCTAGGGGCAGTGTGTTGGCAGGGGTGGGGGTCAGGCTGAAGCTGTTAGTGGGCATCGGTGAGGGTCACGTTGGGGTTGGTGTGCAGATGGCGGCGAGGGTAAGGCTGTGGGCAATGTGTGGATGACAGTGAGGGTCAGGTTGTGGGTGTGGTGTGTACAGCAGTGAGTGTCAGGCTGGGGATGGTGTGTGGGCGGCAGTGAGGGTCAGGCTGGGGGCGGTGGTGAGAGTCAGGCTGGTGCAGTGTTGAACACGATGCGGGTCAGGCTATGTGTGAGAGGGTCAGTTTGAGTGCAGTGAGAGACAGGATGGGGTGGTGAAGGTCAGACTGGGTGCAGCGTGTGGATGGCGGTGGCGTTCAGGGTGGTGGCCCTGTGTGGAAGGCGGTGAGTGTCAGGGTGATGGCGGTGTGTGAACTGTGTTTGGGGTCAGTCTGGGGGCGGTTTATGGGTGGTGGTGAGGGTCAGGCTGGAGGCGTTGAATGTCATGCTAGGAGCGGTGTTGGATGGCGGTGATGGTCAAGCAGGGGGTGGTGTTGGGCGGAGGGGTGGGTCAGGTTGGGGGCATTGTGTGGACGGCAGTGTGGGCCAGGAGCGGAGAATTCCTGGACAGCGGTTCGTGCCACGCTGGGGGCGGTGTGTGGATGACAGTGAGGGTCCAGCTGGGGACAGTGTGTGGATAGCGGTGGGGGTCAGGCTGGTGGTCGTGTTGAACGGGGGTAAAAGTCAGGCTGCTGGCGGTGTTGGACGGTGGGGAGGGTCAGGCTGGGGTGTGTGGGTAGATGGCCCTGCCTTTCAGGCTGTGGGCGGTGTGTGGACGGCATTGAGGGTCAGGCTGGGTGTGGTGTGTGGATGGCGGTGGGGTTCAGGCTGGGGTCGGTGTGTGGTTGGCGGTGGGTGTCAGCCTGAGGGCGGTGTGTGGATGGCGGTGGGTTTCAGGCTGTGGGTGGTGTGTGGGTGGTGGCGGGGGTCATGCTGGGGGCCGTGTGTGTTCGGAGGGGACGGTCAGGCTGAGGTCGGTGTGTGAACGATGGTGGGGGTGAGCTTGAGGGCGGTGTGTGGATGGCAGTGGGGGTTAACTTGAGGTCAGTGTGTGGGCGGTAATGAAGGGCAGGCAGGGGGCGGTGTGTGGATGGTGGTGAGGTTCAGGCTGGGGCGTTTTGTGGGCGAAGATGAGGGTCAGGCTGGAAATGGTGTGTGAGCGGTGGTGAGGGTCAGTCTGGTGGTGGTGTGGTGACAGCGGTGAGGTTCAGGTTGAGGGTGGTGTGTGCACCTCCGTGAGGGTCATTCGGGGGGCAGTGTGTGGGCAGCGGTGAGTTTCAGGCTGGGAGCGATGTGTCGGCAGTGGAGAGGGTCAGGCGGGGGGCAGTGTGTATTCACCAGTGAGGAATAGGCTGGGGGCGGTGTTTGGACGGCGTTTAGGGTCAGGATGGGTGCAGATTGTGGATGACAATGGGTGTCAGACTGGGCGTGGTGTTTTGTCAGAGGAGAGGGTCGTACTGGTGGTGGTGGTGAGGTTCAGGCTTTAGCGATGTTGGATGGTGGTGGGGTTTAGGCTGGGGCAGTGTGTGCTCGGAGGTGAGGATCAGGCTGCGGGTGTTGTGTGGACAGAGGTGAGGGTCAGGCTGGGGGCGGTGTTGGATGGCACTGAGGGTCAATTTGGGGTCAGTGTGTGGGCAGTGGTGAGGGTCAGGCAGTGGCGGTGTGTGGACAGTGGTGAGGGTCAGACTGTGGGCGGTGTGTGGATGGCAATGAGGGTCAAGCGGGGGGTCGAGTGTGGTCGGCGGGGAGGGTCAGCTTGGGGGTAATGTGTGGATGGCAGTGAGGGTCAGGCTGGGGACGGTGTGTGCTTGGCGGTGAGGCACAGGCTGGGGCGGAGCTGGACGGTGGTGAGAGTCAGGATGGGACAGTGTGTGGACGGCGGTGAGTGTCAGTCTGGGGGCAGTGTGTGGGCAGAGGTGAGGGTCAGGCTGGGGGTGGTATGTGCATGGCGGTGAGGTTCAGGCTGTGGGCGGTGTTGGATGGCGGTGGGGGTCAGTCTCGGAGCGGTGTGTGGATGGTGGTGAGGGTCAGGCTGGGGATGGTGGTAGACGGCGGTGAGGGTCAGGCTGGGGGCTGTGTGTGGACGGTGGTGAGGGTCAGGCTGGGGATGTTGTGTGGACAGGGGTGGGGGGCCAGTCTAGGGGCGGTATTGAATAGTGGTGATGGTCAGGCTGGGGGTGCATTATTGGACGGTGGTGGGGGGGCAGGCTGGGGGCAGTGCTGGATGGCAGTCAGGTTCAGGTTGCGGGCGGTGTGTGGACGGTTTTGAGGAGCAGGCTGGGGGAGGTCTGTGGAAGGTGGTGAAGACAATTCTGGGGTCGGTGTGTGGATGGCAGTGAGGGCAAAGTTGGAGTTGGCGTGTGGTAGCGGTGAGGGTTAGAGTGGGGACAGAATTGGATGGTGTTGAGTGTCAGGCTTGGATCGGTGTTGGGCAGTGGTGGCGGTCAGGCTGGGGGAGTGAGTGGGCATCAATGAGAGTCAGGCTGGGGGCGGTGTGTGGACAGCAGTGACTGTCAGGCTGGGGACGGTGTGTGCACGGTAGTGAGGGACAGGCTGGGGGAGGTGGTGACAGTCAGGCTGGGGCAGTGTTGGACATGGTGAGGGTCAGGCTAAGTGGGAGATGGTCAGGTTGGGGGCGGTGAGGGTCAGGTTTGGTGCTGTGAGAGACAGGCTTGGGGTGGCGAGCGTCAGGCTGGGTGCAGCTAGTGTTGGCGGTGAGGGCCAGGCTGGGGGCGGTGTGTGGATGGCGGTGAGGTTAAGGGTGGGGGCGGTGTGTGGATGGCAGTGAGGGTCAGGCTGAGGGCGGTGTGTGGATGATGTTTGGGGTCAGGCTGTGGGTAGTGTAGAATGGCGGTGAGGGTCAGGCTGGGGGTGGGTGTTGGGCGGAAGGGTGGGTCAGCTTGGGATCAGTGTGTGTGGATGGCAGAGGGAAGGGTCAGGCTGGCGGCAGTGTGTGGACAGCAGTGAAGGCAGGGCAAATGGCGGTTTTGAATTGTGATGATGGTCAGGCTAGGAGTGCAGAGATGGACGGTGGTAGGGGGCAGCTGGGGGTGGTTTCTGGAGGGCCTGAGAGGTTCATGTGGGGGGCGGAGTTGGAGGGCAGTGAGGATCAGGTTGGGGGCGGTGCATGGACAGCGGTGAGGGCCGGGCTGGGGACATGTGTGGAAGGCGGTGAGGGCAAGGCTGGGGGAGGTGTGTTGATGGTGGTGAGGGCAAAGTTGGGTGCGGTGTGCGGCAGCTGAAAGGGTCAGATGGGGGCATTGGTGAGAGTCAGGCTGGGGCAGTGTTGGACACTGTGAGGGTCAGGCTATGTGGGAGAGGGTCAGGTTGAGTGCAGTGAGAGAAAGGATGCAGGGGTGAAGGGCAAGCTGGGTGCAGCGTGTGGATGGCGGTGGCGTTCAGGGTGGGGGCCCTCTGTGGACGGCGATGAGGGTCAGGGTGAGGGTAGTGTGTGAACCGTGTTTGGGGTCAGGCTGGGGGCGATTTGTGGGTAGTGGTGAGCGAAGGATGGAGACGTTGAGGGTTAGACTGTGGGCGATGTTGGATGGCGGTGAGGGTCCGGCTGGGGGCAGTGTGTGGATAGCGGTGGGGGTCAGGCTGGTGGTGGTGTTGAACGGAGGTGAAGGTCAGGCTGCTGGCGGTGTTGGATGTTGGTGACGGTCAGGCTGGGGTGTGTGGATAGATGGCGGTTAGTGTCAGGCTGTGGGTGGTGTGTGGACGGCATTGAGGGTCAGGCTGGGTGTGGTGTGTGGATGGCAGTGGGGGTCAGGCTGAGGTCAGTGTGTGGATGGCAGTGGGGTTCAGGCTGGGGTCGGTGTGCAGTTGGCGCTGGGTGTCATCCTGAGTGTGGTGTATGGATGGCGGTGGGGTTCAGGCTGTGAGCGGCAGCGGAGGTCACGCTGCGGGCGGTGTGTGTTTGGAGGGGACGGTCAGGCTGAGGTCGGTGTCTGAATGATGTTAGGGGTCAGCTTGAGGGCGGTGTGTGGATGGCAGTGGGGGTCAGTTTGAGGTCGGTGTGTGGGCTATAATGAAGGTCAGACTGGGGCGGTGTGTGAACGGCGGTGAGTGTCAGTCTGGGGACCGTGTGTGGGCGAAGATGAGGGTCAGGCTGGAAACTGTGTGGGCGGTGGTGAGGGTCAGTCTTGGGGCGGTGTTTTGACGGCAGTGAGGGTCCGGCTGGGGGTGGTATGTGGACCTCCGTGATGGTCAAGCGGGGGGTGGAGTGTGGTCGGAGGTGAGGCTCAGGCTGGGGCGGAGCTTGTTGGTGGTGAGAGTCAGGCTGGGGAGGGTTTGTGGACGGTGGTGAGTGTCAGGCTGGGGGCTGTGTGTGTGTGGGCAGAGGTGAGGTTCAGGCTGGGGGTGGTGTGTGCATGGCGGTGAGGTTCAGGCTGGGGGCCGTGTTGGATGGCGGTGGGTGTTACTCTGAGCGTGGTGTGTGGATGGCGGTGAGGGTCAGGCTGGGGGCGGTGTTAGACGGCGGTGAGGTTCAGGCTAAGGGCGGTCTGTGGATGGCGGTGGGTGTCAGGCTAGGGGTTGTGCGTGGACGGTGGTGAGGGTCAGGCTTGGGGCGTTGTGTGGATGGTGGAGGGGTTCAAGCTGCGGGTGGTGTGTGGGCGGCGGCGGGGGTCATGCTGGGGGCGGTGTGTGTTCGGAGGGGACGGTCAGGCTGAGGTCAGTGTGTGAACGATGTTGGGGGTCAGCTTGAGGGCGGTGTGTGGATGGAAGTGGGTGTTAATTTGGGGTCGGTGTGTGGACGGTGCTGAGGTTCTGGCTCGGGTGTTGTGTGAACAGCAGTGAGTGTCAGTCTGGGGACGCTGTGAGGGGGATAATGAGGGTGAAGTTGGAGACGGTATGTGGAAGGTGGTGAGGGTCAGGCTGGGGATGATGTGTGGTCAGTGGTGAAGCTCAGGCTGGGGGTGGTGTGTTGACTGCGGTGAGGGTCCGTCTGGTGTGTGAGACGACATAAGGGCCATTCTGGGGGCAGTGTGTTGGGAGCAGTGAGGTTCAGGCTGAGGGTGTTGTGTGGGCAGTGGAGAGGGTCAAGCTGGGGGCGGTGTGTAGTCGGCGGTGAGGGTCAGGCTGGGGGCGGTGTGTGGACGGCATTTAGGGTCAGGCTGAGTGCGGCGTGTGGACGGATGTGGGGGTCATGCTGGGAGCAGATTGTGGACGACAGTGGGTGTCAGGCTGGGGGTCGTGTCTGGGTGGAGGGGAGCGTCACGCTGGGGGCGGTGTGTGGGCGGTGGTGAGGTTCTGGCTGGTGCGGTGTTGGGTGGTGGTGGAGTTCAGGCTGGGGCAGTGTGTGTTCGGAAGGGAGGATCAGGCTGGGGTCAGTGTGAGAACGACAGTGGGGCTCAGGCTGGGGGTGTTGTGTGGACAGAGGTGGGGATCAGGCTGGGGGCGGTGTTGGATGGCACTGAGAGTCAATTTGGGGTCAGAGTGTGGGCAGTGGTGAGGGTAAGGCAGGGGGTGTGTGTGGATGGCAGTGTGGGTCAGGCTGTGGGCGGTGTGTGTATGGCAATGAGGGTCAAACGGGGGTTGGGGTATGGTCGGCGGTGAGGGTCAGGCTGGGGGTGATGTGTGGACGGCAGTGAGGTTCAGTCTGGGGACGGTGTGTAGTTGGCGGTGAGGGACAGGCTGGGGAGGAGCTGGATGGTGTTGAGAGTCAGGCTGGGGGTGATGTGTGGATGGCAGTGAGGGTCAGGCTGTGGGCAGTGTGTACATGGCAGTGAGGGTCAGGATGTGGGCAGTGTGTGAATGGCAGTGAGGGTCAGGCTGTGGGCAGTGTGTCGATGGCAGTGAGGGTCAGGCTGTGGGCAGAGTGTGGATGGCAGTGAGGGTCAGGCTGCAGGAGGTGTATGGATGGCAGTGAGGGTCAGGCTGTGAGCAGTATGTGGATGGCAGTGAGGGTCGGGCTGTGAATGGTGTGTGGATGGCAGTGAGGTTCAAGCTGGGGATGGAGTGTGGTTGGCGGTGAGGGTCAGGCTAGCAGCGAAGTGTAGATGACAGTGAAGGACTGGCTGGGGGTGGCGTGTGGACGGCGGAAGGGGTCAGACCTGGTGCAGTTTGTGGACGGCAGTGAGGGTCAGGTTTGTGGCAGTGTTCTACGGCTGTGGGGGTCAGGCTGAGGGAGGTTGGTGAACAGAAGTGGGTGTCAGGCTGGGGGTGGTGTGTGGATGGCGGTAAGTGTCATGCTGTGGACGGTGTGTTCGGAGGCGATGAGGGTCAGGCTGGGGGTGGAGTTTGTGCGGTGGTGAGTGTCAGGCTGGGGGCAGTTCTTGGACGGCAGTGAGGGTCAGGCTGGGGGCAGTGTGTGGGCGGTGGTGACTTTCAGGTTGGGGGCAGTTTTGGCCAGCGGTGGGTGTCATGCTGGGAGCGGTGTGTTTTCAGAGGGGACGGTCAGGCTGGGGTCTGTGTCTGAATGACGGTGGGGGTCAGGCTGTGGGTGGTGTGTGAACGGTGGTGAGGGTCAGGCTGGGGGCAGTGTTGGATGGCGTTGAGGGTCAATTTAGGGACGGTGGGTGGGCGGCGGTGTAGGTCAGCCTGGCGCCTGTGTGTGGGCGACGGTGAAGGTCAGGCTGGGGTGCTGTCTGGGAGGTACTGAGGGTCAGGCTGGGGTGGCGTGTGGTTGGCGGAGAGGATCAGGATGGGGGTGGTGCGTGGATGGAGGAGTGTTTCAGGCTGGGGTGGTTGGTGGATAGCAGTGAGGGTCAGGTTGTGGACGGTGTGTTCGACGTTTATGAGGTTCAGGCTGAGGGTGGTGTGTGTGCGGTGGTGTGGGTCAGGTTGGGGGCGGTTGGAGGCCAGCAGTGAGGGTCGGGCTGGGGGCTGTGTGTTCAACTTCAATATGTCAGGCTGTGGGTGGTGTATGGACGGCGGTGACGTTCAGGCTGGCGTTGTGCTGGACAGCTGTGAGGGTCAGCCTTGGGATGGTGTGTGGATGGCAGTGAGGGGCAGGATGGGGGCGGCATATTTAATGCGGCGAGGGTCTGGTTGGGTACAGTGTGTGCACGGCAGTGAGGGTCAGGCTGGGGGCGAAGTGGGGATGGCAGTGAGGGTCCGGTTTAGGTCATTGTTGGACGGCGGTGAGCTTCAGGCTGAGGCGGTGTTTGGACAGAAGTAAAGGTGAGTCAAGGGGCGGTGTGTGGTCGGCGGTGACGTTCAGGCAGGGGGTGGTGTGTGGACGGCGGTCAGGGTCAGGATGGGGCAGTATTGGACGGCGGTGAGGGTCAGGTTTCTGGCAGTGTTGAACGGCGGTAGGGGTCAGGCTGGGGGCGGATGGTGGATGGCGGTGGGAGTCCGGCTGGGGGCGGTTGGTGGATGGATGTGAGGGTCAGGCTGTGGCCTGTGTGTTCGACATCGATGAGGGTCAGGCTGGAGGTGGTGTGTTGATGGTGGTGAGGGTCAGGCTGGAGGTGGTGTGTGCATGGCAGTGAGGGTCATTCTGCGAGCACTGCATAGGCTACGGTGAGGGTCAGGCTGTGCGTGGTGTGTGGATGGTGTAGAGCGACAGGCTGAGGGCGGTGTGTGGGCAGAGGGGAGGGTGAGGCCTGGGGCGGTGTGTGGGCGGCGTTGAGGTTCAGGCTGGGGGTGATGTTGGACAGCGGTGTGAGTCAGGCTAGTGACGGAGTGTGGATGACAGTGAGGATCAACCTGGGGGGCGGCATGTGGACGGCGGTGAGGGTCAGGCTTGGTGTGGTGTGTGGTTGGCAGTGAGGGTCAGGCTGGGTGTGGTGTGTGGATGAGAATGAGGGCCAGGCATGGGTCAGTGTTGGACAGCGGTGAGCATCAGGCTGTGGGCGGAGTGTGGGCGGCAGTGAAGGTCAGTCTGGGGATGGTGTGAGGATCGCGGCAAGGATAGAGCTAGTGGCGGTGTGTGGGCGTTGGTGAGGGTCAGGCTGGGTGCAGTTTGAGGACAGCGGTGAGGATAAGGTTGGGGGCGGTGTCTGGACAGCGGTGAGGATAAGGCAGGGGCAGTAATGGAGGGCAGTGAGGGTCAGGCTTGTTACAGTGTTGGACGGCGGTGGGGGTCAGTATGGGGGCCGTTGGGGGATGGCGGGGTATCAGGCTGGGGCTGTTGGTGGATGGCGTGAGAGTCAGGCTGGCGATGGTGTGTACGGCGTCAATGAGGATCAGGCATGGAGTGGTGTGTGGATGGTGGTGAGGGTCAGGCTGGGATTAGCGTGTATACGCCGGTGTAGGTTAAATTTGAGGGCGTTGTGTGGACGGCCGTGCGGTTCAGGCTAGGGACGGTGTGTGGATGACAGTCAGGGTCAGGCTGGGAGTGGTGTGTGGATGGCACTGAGGGACAGGCTGGGGGCGGTGTGATTTCGGCAGTGAGGGTCAGGCTGGGAGTGGTGTGTGGATGGCAGTGAGGGTCAGGTTTGGGGCAGAGTCTGGTTGGCAGTGAGGGTCAGACTTTGTACCGTGTGTGGATGGCATTGAGGGTCAGGGTTGGGGCAGAGTGTGGTCAGCAGGGAGGGTCAGGCTGGGTACGGTGTGTGGATGGCAGTAGGGGTCAGGCTTTGTACGGTGTGTGGATGGCAGTGAGGTCCAGGGTTGGGGCGGAGTGTGGAAGGCAATGAGGGTCAAGCTTGTGTCAGTGTTGGATGGGGGTGGTGTGTGGTCGGCAGGGAGGGTCAGGCTAGGGGCGGTGTGAGGTCGGCGGTGAGGGTCAGGCTGGGAGCGGTGTGTGGACAGCAGTGGGGGTCAGGCTGGGGACGGTGTGTGGGCGATGGTGAGAGTCAGGCTGGGGGTGGTGGTGAGGGTCAGGATGGGGCAGTGAGTGTCAAGCTGTGGCGGTATGGACGGTGGTGCGGGTCAGGCTGGGGGATGTTGGTGGACGACAGTGGGGGTCAAGCTGTGGGCAGTTGGTGGAGAGCGGTGAGGGTCAGGCTGGGGGCGGTGTGTTCGAAGTCGATGAGGGTCAGGCAGGGGATGGTGTGTGGATGGTGGTTAGGGTTTGGCTGGAGGTGGTGAGTAGATGACACTGAGGGTCAGGCTGGGGGTGGTGCGTGGACGGCGATGAGGGTCAGGCTGGGTGTTGTGTCTGGCCTGCAGTGAGAGTCAGGCTGGGGGCGGTGTTTGGACGGCGATGAGGATCAGGCTAGGGTCAGTGTTGGACAGCGGTGAGCGTTAGGCCGGGGGCGGTTTGTGAGCAACATTGAGAGTCAGGCTTGGGGCAGTGTGTGGACGGTGGTAAGCGTCAAGCTGGTAGTCTTGTGTGGACGTTTGTGAGGGTCAGTCTGGGGACGGTGTGTGGGCGAGGGTGACGGTCAGGCTTGAGGCGGCGGTGAGGGTCAGGATGAGGGCGGTGTGTGGGCGGCAGTGAGGGATAGGATGGGGCGGAATGGACGGCGGTGAGGATCAGGCATGTTGCAGTGTTGGACGGAGGTGCAGTTCAGGCTGGGGGAGGTTGGTGGATGGCGGTGAGGGTCAAGCTGGGGGCGCTTGGTGAATGGCGGTGAGGGTCAGGTTGGGGCGGTATGTTCGAAGTCGATGAGGGACAGGCTGGCAGTGGTGTGTTGGTGATGGTGAGGGTCAGGCTGGAGGTGGTGGGTTGACGGTGGTGAGGGTAAGGCTTGGCGTAATGTGTGGATGGCAGTGGGTCATGCTGGGGCAGTGCATGGGAGGCAGTGAGGATCAGGCTGGGGGCGTTGTGTGGTAGGTGGTGAGAGTCAGGTTGGGCGTGCTGTGTGGAAGGTGTAGAGTAACAGGCTGGGGGCAGTGTGTGGGCGGAGGGGAGGGTGAGGCCTGCGGTGGTGTGTGGGTGGTGGTGAGGTTCCGGCTGGGGTTGATGTTGGATGGCGGTGTGGGTCAAGCTGGGGACGGAGCGTGTTTGGAGCGGAGGATCAGGTTGTAGTTGGCGTGAGAACGATGGTGGGCATCAGGCTGGGGGCGGTGTGTGGATAGTGGTGAGGGTCAGGCTGGGGGCGGTGTGTCGATAGCGGTGACGGTCAGGCAGGGGGCGGTGTTGGATGGCAGTGATGGTCAATTTGTTGTCGGTGTGTGAGCAGCGGTGAGGGTCAGGCTTGGGGCGGTGTGTGGTACGTGGTGAGGGTCAGGCTGGGGGCTACATTTGGACGTTAGTCAGGGTCAGGCTGGGGGCGGTGTGTCGATAGCGGTGACGGTCAGGCAGGGGGCGGTGTTGGATGGCAGTGATGGTCAATTTGTTGTCGGTGTGTGAGCAGCGGTGAGGGTCAGGCTTGGGGCAGTGTGTGGTACATGGTGAGGGTCAGGCTGGGGGCTACATTTGGACGTTAGTCAGGGTCAGGCTGGGGCGGTATGTTCGACGTCAATGAGGGTCAGTCTGGGAATGGTGTGTGGGCGTTAGTGAGGGTCAGTCTGGGTACGGTGTGTGGATGGCAGTGAGGGTCAGGCTGGGAAGGGTGTTTGGATGGCAGTGAGGGTCAGGCTGGGGGCGGTGTGCTGTCTGCAGTGAGGGTCAGGCTGGGTATGGTGTGCAGATGGCAGTGAGGGTCAGGGTTGGGGCGGAGTGTGGAAGACAATGAGGGTCAGGATGGTGTCAGTGTTGGACGGTGGTGAGCGTCAGGCTGGGGGCGGTGTGTGGGCGGTGGTGAGGTTCTGGCTGGTGCGGTGTTGGGTGGTGGTGAGGGTCAGGCTGGGAACAGTGTGCGGACAGCAGTGGGGGTGAAGTTGGGGATGGTGTGTGGGAGATGGTGAGGGTCAGGCTGGGGGCGGTGCTGAGGGTCAGCATGGAGGTGGTGATGGTCAGGCTGTGGCGGTATGGATGGCGGTGAGGGTCGGGCTTGTGGCGATGTTGGATGGTGGTGCGGGTCAAGCTGTGGGAGGTTGGTGGACTACAGTGAGGGTCAGCTGGGAGGCGGTTGGTGGACGGCGGTGAGGGTCAGGCTGGAGGCGGTTGGTTGACGGCGGTGAGGGTCAGGCTGGGAGCGGTTGGTGGACGGCAGTGAGGGTTAGGCTTGTGTCAGTGTTGGACGGCAATGAGCGTCAGGCTAGGGGTGGTTTGTGCTCGGCGGTCAGGGTCAGGCTGCGGGCGGTGTGTGGACGGTGCTGAGCATCAGGCTGGGAGTGGTGTGTGGATGGCGGTGAGGGTCAGTCTGGCGACAGTGTGTGGGCGAGTGTGAGGGTCAGGTTGTAGGCAGTGGTGAGGGTCAGGATGGGGGTGGTGTGTGGGCAGTGGTGAGGTCAGGATGGGGTGGAATGAACGGCGGTGAGGGTCAGGCTTGTTGTAATGTTGGACGGAGGTGCCAGTCAGGCTGGGGGATGTTGGTGGATGGCAGTGATAGTCAGGCTTGGGGCAGTGTGTGGGCAGTTATGTGGATCACCTTGGGGGTGGTGTGTGAACAGTGGAGAGTGTCAGGCTGGGGGTGGTGTGTTGACAGCGGTGAGGGTCAGGCTGGGTGCGATGTGTGGGTGGTGGTGAGGTTCAGGTTGATGGCGTTGTTGGGTGGTGTTGGGTGTCAGGCAGGGAGAGTTGTGTTCAGAGGGGACGGTCAGGCTGAGGTCGACGTGTGAATGACGGTGAGGGTCATGATGGAGGCGGTGTGTGGACAGCGGTGAGGGACAGGCTGGTGACGGTGTTGGACGGCGGTGAGGGACAGGCTGGTGGCGGTGTGTGAAGGCAATGACGGTCAGTCTGAGGGCAGTGTGCAGATGGCAGTGAGGGTCTGGCTGGGGGCAGTGTGCGGATAGCAGTGAGCGTCAGGCTTGGGTGAGTGTTAGACGGCAGTAAGCATGAGGCTGGGGGCGGTGTGCGGGCAGTGGTGAGGGTCAGGCTCGGGGCTTTGTGTGGTCTCGGTGATGGTCAAGATGGGGTTAGTGTGTGGATGGCAGTGAGGATAAGGCTAGAGGCGGTGTATGGGCGGCAGTGAGGGTCAGGCTTGTGGCAGTGTTGGACGGCAGTGGGGGTCAGGCTGGCGGACGTTGGTGGCCAGTGGTGGAGTCAGGCTGGGCGTGGTTGGTGGACAGTGGTGAGGGTCAGAGTGGGGGCGGTGTGGAGATGGTGGTGAGTGTCAGGCTAGGGCTGGTGTGTAGATGGCAGTGAGGGTCAGGCTGGGAGGGGTGTGTGGACATCGGTGAGGGACAGGCTGGGGGTGGTGCATGGACGGTGGTGAGGGTCAGACTCGGGATGGTGTTGGACAGCGGGGATGGCCAGGTTGCTGGCGGAGTGTACATGGCGGTGAGGATCAGGCTGGGGTGTAGCTGGATGGCGGTTAGAGTCAGGCTGGGTACGGTGTGTGGACGGCAGTGAGGGTCAGGCTGGGTCGGTTTGTGGATGGCAGTGAGGGACAGGCTGGGTCTGTGTGTGTACAGCGGTGAGGGTCAGCCTGGGGGCGGTGTCTGGGCAGTGGTGAGGGTCAGATTCAGGGCTTTGTGTGGTCTTGGTGAGGGTCATGCTGGGGATGGTGTGCGGATGGCGGTGAGGATAAGGCTAGGGGCGATGTGAGGGCGGCGATGAGGGTCAGGCTTGTGGCATTGTTGGACGGCGGTGAAGGTCAAGCTGGGTGCGCTTGGTGGACAGCGGTGGGGTCTGGCTGGGGCGGTTGGTGGACGGTGGTGAGGGTCAGGCTGGGGGCGGTGTGTAGACGGCGGTGAGTGTCAGGTTGTGGGTGGTGTGTTGATGGCAGTGAAAGTCAGGCTGGTGGCGGTGTGTGGACGGCGGTGAGGGTCAGGCTGTTGACAGTTTGTGGATGGCAATGAGGGTCAGGCTGGGGGCGGTGTGCGGATGGCAGTGAGGGACAGGCTGAGGTCGCTGTGTGGATGGTGGTGAGGATCAGGTGCGGGTGGTGTGTGGCCGGAAGTGTGGGACAGGCTCGGGATGGTGTTGGATGGTGGAAAGGGTCAGGTTGGTGGTGGAGTGTGGACAGCGGTGAGGGTCACGCTGGGGATGGTGTGTCGACGGTGCTGATGGTCAGCCTGGGGTCATTGTTGGATGGCAGTGAGAGTCAGGCTGGAGATGGTGTGTGGGTGACCATGACAGTCAGGCTGGGGCGGTGTTTGTGCATTTGTGAGGGTCAGCCTTGAGGTGGTGTGTGGATGGCGGAGCGTGTCAGGCTGGGTGTGGTATGTGGACAGTGGTGGGGTTCAGGCTGGGTGTGGTGTCCGGGCAGCAGTGAGGTTCAGGCTGGAGATGTTGTGTGGGTGGCAGTGAGGGTCAGGCTGGGGACAGTGTGTGGGCAGTGGTGAGGGTCAGCCTTGGGACGGTGTGTGGACAGCTGTGAGGGTCAGGCTGGTGGCGGTTTGTGGATGGTGATAAGGGTCAGGCTAGTTCCGGTGTGAGGGCGGCAGTCAGTTCCAGGCAGTAGAAGTGTTAGACAGCGGTGGGGAACAGTCTGGGGGCGGTTGATGTACAGCGGTGGCGTCAGGCTAGGGATGGTTGGTGGACAGTGGTGTGGGTCAGGTTGGGGTGGTGCTGGACGGTGGTGAGGGTCAGGCTGGTGGCGGTGTGTGGACGGCGGTGAGGGTCAGGCTGAGGCAGTGCGGAACAGCAGTGAGAGTCAGGTTGGGTACGGTTTGTGGATGGCAGTGAGGGTCAAGCTGGGGGCGCTGTGCAGATGGCAGTGAGGGAGCCACTGGTGGCAGCGTGTGGACAGTGGTGAGTGCCATGCTGGGTGTGGTGTGTGGATGGCAGTGAGTGTCAGGCTGGAGGCGGTGTGTGGGTGGCGGTGAGGGTCAAGCTGTGGGGTGTGTGTGGGCGGTAGTGAGGGTCAGAATTGGGGTGATGTGTGGATGGCGGTGCAGGTCAGGCTGGTGGCAGTGTGTGGATTTTGTTGAGGGTCAGGCTAGGGGTGGTGTATGGGCGGGTGTGAGTGTCAGGCTGTGGTAATGTTGGACGGCGGTGGAGGTCAGTCTGGGAGTGGTTGTTGGACAGCAGCAGGGTCAGACTGTGGGTGGTTGGTGGACGGTGGTGAGGGTCAGGCTGGGGCAGTGCGGGACGGCGGTGAGAGTCAGGTTGGGGGCGGTTAGTGGATGGCAGTGAGGGTCAAGCTGGGGGCGGTGTGTGGATGGCAATGAGGAACAGGCTGGTGACGGCGTATGGACGGCGGTGAGTGTCAGGCTGGGTGTGGTGTGTGGACGGTGGTGAGGGTCAGGCTGGATGTGGTGTGTGGACGGCGTTGAGGGTCAGGCGGGGTGGTGCGGGACAGCAGTTCGAGTCATGTTGGGAATGGTTTGTGGACTGCAGTGAGGCCCAGGCTGGGGGCAGCATGTGGCCAGTGGTGAGGGACAGGTTTGTGATGGTGTTGGGCGGCAGTGAGGGCTAGGCTGGGTCGGTGTGTGTATGGCAGTTAGGGACAGGCTGGGGACTCTGTGTGGATGGAGGTGAGGGTCAGGCTGAGGGTGGAGTGTGAAAAGCTGTGAGGATAAGGCTCGGGCCGGTGTGTGGGTGGCGGTGAGGTTCAGGCTGGGGGGTTATTGGACAGCAGTGAGGTACAGGCTGGGGCGTTATTGGACGGCAGTGAGGGTAAGGCTGGGGCGTTATTGGACAGCAGTGAGGTACAGGCTGGGGTGTTATTGTACGGCAGTGAGGGTAAGGCTGGGGCGTTATTGGACAGTGGTGAGGGTCAGGCTAGGGCGTTATTGGACGGCAGTAAGGATCAGGCGGTGGGTGATTGATTGACGGCAGTGAGGGTCAGGCTGGGGCGGTCGGGTGACGGCGGAGAGGGTCAGGCTGGAGACGGTGTGTGGGTGGCAGTCAGGACCAGGCTGGAGACAGTGTGTGGACAGTGCTGAGGGTCAGCCTTGGGGTGAGGACGGTTGTGAGGGTCAGGCTGGTGGCGGTGTGTGGACGGTAGTGAGGTCATTCTGGGGGCGGTGTGTGGGTGGTGGTGAGGGTCAGGCTGGGGTGGTGTGTGGACGGTGGAGACTGTCAGGCTGGGGGCAGTGTGTAGACAGTGGTGAGGGTCAGTCTGGGTGCGGTGTGTGGACGGCGGTGGGGTTCAGGCTGGGGGTGATGTGTGGGCGGCGGTTAGGTAAAGACTGGTGACAGTGTGTGGGTGGCGGTGAGGGTCAGGCTGGGGGTGGTGTGTGGCTGGCTGTGAGGGTCAGGCTGTGGGCGGTGTGTGGACGGCAGTGAGGGTCAGGCTGGGGGCAGTGTGTGGACGGCAGTGAGGATCAGGCTGGGTGCAATATGTGGATGGCAGTGAGGGTCAGGCTGGTGTCGGTGTGTGGACGGCAGTGAAAGTCAGGCTGGAGGCGGTGTGTAGATGGCAGTGAGGGTCAGGCTGGGTGCGGTGTGTGGACAGTGGTGAGGGTCAGGCTGGGGGCGGTGGTGAGGGTGTGGCTAAGGGCATTGTGTGTTCTTGCTGAGGGTCATGCTGTGGGTGGTGTGTGTATGGCAGTGAGGATAAAGCTAGAGGCTTTGTGTGGGCGGTAATGAGGGTAAGGCTTGTGGTCGTGTTGGACGGTGGTGGTGTCAGGCTAGGGGCAGTTGGTGGACAGCGGCGTGAGTCAGGCTTGGGTCGGCATGTACACTGAAGTGAAGGTCAGGCTGGGGATGGTGTGTAGATGGCGTTGAGGGTCAGGCTTTGGTTGGAGTAAGAACAGCATTAAGTGTCAGGCTGGGGGCGGTGTCTGGACGGTGGTGCAAGTCATTCTGGGGGCGGTGTGTGGGTGACGGTGAGGGTCAGTCTGGGGGTGGTAGGTAGACGGCGGTGACCTTCAGGCTGGGGGCGTTGCGTCGACTGCGGTGAGGATCAGACTGGGAGTGGTGTTGGGTGGCGGTGGGTGTCAGGCTGGGTGGCGGTGTGTGGATGGCGGTTGGGGTTCAGGCAGGGGGTGGTGTGTGGACTGCGGTGAGAATCAGGCTAGGAGTGGTGTTGGGTGGCGGTGAGTGTCAGGAAGGGGGTAGTGTGTGTTTGGAGGAGACGGTCAGGTTGTGGTTAATGTGTGAATGCTGGTGGGGGGTCAGGCTGGTGATGGGGTGTGGGTGGTGGTGAGGGTCAGGTTGGGAGTGGTGTGGATGGCATTGAGGGTCAGGCTGTGGGCAGTTGTGGATGGTGGTGAGGGACTGGCTAGTGACGGTGTTGGACGGTAGTGAGGGACAGGCTGGTGGCAGTGTGTTGACGGCAGTGAGGGTCAGGCTGGAGTGGTGCTGGACGGCGGTGAGTGTCAGCCTGGGGATGGTATATGGACAGCAGTGTGGATCAGGCTGGGGCGGTGTGTGGATGGCAGTGAGGGACAGGCTTGGGGCAGCGTGTGGACGGAAGTGAGGGTCAGGCTGCAGGCGGCATGTGGACGGCGGTGAGGGTCCGGCTTGGGTCTGTGTTGGACGACGTTGAGCATCAGGCTGGGGGCAGCTTGTGGGCGGTGGTGAGAGTCTGGCTCGGGTCGTTGTGTGTCTCAGTGAGTGTCATGCTGTGGGTGGTGTGTGGGGCCACCGCATGAGGATAACACTTGGGGCAGTGTGTGGGCTGCCATAAGGGTCAGGCTTGTGGCAGTGTTGGACGATGGTGGTGTCAGGATGGGGGCGGTTGGTGGACAGCTGTGAGGGTCAGGCTGGGGTTGGCGTGTACATGGCAGTGAAGGTCAGGCTGGGGGTGGTGTGTAGATGGCAGTGAGGGTCAGGCTGGGGGTGTTGTGTAGACTGCAGTGAGAGTCAGGCTGGTGGTGTTGTGTGGGTGGCTGTGAGGTTCAGGCTGGGGGCGGTGTTGTGTGATGGTGGGTGTCAGGCAGGCGTTGGTGTGTGTTCGGAAGGGAGAATTGGGCTGGTGTCAGCGTGTGAACGACGGTGGGGGTCAGGCTGCGGGCGGTGAGTGGATGGTGGTGAGGGTCAGACTGGGGCGATGTGTGTACAATGGTGCGGGTCAGGCTGGGGGCTGCGTGTGGATGGCAGTGAGGGACAGGCTGGCGGCAGTGTGTGGACGGCAGTAAGGGTCAGGCTGGCGCGGTGCAGCACATCGGTGAGAATCAGGTTGGGGACGGTCTGTGGATGGCTGTGAGGGTCAGGCTGTGAGCGGTGTGTGGATGGCAGTGAGGGTCAGGCCGGGGGCGGTGTGTAGACGGCGGTGAGGATAAGGCTGGAGGCAGTGTGTAGATGTCAGTGAGTGTCAGGCTGTGTGCGGTGTGTGGACGGCAGTGAGGGTCAGGCAGGGTCCAGTGCGTGGCCGGCGATGACACACTGTGACACTCTCTGACAGATTTTGACACACACTCAGACCCTCTCTCAGGCGCACTGTGACACTCTCTTAGACACACTGCGACACTTTTCTCTCTCTGATACACTGTGACACACTGTGACATTCGCAGACCCTCACTGACTCTCTCTGAGGCACACTGTGACACTCTCTGACTCTCTCTGACACGCCCCAATACTCAATGTGACACTCGCTGACAGACTGTGACAGACTGTGACAGACTGTGGCACTCCCTGACACACGATAACACTCTCTGACTGACTGTGACACACTCTGACACATGGTGAAATTCTCTGTGACAATGTGACACTCTTTATGACACACTGTGACATGGTCTGACTATCTCTGAATCACACTATGATTCTCTCTAACAGTCTATGACACATTATGATATTCTCTGACTTTCTCTGACATTCTCTCAGGCATACTGTGACACGGTCTGAGAGACTGTGACACACAATGACACACTCTGACACCCTCTGAGACAGACTGTGACACTCTCTGACGCTCTCTGACACTCTCTTAGACACACGGCGACACTCTCTGACACTCTCTGAGACACACAGTGACACTCTCTGACCGCCTCTACCGCTCTCTGAGGCACTCTGTTACACTCTCTCACTCTTTCTATCACAATCTGAGTTACACTGTGACACACTCTGACCCTCTCTGAGACAGAATGTGACACTCCCTGACTCTCTATGACACTCTCTGAGGCACAGTACGATACACTGTGACACTCTCTGACTATCTCTGAGACACACTGTGACACTCCCTGACAGACTGTGATAAACTCTGACACTCTCTGCCTCTCTCTAACACTCTCTGAGACACACTGTGACATTCACTGACTCTCTCTGAGACACACTGTGACACTCACTGACTCTCTCTGACACTCTCTGACTCTCTCTGACTCACACTGTGACACTCTCTGAGACACATTGTGATACAGTCTGACTCTCTATGACAATCTCTCAGACACATAGTATGACACACTGTGACACTCTCTGACTCTCTCTGAGACACACTGTGACACTCACTGACTCTCTCTGAGACACACTGTGACACTCACTGACTTTCTCTGACACTCTCTGACTCACTCTGACATTCTCTGAGACACACTGTGATAATTTCTGACTTTCTATGACACTCTCTCAGACACAGTATGTCACACTGTGACACTTTCTGACGATCTCTGACACACTCTGAAATACAATGTAACATTGTCTGACAGACTGTGACCCTCTCTGAGGCAAATGCTGACACTCTCTGAGACACAATATGACACACTGTGACACTTTCTGATTCTCTGTGGCACACTCTGAAATACAATATAACATTCTCTGACAGATTGTCACAATGTGACACTCTCTGAGACAAACTGTGACACTTTCTGACTCTCTCTGACTCTCTGAGTCACACTGTCATCCTTTCTTAGACACACTGTGACATTCTCTGACTCTCTCTGACACTGTCTGAGACACACTGTGACACTCTCTGACTCTCTCTGAGACAGACTGTGAGACACTAAGACACTCTGTGACTCTATCTGCCACACTGGAACACATTATGACTCTCTTTGTCCCTCACTGTGACACACTCTGACAGGCTGCGACACTTTCTGGGACACAATGAGACCCTCTCTAACACACTGTGACACTCTCTGACAGACGGTGACATTTTCCGAGACACTGTGCCACTCTCTGAGACACACTGTGACACTCGCTGTCGCTCGCTGTCTCTCTGAGACACTTGGTCACTCTCTGAGACACAGTGGGACATTTTTTGTCTCTCTCTCACACTCTCTGAGACACACTGTGTCACTCTCTGACTCTCTCTGAGACAAAATGTGACTCACTCTGACACACTGAGATACACTGTGACGCTCTCTGACACACTTTGAGAAACACTGTGACACTCTCTGACAGACTGTGACAGACTGTGACAATTTCAGAGACACATGATGACACTCTGACCTACTGTGACACTCTCTGACACATGGTGACATTTTCTGCGACACTGCGACACTCTCTGAGACACACTGTGACCCACTCTGAGATAGACTGTGACATTCTCTGACTCTCTCTGAGACACACTGTGACACTCACTGACTCTCTCTGAGGCACAGTATGACATACTGTGACACGATCTGACTCACTCTGACACAATCTGAGATACACTGTCACCCTCTCTGACACTCTCTGAGACACACTGTGATACAATCTGACTCTTTCTGGCACTCTCTGAGACACACTGTGACACTCTCTCACAGACTGTGATCCTCTCTGAGCCAAATGCTAACACTCTGACACTCTGAAACACAGTATGACACACTGTGACACTTTCTGACTCTATCTGACACACTCTGAAATACAATGTAACATTCTCTGACGGACTGTCACAATGTGACACTCTCTGAGACAAACTGTGACACTTTCTGACTGTCTGTGACTCTCAGAGACACACTGTGACCCTCTCTTAGATACATTGTGACACACTCTGAGGCACACTGTGATCCTCTCTGACAGACTGTGTCACACTGTGACACTCACTGAGACACAAACTGACACTCTCTGACTCTCTCTGAAACTCTCAGAATCAGTGACACTCTCTGACTCTCTCTGACACGCTCTCAGACACGCCGTGAAACTCTCTGACTTTCTCTGACACTTTGAGATGCACTGTGACACTCTCTGAGGCACACTGTGGCACTCTCTGACAGACTGTATCACACTGAGACACTCTCGAGACAGATTGTGACACTTTCTGACTCTCTCTCTCTGACTCGCTGAGACACACTGTGACACTCACTGAGACACAATCTGACACCCTCTGACTCTCTGAAACTCTCAGACACATTGTGACACTCTCTGACTCTCTCTGACACTCTCTGGGACACACTGTGACGCTCTCTGACTCGCTCCGAAACACACTGTGACACTCGCTGACGGATTGTGACACTTTCTGACTATCCCTAAATCTCTGAGAGACACTGTGACGCTCTCTGACTCTCTCTGAAACTCTCTGTGGCTCTCTCTGACATACGCTGAGACACACTGTGACACACTCTGGCACTTTCTCAGACACACTGTGACACTCTCCGATCCGATCTGACACTGTCTGAGACAGACTGTGACACTTTCTGACTCTCTCTGACTCTCTCTGAGACACCCTGTGACACTCACTGGTACACACTGTGACACTCTCTGAGACAGACTGTGACACTTTCTGACTCTCTCTGAGTCACACTGTGACACTCTGTGACACACTGCGACACACTGAAACACTCTCTGACTCTCTCTGATACTCTGAGACACACTGTGACACTCTCTGACACTCTCTGAAACACACTGTGACACTCTGATGATAGACTGTGACACACTGTGACACTCTCTGATACTCTCTGAAACACACTGCGACACTCTCTGACACACGCTGAGACACACTGTGACACTACCTGACACTCTCAAACACACTGTGACACTCTCTGAGACACACTGTGAAATTCTCTGACACTCTGAGACAGACTGTAACAATCTCTGAGACACGCTGTGTCACTCTCTGAGGGACTGTGACACACTGTGACACACTCTGACAGTCGCTGAGACACACTGGGACACTCTCTGAATCTCTCTGACTATTTGAGATGCACCGTGACACTCTCTGACACTCTCTCAAACACACTGTGACACTCTCTGAATAGCACTGTGACACTCTCTGACAGGCTGTGACACACTGTGACACACTCAAAGACAGACTGTGTCACTTTCCGACTCTCTGAGACACACTGTGACACTCACAGAGGCACAATGTGACACTCTCTGACAGACTGTGATAAACTGTGACACTCTCTCAGACACACTGTGACACGTTCTGTTTCTCTCTGACTCCCTGAGACACACTGTGACACTCTCTGACCCGTTCTGACACTCTCTGAGACAGACTGTGACACTGACTGAAATTCTCTGACTCTCTCTGTTGCACAATGTGACAATCTCTGACACTCTCTGAGAAACACTGTGATACAGTTTGACTCTCTCTGGCACTCTCTGAGGCACAGTATGACATACTGTGACACTCTCTGAGACACCCTAAGACACTCTCTCAGAGACTGTGACCTTCACTGAGCCAATTGCTGTCACTCTCTGAGACACAGCATGACACACTGTGACACATTCTGACTCTCTCTGACACACTCTGAAATACAATGTAACATTCTCTGACAGACTGTCACAATGTGACACTCTCTGAGACAAACTGTGATCCTCTCTTAGACACACTGTGACTCTCTCTGACACTCTCTGAGTCACTCTGAGACACTCTCTGAAAGTCTCTCAAACACAATGTGACACTCTCTGACACGCTCTGAAAAGCACTGTGACACTCTCTAACGGGCTGTGACACACTGTGACACTCTCTGACAGACTGTGACACACTGTGACACACTCAAAGACAGACTGTGTCACTTTCTGACTCTCTGAGACACACTGTGACACACACAGAGACGCAATGTGACACTCTCTGACAGACTGTGACAAACTGTGACACTCTCTGAGACATACTGTGACACTTTCTGTCTCTCTCTGACTCCATGAGACACACTGTGACACTCTCTGACCCGTTCTGATACTCTCTGAGACAGGCTGTGACGCTCACTGAAATACTCTGACTCTCTCTGTTACACTCTGTGACAATCTCTGACACTCTGAGACACACTGTGGTACAGTTTGACTCTCTCTGGCACTCTCTGAGGCACAGTATGACATACTGTGACACTCTCTGACTCTCAATAACACTCTCTGAGACACCCTGTGACACTCTCTCAGAGATTGTGACCCTCACTGAGCCAATTGTTGGCACTGTCTGAGACACAGCATGACACCTGTGACACTTTCTGACGCTCTCTGACATGCTCTGAAATACAATGTAACATTCTCTGACAGACTGTCACAATGTGACACTCTCTGACACAAACTGTGACACTTTCTGACTCTCTCTGAATCTCTGAGATACACTGTGATCCTCTCTTAGACACACTGTGACTCTCTCTGACACTCTCTGAGGCACACTGTGCAACTCTCTGACAGACTGCGTCACACTGAGACACTCTCAAAGACAGATTGTGACACTTTCTGACTGTCTCTCTGACTCTCCGAGACACACTGTGACACTCACTGAGATACAATCTGACACTCTCTGACTCTCTCTGAAACACTCAGAAACACTGTGACACTCTCTGACTCTCTCGGACACTCTCTCAGACACACCACGACACTCTCTGACTTTCCCTTACACTCTCAGACACACTGTAACACTCTCTGACTCTCTGTGACAATTTGACATGCACTGTCACACTCTCTGATCCTATCTAACACTCCCTGATCCTATCGAACACTCTCTGAGACACACACTGTGATACTGTCTGACTCTCTCAGAAACACACTGTTACACTCACTGACAGATTGGGACACTTTATGCCTCTCCCTGAAACTCTGAGACACACTGTAACACTCTCTGACTCTCTCTGAAACTCTCTGTGACACTCTGACATACGCCGAGACACACTGTGACACTCTCTGGCACTTTCTCAAACACACTGTGGCACTTTCTCAAACACACTGTGACACTCTCTGATCCTATCTGACACTCTCTGAGACAGACTGTGACACTTTCTGACTCTCTCTGACTCTTTCTGAGGCACACTGTGACACTCTCTGACACACTGTGCCACACTGAAACACTCTCTGACACTCTGAGACACACTGTGACACTCTCTGAAACGCACTGTGACAATCTCATGATAGACTGTGACACACTGTGACACTATCTGATACTCTCTTAAACACACTGTGACACTATCCGACACAGTCTCAAACACACTGTGACACTCTCTGAGACACACTGTGCCACTCTCTGACACTCTCTGAGACACACTGTGACACTCTCTCAAACATACTGTGACGCTCTCTGACTCTCCGAGACACACTGTGACACTCTCTGACACTCTCTCAAACACACTGCAACACTCTCTGAGACACACTGTGACACTCTCTGAGGGACTGTGACACACCGACACACTCTGACAGTCGCTGAGACACACTGGAACACTCTTTGACTCTCTCTGACTATTTGAGACGCAGTGTGACACTCTCGGACACTGTATGAAACACACCGACACACTGTGTCACTCTCTAAAAAGCACTATGACACTCTCTGACAGATTGTGACGCACTGTGACACCTTCAAAGACAGACTAGGTCACTTTCTCACTCTCTGAGACACACCGTGACACTCACAGAGACACAATGTGACACTCTCTGACAGACTGTGACAAACAGTGACACTCTCTGAGACACACTGTGACACTCGCTGACCCGTTCTGACACTCTCTGAGACAGACTGTGACACTCACTGACATTTTCTGACTCTCTCTGTTACACACTCTGAAATACAATGTAACATTCTCTGACAGACTGTGACAATGTGACACTCGCTGAGACAATCTGTGACACTTTCTGACTCTCTCTGACTCTCTGAGACACACTGTGATCCTCTCTTAGACACATTGTGACACTCTCTGACTCTCTCTGAGGCACACTGTGACACTCTCTGACAGACTGTGTCACACTGAGAGACTCTCAAGACAGAGTGTGACATTTTCTGACTCTCTCTCTCTGACTCTCTGAGACACACTGTGACATTCACTGAGACACAATCTGATACTCTTTGACTCTCTCTGAAACACTCAGACACACTGTGACACTCTCTGAGTCTCTCTGACACTCTCTCAGACACACCGTGACACTCTCTGACTTTCTCTTACATTCTCAGACACACTGTATCACTCTCTGACTCTCTCTGAAAATTTGAGATGCACTGTGGCACTCTCTGATCCTACCTAACACTCTCTGAGACACACTGTCACACTCTCTGACTCTCTCTGAAACACACTGTGACACTCGCTGACAGACTGTGGCACTTTATGACTCTCCCTGAATCTCTGAGACACACTGTGACACGCCCTGACTCTTTCTGAAACTCTATGTGGCACTGTCTGACACACGCTGACACACTGGGACACTCTCTGACTCTCTCTAAAAATCTCTGTGACACTCTGATATACGCTGAGACACACTGTGACACTCTCTGGCACTTTCTCAAACACACTGGGACACTCTCTGATCCTATCTGACACTCTCTGAGACAGACTGTGACACTTTCTGACTCTCTCTGAGGCAAACTGTGTCACACTCTTGCAGACGATGACACACTGTGACAATTTATGACACTCTCTGGGACACTCTCTTTCACACTGTGACACTGTCTGAGACTTGTACACACACTGTGACACTCTCTGGCTCTCTCTGAGGGACACCGTGACACTCTCTGACAGACTGTGACACACGGAAACACGCTCTGACTCTCTGACACTCTCTTAGACACATTGTCACACTCTCTGACACTCGCTGACACTTTGAGACGCACTAAGACACTCTCTGATCCTATCTGACGCTCTCTGAGACACACTGTGACACTCTGTGAGACAGTGACACACTGACACTCTCCGAGACTCTCTGAGGCACACTGGGACCCTCTCTGACAATTTGAGATGCACTGTGACACTCTCTGACAGAAAGTGACACACTGTGACACACTCTGACACTCTATAAGACACACTGACACACTCTCTGACATTCTTTGAAACATACTGTGACACTCTCTGACAGACTGTGACACAGACGGACACGCTCTGAAACACACTGTGACACTCTCTGACTCTCTGAAATGCACTTTGACACTCTCTGACAGACTGTGACACACTGTGACACTCTCTGAGACACAATGTGACACTCTCTGACAGACTGTGACACTCTGACACTCTCTAAGACTCTCTTAGACACATTGAGACACTCTCTGAGACGCACTGTGACAATGTCTGATCTTAACTGACACGGTCTGAGACACACTGTCACACTCTCTGACAGACTGTGACACACTGTGACGCTTTGAGATGCACTGTGACACTCTCTGACTCTCTCTGAAACACAGTGTGACACGCTCTGACAGACTGTGACACACTCTAACACTCGCTGAGACACACTAGGACACTCTCTGACTCCCTCTGACAATTTGACATGCACTGTGACACTCTCCAATCCTATCTGACACGCACAGAGACACACTGTGACACTCTCTGACAGACTGTGACACACTGTGACACTCTCAAAGACAGACTGTGACACTTTCTGACTCCCTCTGACTCACTCTGAAATATTCTGTAACCTTCCCTGACAGACTGTGACCCACTATGACACTCCCTGAGACAGACTGTGACACACTCTGAGACACACTGTGATGCAGTCTGTCTCTCTCTTACACTCTCTGAGGCACAGTATGACACACTATGACACTTTCTGACTCACTCTGACACTCTCTGAGACACACTGTGACACCCTCTGATAGACTGTGACACTCTCCGATTCTCTCTGACATTTACTTAGACAAGCTGTGGCACTCTCTGACTCTCTCTGACTCTCTGAGCCACACTGTGACACTCTCTGAGACGCACTATGCCATGCTTTGATACTCTCTGAGACACACTGTAACACTCTCTGACTCTCTATGACTCTATGAGACACACTTTGACACTCTGTGACTCTCTCTGACACTCTGTGTAGGGGGTAGTGTAATTTTTAAACGGTTAGCTGCCTTTTAGTCTTTTCTACCTCATAGTAAACACAAGCAGACACTCGAAACTGTTGCCGGACCTCCCCCACGTTTATATGAATGAAACAGTTGTAACAGCTTTCCTCGATAGTTGAGAGACCGCCCTTAACCACAGTTGCACAACATCATCCACATAAGGGAAGAACGGGGAGCTCAAACACTGATTGGCCAAGTGAATAACAAAATAATCACAGGCACCAGAACCCAAATAAGGAAAACAGTGGGGAATCCGAGCACTCGTTGGTCAAGGCAGCAGTAGTAGACCCAGCCCACATATACATGTATATAATGCGTGGAGATTACTCTGCTTGTGTGTGTGTACCTTTGGGAACAGCAGCCGACTTTGCAAAGTTGAATGAAAAATTTTGGACAGACTCCTCCGTGTCTTTGTTCCTGGGAAGGGAAATAAAAAGTGCCGTAGATGGGGCTGGAAAGCCACTTATCTCGCACAATTGGGGGCTCATCGGGGATGAAATAATTATTGCCGGGGGGGGGGGGGCAGTCTCTTCGGCTCACGGATCAAGCCTGATTACAACAAAGACGCGTCTAGTATATATTTATACTTCTCACTGATCAGCTTGGTCCGTCGGCCGTCGGTCAAGAGAGGATGTGAACCAGCTCATTTAAAAATAATTTTGAATCCTGGAAAAGGAACACACGGACGAGTGCTGGGACGACCGGTTAGTGACTATACACGGGGGTACACACATTTAAAAAGGCCAGACAACTCCGTGCACGGATCAAGGTAAGAGATTCTTTAGTTCTTCCTTGTTGGCCGCGTGGTTTTGACGGTCATCTGTGAAAACGCTTTGGGTGTTTAAGACCAGGACTGAAGATAAACCATGGGAAATCAGACTTCTAACGAAAAGTCAGGGAAGACTGCAAATGGGAAAGAAATACCCCCCGATAGTCCATTAGGTCGGAAGTTAAGTCTATGGACGGACAGTAGTAGAACGAAGGACTTAAAGAAAGAGACCATGATAAAATATTGTTGTTTCATATGGACCAAAGAACCTATCCGCGCCCCCTCGGTAGTTTGGCCCGAGTACGGGTCTGATGAAGACTGGGTGTGTCAAATCCTAAATGAATATGTTAACAGAAAACAACCGTTTGACCCAGAGGAGAGCAAATATGCCGCCGTCTGGTTGGCGGGCGACGGCGAGAGTCCCACGCGTCTCTATCCTCTGATTCCCCAAACAGACCCGAGTAAGCCCCAGAAGTCTTGGGACATCCTCACCGACGGTTTGCCACCGTCTTCCCCGCCCCCGTATATACCACCCGTGCATGACCAGGCGTCCTGCGACGGATAATTCCGAGTCCCAGCAGGCTACGACCAGTGAGGAAGGGACTGCTGGGGGGGGGGCACAGGAGGGGGCGCAAAACCCACTCCAGGCACTAGGAAATCAGTCCGACTCGAGATGCGGAGAGGTCGAGAAGAGGGATTGAGAGCTGGGAGGAGTGACAATATTGAACAGCTGAACCCCTTACGAGAGGTGCCGTTTGGGAATGAAAGGAACGGGTTCGTAGTACAACCTTTAAATTCTGGGGATATCCGGCATCTCCGTAATGAACTACCCCGTCTACTGGACGACCCCGTCAGTGTGGGAATACAACTGGACCAATTTCTGGGGCCCAGTATATACACATGGGCTGAACTGCAGGCCATGATGAGAATACTATTTAATTACGATGAAATTGTTATGATCCGGAATAGTGCAATGGCCATTTGGGATAGGGAGCATCAGGACGGCCCTCAGCGTGGAGAGCAGAAGTACCCCTTAGAGGACCCCCCGGTGGGATCATAACGACGCGGGGGGACGGGCCAATATGACAGACCTCAGAAGCCTTATAATCAGGGGGATCCAAACCTGCGTGCCCAAACAGCGGAATTTAGCAAAAGCATTTGAAGTTGGACAGAAAAAGCATGAATTCCCGAGTGAGTTTTTAGACCGTTTGCGGGAGTCCATGCGAAAATATTCAGGTTTAGACCCCGATGGGGAAATAGGCAAGAGCATGCTTAAGGTGCACTTTGTGACTAAGTCATGGCCTGACATTCAGAAGAAATTACAGAAAGTGGAGGAATGGGCTGAAAAGGATGTTGCAGAATTATTACGGGAAGCACAGAAGGTGTACGTTCAGAGGGATGTAATAAGGGAGAAACTTAAGACAAAAATGATGGTGGCAGCCGTACGGGAAGCTTGTAAGTCCACCGGAATGGGGGAGGGAGATTATGGGGTGGAAAGAGGAACGTCGAAGAAAAGTTGAAGAGGGAGAGAAGCGAGACGGGGCAGAAGTGAGAGAGGAGGATCTTATGTAATTGAGCGCCCTCAGAAGGCCGGATGTTACCATTGTGGGAGACTGGGACACTTCAAAAGGGATTGTCCCGAGTTTAAAAGGGAAAGAGAAGGGATGTATGAAATGGAGTGTGAACAAATGGATTAGGGAAGTCAGGGGAGGATCGGAACACGGGCCTACCAAGAACCCCTGGTAAATTTACGGGTGGGCCCATTTAGACAAGATGTTACCTTCTTAGTTGACACAGGCGCTGGCAGGTCCTCAATTCCCCTCCATCCGAGGGGGGTTGGCTTCCAAGCTAAAACATTAAACATTTCAGGAGTTAAGGGTGGGGTTTTTAATGCGAAAATATTCGAACCACAACCCTTGCGGCTGGAGGAGGAGGAGCTCCAGGTGGAACTCCTTCACCTCCCCCATCTTCCCTATGGGTTGTTGGGACGGGATTTGATAGTCCGTTTCGGATTGCGAATAGAAGTGGGAGAAGAAGAAGAATTAGCCGTTACCATGTCATACCTTAGTGAGTCCCGATTGACAGAGATAGACCCTAGGGTTTGGGTCGCCAAAGGGAACCGGGGGGGGACTCGCAATTCGACCTGTGGAAGTAAAATTAAAGCCCCAGAGCCCCGACGTCAGAGTGCGCCAATACCCCATCTCTTGGGAAGGGAGGGAGGGCCTGAAGACAGTTATGGAAGACCTAATAAAAGATGGATTGGTGGAGCCCTGTATGTCACGATACAATTCCCCCATCCTGCCGGTCCGGAAGTCGGACGGGAGCTACCGAATGGTCCAAGACCGAAGGGAAGTAAATAAAATTGCCCAAGTACGGCACCCTGTGGTACTGAACCAATACACTATTCTGGGGCGAATCCCCCCGGACCACGGCTGGTTTAGTGTTATCGACTTAAAGGATGCCTTCTGGGCGTGTCCCCTGGACAAGGACAGTAGGGATCTTTTTGCTTTTGAATGGGAAGATCCTGATACTGGCAGAAAACAACAGTACAGGTGGACCGTACTCCCCCAAGGATTCACTGAGTCCCCGACTCTGTTCGGGCAGATTCTGGAACAATTATTGGAGGGACTAACCTTGTCCCCGGCCCTTAAGCTTATACAATACGTGGACGATCTCCTTTTATCCGGACCGGCGGAGGAGGACGTCCTACTCGGGACTAATGCCCTGTTAAATTACCTAGCTGAGAAGGGGTTAAGAGTGAGTCAGAAGAAGCTCCAATATGTCGAGAAAGAGGTTAAGTACCTAGGACATTTGATAAGCCAGGGACAGAAACGAATAAGTCCGGAAAGAGTGCGGGCAATAATCGAACTAGGCCTCCCAACGACCAAGAGGGAGTTGCGGAAGTTCTTGGGACTCTTAGGCTATTGTCGGTTATGGATAGACGACTATGCCCCCCTTACTAAATATTTATACCTAAAACTCATTGAGGAGGCACCCAACAGAATAAAATGGGAGGAGGAGGAGAAAAAGTCAATTGAAATCCTAATAGGAAAAATGATGGCCGCACCTGTTTTAAGCTTGCCGGATTTTAGTAAGACATTTCGCCTCTTTGTGAACTCCAGAAAGGGAACCGCTCTTGGAGTATTGACCCAGGACTGGGGGGGTAAAAGGAAGCCCGTGGCTTTCCTGTCAAAAATTCTGGATCCAGTCTCCTGAGGGTGGCCGGAGTGTGTCCAAGAGGTGGCAGCCACGGCAAAGCTGGTAGAGGAAAGCAGGAAGTTGACTTTCGGGGCCCCCTTGACAGTCACTACTCCCCACCAGGTTAGAACTATCCTGAATCAGAAGGCGGGGAGGTGGCTGACTGACTCGAGGTTTCTGAAATATGAAGCCATATTGTTAGACCGAGAAGCCCTCCGAATAGAAGTCGGGGGCTGCCAGAACCCGGCGGACTTTCTTTGGAAAGGGGAAGGGGAGGAGGAACTGGAACACTGCTGTTCAGACATAATAGAGTACCAGAGTAAAGTGAGGGAAGATCTGAGGGATACCCCCTTACATGCAGGAAGGCGGTGGTTTATTGATGGGTCCTCCCGAGTGAGAGATGGGAAGAGACACAACGGTTATGCAGTCATTAGTGAGACTGGTTGGGAATTAGTGGAAAGTGGACGGCGACCGAATGCCTGGTCGGCACAAACGTGCGAATTGTACGCCTTGCACCGGGCTCTGAGGAATTTAAAGGGAATAGCCGGGACAATCTACACTGACTCTAAGTATGCCTTTGGGGTAGTACACACCTTTGGGAAGATCTGGAAAGAGAGGGTAATGATAAATAGTAGAGGAAAGGAGTTGGTCCACGAGGAACTAGTAGCCATGATCTTGGAGGATTTGTTGCTGCCACAAGAGATTGCTGTAGTACATGTGAAAGGACACCAGAAAGACGATAAAATAGGGACCCTGGGGAATCAATTGGCAGATGAATAGGCAAAATTGGCTGGGATGGGGAAGGAAGTAATAAACTGCCTGGTAAGGATTCCACAGATATCCGAAATTACCGAAGTGCCCACGTTTACTGACAAAGAAGAAACTCTTCTCGCGTCTCTGGGGGGTACGAAGGATAGGGAAGGCAAGTGGACTTTACCCGATGGCCGCCAGCTACTAAATCGACCGTTGACGCGGGACATTATTGCCCGTTTACACCAAGGGGGTCACTGGGGCGCCCAGGCACTGTGCGATGCCTTCCTGCGCCGATATGCTCACCCTGGTCTGTACACGGTAGCCAAGCAGGTCACAGGAGATTGCATAACGTGTCGAAAGATTAACAAAAGGGGGCTGCGGCAGCATGCAAGACAAGGGGGTAGGAGTCCGGCCTATAGGCCGTTTGAGTATGCTCAGGTAGATTACACTGAGCTCCCCCCCATAGGTCGTCTGAAGTATCTATTAGTAGTGGTAGATCACCTGACAGGATGGGTGGAAGCGTTCCCCACTACCACGGCAACGGCAACTCAGGTTAGCAAGATTCTACTCGAGCAAATCATCCCACGATTTGGGCTACCCCGCGCTATTGACTCTGACCAGGGGAGCCACTTCACCTCGACCGTCCTCCAGAATGTAGTGCAAGCAATGGGGATTGACTGGGATTTGCACACCCCCTGGCATCCCTCCTCCTCGGGCAAGGTCGAAAGAATGAACCAGACCATCAAAATGCAGCTAACCAAGCTCACTAGTGAAATCGGCCTGCCTTGGACCAAATGCCTACCCCTTGCCCTATTGCAAATTCGCACCCAGCCAAGGCGGGATTTGGGCGTCTCCCCTTTCGAAATGTTATTTGGCCTCCCGTTCCATGGGCCGAAGGGGGAACCTCCTGTATTTGAGTCTCGGGATATGTTTGTGCAAAAATATGTGGTGGCTCTGGGGTCTGCTCTATCTCGTTTACGCCGACAGGGACTTTTGGCACAGACGCCGCCCCTCGAGTTTGCGGTGCACACCGTCAAGCCGGGTCAGTGGGTCCTGATTAAAAGCTGGAAGCAACGTACCCTCGAACCAACTTGGGACGGTCCCTTCCTGGTACTTTTGACGACCGAAACGGCTGTCCGTACGGCCGAAAAGGGCTGGACACATTACACTCGAGTCAAGGGACCAGTGCCACAACCGACGGAGGACGAACGAACCTCTCTGACAAAGGCATCTAAGGAACAGAGACCCTGAGAACGAACTAATCGGACTTTGGCGAGTCTAAAGGAACTGTGCCCTCGGGCTACGGGTGTCGCGGAAAATAAAAAAATGCGGTCAATCGTATTGTTAACTTGCTATGCCATTATCCATGGGCTGGGTCATAGTGTGCGTGTTACCCAATTTGGCCTCTGGGAGAAACAAGCAGAGGACCGTCAGTGGTTCACCATCTCCGTGCTTGCCAACCAATCAACACAGACACTTAGCTTAGACCTATGTGAGTTGGTGCCCTGTAGGACTAAAAGTCAACTGAATCAAACTAAGCGGAAACTCGAGAGAGAAAGGGGATTCCAGGGTCAGGCGTTAGTATTACAATTGCATGGTAGGGAAGGCCTAAATAGGCCTCTAGCCCCCGGGGTCCAGGCTATGGTGTCAGTTGTCCGTGATCCCATCACCCCTGGACGAGATTGTGGGCAGAATCAGTGCAATCCGCTTTATCTGACCATAAAGGAACTTGGAAAAGAACGAGGCGAGCCTTAATAGAACAATACTGGGTATTAGAGTTGGGGGCCAGGCAGGATGGGGGGGGGGGGGGGGATGCAGCTGTGCTGCACGTATATCACGGTCATTGAAGCTGAGTTTGGGGGCTCATCCACCACTGATAAGCAGGAAAAGATTAGAATAATTGAGACGACGGATTTGGAAAAGACCTTTGAAATAGAAACGGGATACGGGGAGGCGAATGCCTAGATGGAATGGGTCAAATATACTGTGAGGAGCATGAAAAAGAGTGATTGCTACGCATGCACGAGTGCCCGCCCTAACCCTCAGGTGGTCCCATTCCCGCTGGGATGGGAGAAACACCCACGAGCCATGGACTGCATGATAAGGCTGTACCAGGACCGAGAGGCCTGGAACGACCCCACTTGTCGACCCTTGAGTTTGAAGTTTCCCCCCGTCAGGTCTGAGGGGGCGCCCCGCCCGCCATCATTCTCAGGGGTAACGGGTACGCACCAGGCCTGCGTCTCTCGGACGGGACTACAGTGGGACGACGATGTGGGGACATTTGACAAGTGCAGCGGATCAATTCGGCTGGTCAATGAAACTACCGGGGGCGGGAATTACTCCCACATTCATGTACCTAGGGCAGACCTCTGGTGGTACTGTGGTGGGAGGGTTCTGCGACCGACCCTGCCCCAAAAATGGACGGGCACTTGTGCGATCGTTCAATTGGCCATCCCATTCACCCTGGTATTCGAAAAACAAGAGCAACCCCGTTCTAGTGGAAGAACTGAGAGAGCTTTGGAGACCTCTTTCGATGAAAACATATATTTAGATGCCATAGGGGTCCCCAGGGGTGTTCCTGACGAATACAAGGCTAGGAACCAGATAGCGGTGGGTTTTGAGTCGTCACTGTTCTGGTGGGTGACCATCAATAAGAATGTGGATTGGATTAATTATATTTACTACAATCAGCAGAGGTTCATTAATTATACCCGGGATGCAGTGAAAGGAATAGCAGAACAACTGGACGCCACTAGTAGGTTGGCGTGGGAAAATAGGTTGGCCTTAGACATGATGTTGGCAGAGAAGGGGGGTGTTTGTGTCATGATAGGCACTCAGTGCTGCACTTTCATCCCCAACAACACAGCCCCTGATGGGTCCATCACCCGCGCCCTGGATGGACTCACCACATTGGCGGACGAACTGGCCGAAAACTCGGGCATCGACTCTGGCCTCACGGACTGGTTGGAAGCTTGGTTCGGTAAATGGACGGGGGTGGTCGTTCCCTTTCTTGTCTCATGTATAGTGGTGGCAGGAGTACTCACTGCCCTTGGGTGTTGCGTTATTCCCTGTGTCCGGGAATTAACTCAACGACTGATCGAAACCGCCCTGACTAAGAAGGATGTTCCCTATGGGCAGGTTGAACGAATAAATCTCGAGATGGAACAACGTGAATCCCTCTTGGGCGGGGGTAGTATTAGAGAAGGGCAGTTTGATGAACAAGCTCGGGAGTTATTAAATGCCCTGGAGAAGAAACTTACGGTTGAAAAATTACAGGCCAGAAGAAAAGACACGGGGGATTTGTAGGGGGTAGTGTAATTTTTAAACGGTGAGCGGCCTTTTAGTCTTTTCTACCTCATAGTGAACACAAGCATGTAGGGGGTAGACGGTTAGCTGCCTTTTAGTCTTTTCTACCACATAGTAAACACAAGCAGACACTCGAAACTGTTGCCGGACCTCCCCCACGTTTATATGAATGAAACAGTTGTAACAGCTTTCCTCGATAGTTGAGAGGCCGCCCCTAACCACAGTTGTACAACATCATCCATATAAGGGAAGAACGGGAAGCTCAAACACTGATTGGCCAAGTGAATAACAAAATAATCGCAGGCACCAGAACCCAAATAAGGAAAACAGTGGGGAATCCGAGCACTCGTTGGTCAAGGCAGCAGTGGTAGACCCAGCCCACATATACATGTATATAATGCGTGGAGATTACTATGTTTGTGTGTGTGTACCTTTGGGAACAGCACCCGACTTTGCAAAGTTGAATGAAAAAGTTTTGGACAGACTCCTCCGTGTCTTTGTTCCTGGGAAGGGAAATAAAAAGTGCTGTAGATGGGGCTGGATAGCCACTTATCTCGCACACCATCCCCCTCTTGCTGAATAAATTCCTCCACATCTCTATTCAGAAGGGCCCTCCCTTCACTCTGAAGCTGTGCCCTTGGCCCCTAGTCTCTCTTGCTCGTGGAAACATCTTGCCCCCGTCCACTCCATCCAGGCCCCTCAGTATTCTGTATGTTTGAACAAGGTTCTACGCTGCCGCCGCCTAAACGTCATCAAGTGCAGACCCAGAGACTTCACCTGCACCTCATATGACACAAAATTCATCGCTGGGATCTTTCTTGGAAACCCATTTCTCATACCCCTTCACATTCTTTGTCCAGACTCTTAATGTATAATGAGCAGAGTGTCATCCCAAAACTGACCCCTGCGGAGCTCCCCCATCACCAGTTCCCATCGTGAAAAAGACCCCTTTCTTCACACTCTCTGCCTTGTGCCAATCAGACAAATTCTCTATCCATGTTCTGCATGTTGTTCTGAAACGGAAATTTCATTTCACACCCACTACTGGATTTATTTTTCTGTCTGGCTGTAAACAGCTGAGTTTCACCATTACCTTCCCATCTGTAATTCCCTGGAGAAGGTGGTGGGGAGCTGCCTTCCTGACCCATTGCAGTCCTTTGGGTGTAGAGACAGACACAGTGCTGGGAGGATGGAGCGTGGAAATGTTGGTGTTCCCGTGCACCTGGAGCTCCTGTCCTTCCAGGGGATAGTGGTTCCAGGTTTGTGAAGTACTGTTGAAAGGGCCTGCCTGAGTGATCACAAGGCTACTTGTAGATCTTTTATTCCTTCATTCATTCATGAACATGAGCTTTGTTGGCTGAGCCAGCATTTATTGGTGATTTGGAGTTGTCCCTGAGAAGGTGGTAGTGAGCTCCCTTCCTGAGCCACTGCACCAGCCGTTGGAACTGTTGTTATCTGTGTCCCCTCCAGCAGACGCTACTCCTGATGTCTGCAACTGTATACAGACAATGCAGCTCTCCCTTTCATATCCTACATACTCCCCGCCATATAAATCTGACAGTTCCTCACAATATCTCACCTTCTCCATTCCCATCTGTGCTCGAGATCACTGAAATTCATTTATTCTTGTTTAAACTTCTGATCACATAAAATCTCTCCCTTTTAAAATGTGTAACCCCTTCAGGTTCCGTATCTCTCCATATAATTGTAATCAATGATAGCACAGGTTCCCTTCCTAAATCTCTGTAATTACGATGGTTGCGTGTGCCAAAATGGCACTTTTCATCCTCCTTATCCATCTCAGGACTTCCAGCCCCTATAATCCCAATATTTGGAACGCTCCCATTCTCTGCACCACTTCATGTCCTGAGGGTCCTTGAACACCACCAGTGCTCCAGAAGTTTATGTTCCCCCCAGTTACTGCAACATCCAACAGTTTCGACTATCATACAGCACTTGCTGGCTCTCAAGTTGTATTCGTTGAAGTCTCCACATCTCTGTAAACAGCACAGAAAAACCTCTTTTGACTCTACAAAGGTCCGTCATGAACAAGCCACTATCTCTCGATTTCCTTCGCCTTCTTCAGTGTCTGCAACTCTTACTGTATCTTCCAATAACCTGCTTTCGATACTGCAGGTCTGCCTAGCTCCCCAGATAACCTTGTCCAGCCCATATAGCTCGCTCAATCACTGTAACACCCTCTGCTCTGTCTAATCCTCCTCTTTTCCACTGTTGTCCATGCACAACAACGATTCAGTAAGACAGCAGTGTGGAATGAAATGTTGTAAATCTTATATGAGGCTTGAGGCCTATCATTACCTGGGAGTCACAAAGGGAGGGAACCTGAGAGAGAGCAGCACAGATCGAGAGAATATTAATCAGTAGCAAAGATCGAGGGTGACGAGGACTTGGAGTTGGAGAAGAAGCTGAGCAGGAGTCTCGAAATCAGCACTGAGGCACAGAGGGAGTGACCATGTGACGGAGCAACTTGGAGCAGGAGCATGAGGCTAACATAACTGGTAGTTACAGAGGCAGCAAAGTGGGAGGATATAAATCAGCACTGAGGATCGAGGCCTAATCGTGCCTGGGAGTCACAGAGACAAGTGACCATTTGAGGGAGCAGGGTGGAGTGGGAGCTGGAGGATTACATGTCCCTGGGAGTCACAGAGACAGTGACCCTGTGAGGGAGCCGAGTGGAGGTGGAGCTGGAGGATTACATGTACCTGGGAATCACAGAGACGGTGACCCTGGGAGGGAGCAGGGTGGAGTGGGAGCTGGAGGATTACATGTCCCTGGGAGAAGTTACATAGACAGTGACCCTGTGAGGGAGCAGAGTGGAGTGGGAGCTGGAGGATTACACGTATGTCGGAGTCACAGAGATAACTTTCTGCTGCTAGGGCCTGCCTGCACTGAGTTTTGAAGAAGTACAAGAGCCTTCACAGAAAAGGCTGTAAATTCATTGGCAGATAATACATCGTTTTTAGCGCCTGTCAGTAAATTGATAGAAGTTAGCAAATCTATTTTTTCAACTTCTGAAATAAGGGTTGAACTCAGAAATAAGACGGAGAAGTGAAATTCTGAGCCAATATTTATATTATCCTCAGTAGGCCACCGTTGTATAAGGGAGTTATCCATATTTTTTTCCCCTGATGTTAATTTAATTGTAAGTAATTAATTAAGTTACTCGAGACATGTTGTATTTTAAGACATGACAAGACATGTTTGTTCGATGGAAAATATGTTCTGTTACTTTGGGAAGTCATAGCCCCTGCTCGTGTCCTAGATGAACACTGGGTCTTGGAGCTCAGATAGTAACTAGAGACTCTATGGGACATCTGTGATGCTGAGTTAGGTGAATAGCTCACACAGAGAGCAGATCACCCTGCAGACATGACAGCCGAGAAGAAGAAAGGGAATAGGGGACTAGACAATCGAAGAGAAACATTCAGGGAATGGAAGGATATCCTGATATCTCCCTCCCAATTCAGTTTCCTGGTTTGGAAGCTGATGTAGGTGCGGGCTGTTCGGGGGAGGGCAGTCGGAGCCATGTCTGCGGCACCACAAGCAACCTGACTGTGCAGGAGGGGAGGGAAAAGGAAGGAGGAGCAATAGGCACAGGGGAGTCAGGAAATTGAAGAAGGTGTCAGTGTTTCTGTAATTCCAGGATAGTGGGGTTAAGAATATAACGGTGTCTGCAGGACATCCGTCTGGGGGACAATGAGCAGTCAAAGGTCATGTCCCTGTTGGTAGGAATGACCTGGGTAGGAAGGGTGAAGCAGTCTGGGAATCAGAATTTAGGGAGCTAGGTGGATGGTTAGCAAGTGAGACCTCAAATGTTGCAATCCCTTGGTTACTGCCAGTGCCGTGTCCAAGTGAGAACAGAACTCGGAGTTTTAAGTAGATGAGAGTGTGATTCGAACGTTGGTGCAGCAGGAAGGGCTTCGGTTTCCTGGGACATTGGGACTGGTTCTGGGGAAGGCAGCAACTGTACAAGCTGGATGGGCTAACATGACAGAGCTGGGACTGAGTTCCTTGTGCGGTGTTTGGGAGGGATTGAAAATAACTTGGCGGGTGTATGGGATCCAAAAAGGAATAGTAGAGGAGACTACCAGGATTCTCAAAATAATGGGAGATACAGTTGGTACTAATTTACAACAACAAGTTTATCAGTGGAAGATGGAGTAAGAAAGAAAGCCTTAATCTGAGGTACTCTGCATTGTCATGAATACTCGGAGTTTGGAGAGTTCGAGTTGCAGATTGGTGTGTGGAGATCTGATGGACTGATCACCGAGAGCTGGCTCAAGGAATGGCAGGACTGTGTGTTAAATATTGCTGAGTATCAGGGATTCTGAAATCATAGAAGGGAAGGGAAAGGATGAAGGTGGAAGTATTGGTTTTGATTAGCATTAGTTATGGCGCCTAAGAGAAAGAGCCTACTCACTCACTCAGGGCACTTCGCTACCTTTCCCCCAGCTGTTACAAATAATTCCACCTCCCTTAGTACTGTTTGGTAATTCTCACTTTTCGGAAGGAACCACACAAGAGCAGAAAGAGCCAAGAGGGATAGGGGGCTCCCCAACATTCAGCTCCTCACTCTATCACAGGGAAGGATCCTGACCCTAACAGCCATGAGAGGCTGACTGACCGTGTCCAAGCTCGCTGATTGGGATCTGAGACTCCCCCTGACTCACTGTGCTGGGCACCGTGACTGACCATGTCCAACCTCCCGGACTGGGATCTGAGACTCCCCCTGACTCACTGTGCTGGGCACTGTGACTGACTGTGGAAAATGATATCAGGCTTCCTCGTTTTGTGTCTGTGCTAAACACCAAGACAATACAGCAGGAGAGTGAGCCTCGTAGCTCTGGCTGAGGGGAAACACTGCTGAGGGCATGGTAAGGCAAGGCAATCATTCTGTGAGCAGTTCAAAGTGAGTGTGTACAAACACCGAATGAGTACCACAGAGGGACAGGCCATGAGTTGGGTGTGCCCCTGAGCATAGTGTCCTTGCAGCACCATTGAGTGCGTACAAACACGGAGTGAGCATCCCAGAGGGGCAGTCCATGAGCTGGGTGTGTGCCTCTGAGCACAGTGTCCTTGCAGCAGAATTGCAATGAGAGTTGTGAGTGCACCCTGAGCTGCAGCACTGAATTACAAATGTATACTGTCAGTGGGTCGAAGATGTGCTGGGATGGCATGGTGAGGCTGGCATGTGACATGTGCCAACATTGGTGGGTGTGGATTACATGCAGCTTCTGTCTGTGCAGTGTCCCCCGAGACGTTGGTGTCCAAGATAGAAGGCTGTAGGAACGAAGGGCAAGATGGAGTCACCAGTTACCAGCTCTGACTTTCACGTCCAATTCTCCATATAGAGTTTCCCTACTGTGGGAGGGAGGGTATGAAGCTATAAGTTGTTGAGGAGAGACCCACTGAATGTGGCTCTTGATCATCAGTAATCATTCAGTCAATATCTTGCCACTCCTTTGCTCAAATCTTGTTTTAGAGATCAGTCCAGTACAGGAACAGGCTCTTCAGCCCAGCAATGCCGAACTGGCACATGATGCTGTTCTAAAGTTAAAAAGAAAGTTTTTGCTCCTACACCCTCTATGTCATTCTGTTTCCTACTTACTCATATTTGTGACAAGATCCCTCTTCAACCTTGCTATATTAGCTCCTTCTCCTCTATCAGTGTATTCCAGGCACTTGCACATTCTGTCTGGAACAGCAAAAATAAACCTTGCTGATCATATCTCCCGAACTTTCTCCCTTTTACCAAAAACCTACGGTCTTGAGTAATTGATATTTCTACTCTGGGATAAAGTCTCTAACTGTCCTTCTATCTATGCCTCTGATAATTTTGTAAATATCTGTCAGGTAGCCCCATATCCAATGATGCCAGGTGCCAATAAACCATGTTTGTTCAATTTCTCCTTTTGGCTAATACCCTCCGAACCAGACAACATGCTGATAAAACGTTTCCATACCATCTCCAACACTTCCACATCATTCTGCTGGTGTGTAACCAGTACTGTACACAATATTCTAAATGTACCTGAACTAAGATTCTCTACAGCTGCAATATGACCTGCTAATTTTCATACTGCATGCTCTGATGCCTGTCTGCAAGGTTGCCATCATTCTTCTCGATCACCCTATCCACCCGTGTTGCTACTTTCCGGGAACTGTGGAGCTGTAAACCTACATCCCTTCGGATGTTGATGCGGCCAGTAGTTTTTCCATCCACTTTATACTTCTCTACTGCATTAGACCTTCTAAAACACATCACGTCACAACTGTCCAGATAACGTTTTCTCTGTCCAAGTCTGCAGCTGACCTATATCCCGCTGTATTCTCTGGCAATCATCCTCACAATCTGCATGTCTGCCAATCTCTTTACAGATCTCCAGTCAGAAAAACACTGTTCCATCACTACTCTGTTTTCTATGACCAAGCAGTTCTCTATCCATCTTCCTAACTGACCGCTGATCCCATTTCACTTCACCTTCTGTATGAACCTGCCATAAGCAACCATATCCAAGGCCTTGATAAGGTCCAATCAGCCAACATCCAGCCCAACGCCCTCATCAATCAATTTGGTCACTTCCTCAAAATAATCAATCAAGTTTGTGAGACAGGATATTCCCCACACAACTGTGTTGCCTGTTGGTAGTAAGTCCAGACTAGAATACTGTTGGAGCTGCACTCATTCAGACAAGTGAGTATTCCACCATATTCCTGACTTGAACCTTGGAGGTTAGATTAGATTCCCTACCTTGTGGAAACAGGCCCTTCAGCCCAACCAGTCTACACCAACCCTTCGAAGAGTTACTCACGCAAACACATTTCCCTGACCTATATTTACCATGACTAATGCACCTAACACCATGGCCAATTCGCCTGAACTGCACATCTTTGGCTGTGAGAGGAAACCGGAGCACCTGTAGGAAACCCATGCAGGCACTGGGGGAATGTGAAAACTCCACACAGACAGTCACCAAGGCCGGAATTGAACCTCGGATTTGCTGCTGTGAGGCAGCAGTGCTAAGCACAGAGCTCTTGACAGTTACTGTACAGTGGGAGATATGTTGGGCCGTGATGGTTCCTGTACAGTGGGAAGTATATCTGGCGGTGATGGTTACTGTACAGTGGCAGCTATGTTGGGCCGTGACGGTTCCTGTACAGTGCGAAGTATATCTGGCGGTGATGGTTACTGTACAGTGGCAGGTATGTTGGGCCGTGATGGTTCCTGTACAGTGGGAGATATATCTGGCGGTGATGGTTACTGTACAGTGGCAGGTATGTTGGGTGTGAGGTTGCAGACTGAGTTGTATTCTGCTGCTGCTGATGGCCCACTGCACCTCATAGATGCATCATCATTTGTTGCTCAATCTGTTTAACGCCTGTCCCAGTAGAAACCCATATCATGGTGAGGTGGGTCTGCAAAATATAAAGGTAGCCCTTGCTCCCATTAAGGACTGTGCAGTGACCGTTCTTACCGGTATATGAAATGTAGAAGTGTATCTGCATCAGGCAGATGATGTGGTCAATGATATGTTTCCCTTTTACTGATTCCCCCATAACCTGCTGCAGAGCAGTCTAGCAGCTACAGGATCCAGCATCAATGCTGAGCACTGTATTGACTATATGCCAAGAACTGCCCCCTCAGCCTGGCTATGTCCTGTCAGTGGGACAGAACCTACCAGAGAGGATGGTGAAGTTACCAGTGACATAGTCCTGTTCACAGAATCCTGCTTTAGAGGCAATATCTGACTGTTTTTTTATTAGTTCGTGGGAAATATACAACAGGTCACTTTTTTTTACATTTTGTGTAATGAAGTGTTAATATCACTTTGTTTCTTACATATTTTAAAATATCCCAAACATCAATATTTTTGAATTGAAAACAATTGAAGTGAACAATAATTGAAATACCAGAGCGCACACTTGACTAATACAAAATTCAGTGACTGTAGTAAACAGCCGATTCATGTTCAGATCAGTGAACACACCATCTTGCAGGCAGCAAAGCTGTTGGAAATGACTTTGAGAAAAAGCCTGAATTCAGACACAGTGTCATTGGGCCTCACCATGACCTCCAAAACACTGATCATCTCTAAAATCTGTCTCGAAAGCTTCCAAACTGGAGCTGGGCTGTTACTCACGCAATAGACTGGTTAGAGACGTACCTGAACAACGGGGAGAGGTGTGTGGGGCAGACTGGTCAATGGACTACTACATGGCACAGTTCAATATTTGTAACACTGATCTGTAAGCAACCATGTCTTGCAAGTTTATCGCTTCTAGTATGGCACCTAAACTCTGTAATTCTGCACCTTGGACCTGATCCTGATTGGAGGTGTTATAAAGGTGATGGACTCCTGCAGCACATAGCATCTTACATTGAATCCCACATAAACCATATCCAGTGTATGTTAGCCCCACAATGTCAGTATCCAAACAGAATTGTGCAGCTCCATTGATGGCCGGCATCATCCCAGACCAACGTTCTTGTGTGTGACTTGAGCTGGAAATCTCTGTGTAAATGTTTGCAGCGTTGTTCTAACCGTTAATATCAAAGTCTCTTTACTGAAGGTCTGACATCCTTTCATAATACCAACTTTTAGATTGTCCAATAAGCACAAAGTCCACCCATGTATTCAGTTCATTTTTATAACAACAATATGATGAAAACAGTGCCGAACTCACAGTAAGGAGCATTGAAATGATAAGTCTCATTACCACATCCAAGACCAAATTATGATTAAGTACAAGGAATCTGAAAATATACATTTATTTTCCCTTTTATTAATATTGTGAACTCATTGTCGACTCTCCTGCTCCACAGCGGCTACATGAATGGCTGTGCTATTTTTTCAGAACCACACTTTTTGACTCTGATCTCCAGCATCTGCAGTCCTCACTTTCTCCCTGCTAATATTCACTCATAATCATTTTCATGGCAACAATATCACTGCGTGTTTAAACATGTTACAGTCAGATCTTGTTACATTTTGAATTGCTTCTGTCTATCTCAGAGCTCAGTAATGTGAGATGTGAATGTCAGTGTCTGTGTGATGCTCGGTATGTAGGCCATGCCTCTGAGAGACTGACAGATTGTTCAAAACAGCACATCCCTTCAGCTGTTTAAAACAAACTGGTTACTGTCTAGACACTAACAGCCTGAGCTCACAAAACCCAAAGCACAGTGTCCGACATTGGGCAGGTCTGGACAATATTTTCATTTCATTTATTCATGGAATATGATTGGGCCAGTATTTATTGTGTTGATACACATTGAACCACTGCAATCCATGTGCTGTAATTAGACTTACAATACTTTGAGGATCTGACTAGAAACGTTGATGAGGTTCGAACTGTGGATGTGGTGTATATGGACTTCAGCAAGGCATTTGATAAGGTTCCCCATGGTAGGCTCTTTCAGAAGGTCAAGAGGAATGGGGTATGGGGAACTTACCTGTCTGGATACAGAATTAGCTGGCCAACAGAAGACAGCGAGTGATAGTAGAAGGAAAATATTCTGCCTGGAAGTGAGTGGGTGTTCCACAGGGCTCTGTCCTTGGGCCTCTACTGTTTGTAATTTTTATTGAAGACTTGGGTGAGGGGATTGAAGAATGGGTCAGCAAGATTGCAGATGACACAAAGATTGCAGGTGTTGTTCACAGCATAGAGGGCTGTTGTAGGCTGCAGCGGGACATTGACTGGATGCAGAGATGGGCTGAGAGGTGGCAGATGACCTCAACCTGGACAAATGCGAGGTGATGCATTTTGGAAGTTCGAATTTGAAAGCTGAGTACAGGATTAAGGATAGGATTCTTGGCAGTGTGAGGGAACAGAGGGATCTTGCCGTGCAGGTACATAGATCCTTTAAAATGGCCACCCAAGTGGACAGGGTTGTTCAGAAAGCACATGGTGTTTTGGCTTTCATTAACGGGCGATTGAGTTTAAGAGTCGTGAGATCTTGTTGCAGCTCTATAAAACTTTGGTTAGACCTCACTTGGAATACTGCGTCCAGTTCTGGTCTCCCAATTGTAGGGAAGATGTGGATGCTTTGGAGAGGGTTCAGAGGAGGTTTACCAGGATGCTGCCTGGCCTGGAGGGCTTATCTTAGGAAAAGAGGTTGACTGAGCTCGGACTCCTTTCATTGGAGAAAAGCAGGAGGAGAGGGGACCTAATTGAAGAATACAAGATAATGAGAGGCATAGATAGATTCGATACCAGAGACTATTTCAAAGGGCAGAAATGGTTAATATGAGGGGTCATAGTTTTAAGCTCATTTCAGGAAAGTATAGAGGATATGTCAGAGGCGGGTTCTTTACACAGAGAGTTGTGAGATCATGGAATGCGTTGCCAGCAGCAGTTGTGGAAGCGCGGTCATTGGGGACATTTAAGAGACTGCTGGACATACATATAGTCACAGAAATTAGAGGGTGCATACATGAGGATCAGTGGTCGGCACAATGTTGTAGATTGAAGGGTCTGTCCTGTGCTGTACTGTTCTATGTTCTATGTTCTAATACCATTAGGGGGGAACCTTGAAATAGTGACACTGGAGGAATGGTAATATACTTCCCAAACAGGATGGTGGTTGGCTTGGAACGGAAAGCGAATATGATGATTATCCCATGTGTCTGTTTCCCTTATCCTTCTTGACGGTCATGGTTTCAGAGGTACGCTGGAAGGAGCCTTGTTAAATTTCTGCAGAGCACCGTGTAGATGGCAGGTATTGATGCTCCTGAGTGTCAGTGGTTGAGGGGTGGAGCTGCATTCACAGGGAAAATGGGGAGGGGGCGGGTATTTCATCGCACACACATTCAATGTGTGTCTTATAGATGGTGTACAGGCTTTTGGAAATCATGAGGTATGTTATTTCTGCAGGATTCCTAGCCCTTGAGATATTCTTGTAGCCAATTCATTTATATGTGGCCAAGTGTGATGCTGAAAAAGCACAACAGGTCAGGCAACATCTGAGGTACAGGAGAGTCAACGTTTTAGCATAAGGCCTTTACAGGAATGGGAAATGAAAGTATATGGTCAGTCCAGTTTTGGTTAACGGTAATCTGCGGGATATTGGTCGTTGGGAGTTCAGTGATGGTGGTGACATTGAACGTTAGAGGATATGATTCCATTTTCAATTATTAGAGGTAGTTGTTGTCTGGCATGTGTGCAATGGGAATGGGACTTGTCACTGTTAAACACACACCTTCATATTTCCAGGTCCTTGTTGCATTTGGATAAGGATTGTTTCAGTATCAGAGTAAATCATTAATAGTGGTGAATATTGTCCAATCATTGACAAACAATCCCAGTTGTGACTTCACTTGAGTCGGGATGGTCATTTATGAAGCAGCTGATAATTATTGGGCCTAGGGCAGAGAGCACTTATATAGCTCACTGATGCTGACCCTCTCTCTGAGCTAGGAAGCTTGCTTCGAGTTCCACCTGCTCCAAAGGTGGTTAGCAACATATCTGAATGGAATAATATTACAATACCTACCACATGGAGCTGAGTGATGACTTGGTTAGTTGGACAACTGGTTTGTAATGCAGATTAATACTAACAGTGTGGGTTCAATTCCTGCACAGACTGAGGTGTATGATAAGGGCTGTCCTATCAAGCTCTCCCTTACTTGAGGCATGATGACTGTCCAGTTTATCTACCGCTAGTCATCTCTGTCTAACGAGAGAGCAGCTCTATCACCCTGTCGGGGCATGGTGCCCTACCTTTCCATTCCTGATCTACAGGCTTACCCAGAAACCCCTCCCTTGGGGATCAGCGGCAGAGCTGAGATGGTTACTCTCCACCAACCCCAGCCACCTTCCTTTGTACCAGGTGTAACTTCTGCCAATGCAGACGATTCCTATTTGCTCCAGGTTTGCCGTTAATCCTGGATACGACACTTGGTCAAATGCAGTTATGGTCATGTTAAAAGTGAAGTCACTGTCACCTCACCTCTCAAATTCAGCTGTGTGTTTTCTTGTTGTAAATCGTTTAGCTGAAGACTGCCATCGGGAGGAGACTAAAGTTGATTCTCCCATCGATATTTCTGTCTGAACATTGTTGTGAAAGTTTCAGCCTTAGTTTTCCTTTTATTGTGCTGGGCTCTTCAATCTTTGAGGACGGTGGTATTTGTGGATCCTCCTCCTCCGGTGAGTTGTGTGATTGTCCACCACCACTCAACAAGACTGTATATGAGAGGATTGCAGAGATGAGTCCTGATTCATTGGATAGATCTGAGTATCATTTTCTATTTATACCATGTGGGCAGTAAGTGGCCCAATTTAGTAACTTCATCTCATTCTGAGGTGTATTTGGTGCTACTATAGGCAGACCCTCCTGTATTCTCCATTTAACAAGGCTGTATCCCTGGCTTGATTGTCAGGATAAAGTGGAGCATGCACCAGGCAGTGATGGTGAAACTTATGCTGGAGTACAATCCTGCTGCTGTTGGTAATGACCCGAACCGCCTCACACAGGCCAGTGCAAAGTTCCAAAATCTATTGGAAATCTGCCCTGTTTAGCACAGTGATGGTATCACAAATGCACAGGGGGCCTTCACGATGTAAAAGTGGAACTTTGTCTCCAGAAATACTGTGTGCGGTAGTTCACCGTTCCCAATATGGTCATCGAACAATGTGTCTGCAGCCGGTAGGTTGGTGAGGATGAGGTCAAGGATGTTTCTCCCTATCAGTCATTCCCCCCGACCCGGTGCAGATGCAGTGAAGCAGTTATGTCATTATGGACCCGCCCACCTCGATCAGTAATGCTGCTGCTGAGTCCCTCTTGGTGTTGGGTTTGAAATGGCCCACCCAGTATACATCCGCCAGCTCTGTCACTCTCTCAGTGCTTCCACCAAGTGTTGTTCAATGTAGAGGGACACTGATCCACCAGCTGAGGAGGGGTGTCAGCAGCATGTTTCACTGTCAGTGTTTGATCTGACACCATGAGGCTGAGGGAGGGGAGTCAGCAGGAGGTTTCCGTGTCAGTGTTTAATCTGACGCAATGAACTTCAAACCTCCTCCAAACCTACCCCCTTCGCTATCTCTCTTTCCTTCCACAAACCCTACGTTCCTCTCTATCTCTATAACCTCTTCCAAACCTTCCACCCATCCCATCTATATTACTTCCTCCAGCCCCTACTGCCTTTGCTATCTCCATAATACCCTCCATACACTGTACCCCTTTTATATCTCTCTAACTTCCTCCAAACCCGACACCCCTCCCTATCTCCTTAACCCTTTCCAAATACTGCACCCTTTCCTAGCTCTCTAAACTCCTCCAATCACTACTCCCTTCCCTATCTCTTCAACCTACTCTAGACCCTGCACCACACTCTATCTCCTTAACCCATTCTAAACCCTGCTCCCCTCCCTTTCTTTCTGACCCCTCCAAACCCTATACCTCTCCCTACTTTTCTCAAACTCACCAAACCCTTTCCCTATCTGTCTAATCCCCTCCAATCCCTACACCCTTCCCTATCTCTCTAAACTGCTCCAAGCCCTATGCTGCTCCCTATGCCCTTCCCTATCTCTCTCAAACCCTGCACACCTCCCTATCTCTCTAGCCCTCTCCAAACCTACACATTTCCCTATCCGTCTAACCCCGTCCAATCCGTAACCCTTCTCTATCTCTCTAACCTCCTCCAAACCCTGTACTACTCCATAACTCTCTCAAACCCTGCACGCCTCCCTATCTCTCTAATCTACTTCAAACCCTACACCCCTCCCTATATCTCTAAGACCCTCCCAAATCATATACTACTCCCTATCTCTCTCAAGTCACTCATACTACCGGCTAATATTTTTTCACGCCTCATATTTACGCTTCTACTTCTGTTTTAAGTTTAGCCTTACACATATGGTAGTTGCCTCCATTGACCTGCTAAATTTGTACCTGCTTTAAGCTTCTATTTCCGATTTAATTCCCTTCTTACTGCAGCAACTGACTCCATAATGACTAATAATGCATCACCACCTCCTCCTTTACCCCTCTCCTGTGCTACCTATAGTTCTTGTATCGCACAATATTGAGTTGTCAGCCCTGATCTCCTTCAAACACATCTCTGTAATGGCAAAAATGTCACAATTCCCCATGTCAGCTCGTTCCCTATCACATCTGTCTGTCCGATAACATACCCAACATTAAGGGAAAGCACATCCACCCTGGAATATATCACCTAGAATACGCTGTACTTCCGAGTTCTTCAGTCATTCACTGCTCGTTATCAAACTGCCTAATTCATGAACCAAAACTGTAACTCTGGGACTGAATGAATATTTGTTGAACAGTAATTTCATTTTCAGTAAATGTATTTATCAAATGCAACTTTCCAGAACTGAACAATCAGCCCTAAATACAACGGGTTTCTGCTGATTCATTGCCTGCTCAGTGTGCAGAGGGGACAGCCCTTTGTAATGAAGAAAGTGAGGACTGCAGATGCTGGTGATCAGAGTCGAAATGTGTGGTGCTGGAAAAGCACAGCCAGTCAGGTGACATTTGAGGAGCAGGAGAGTCAAAGCTTTGGGCACCAGCCTTTCATCAGGAAGGTATTGGTGCCTTCCCATGTTTTCCATTCCATGATTAACAGGTTATAGGGAACCATATGTGTTCAGGAAAGCAGCACTGTATAGAGCCCTGAAATGGAATGCAGTCAATCAGATAGTTGGACAGTGAGTAGACATGGCGAGGTGAAGTACAGACTGATTGAAATACAAACATAGGGATAGATAAATCTCCAGGCGAGACGGGATCCACACTGGCTTACAACAGGAAGAGAGCGAAGAGGTTACTGCACCTTTGGAGATGATCTTTGCGTCCTCACTCTCCATTGGCGTCGTGCCAGATGATTGGAGGGAGGCAAATGTTACTCCCTTCTTCAGGAAATGGAATAAAGTTAATCCAGAGAATTACAGACCAGTCAGTTTACATCAGCATTGGGCAAAGTTTTGGAGAGGATTCTGAGAGACGGAATCTAGGATTACTTGTAAATCATAGTTTGGTTAGAATTAGTCAGCATGGCTTTGTGAGGGGCAGGTCATGCCTCACAAACCTTACTGAATTATTTGAGGATGGGATCAAACACATTGAAGAAGCGAGAGTAGTGGGCGTGAGTACATGGTTTTTAACCAGGCGTTTGGTAAATTTCCCCATGGAAGGTTCATTCAGAAAGTAAGGACGCATCAGATACAGGGAAACCAGCCTGTCTGCACGCAGAATTGACTGGCCCAAAGAAGACAGGGGTGGGTGGTAAATGGCAAGTATTCTGTCTGGTGCTCGGTGACCATTGGTGCTCCATTGGGATCGGTTCTGGGGCCTCTGCTGTTTGTGATATTTATAAATGACTTCGATGAGGAAGAGTGTAGGTGGATTAGTAAGTTTTTCAAATTAACAAAGTATGGTGAAATTGTGGGTAGTGTGAAGGTCTATTGTAATTTGCACAGGACATTGACAGGATGCTGAACTGGGCTGATAAGGGACAGTTGGAGATCAAACTGGAAAATTGTGAAGCGATTCAGTTTGTAGTATTCATACGTTGTGGAGTAACAGTGGGATCTGATGATCCATGTCATAGCTCCCACAACGTTGCCACCCAGGTTGATAAGGTTCTTAAGAAACCGGATGATGTTTTCATTAGCATGGGGGTTGAGTTTAAGCAGTGAGGTTATGATGCAGCTCTATGGAACCCTGGTGAGATCACACTTCGAATGCTGTGTTCTGTACTGGTCGCCTCATTACATGAAAGATGTGGAAGCATTGGTGAGTGTACTGAGGAAATTTATTAGGTCGCTGCTTGGACTGGAGGGCAGGTCTTGCAAACAAAATTCAGGGAACTAGGTTTTTTTTCTCATTGGAATGAAAAAGAATGGAACGTGACTTGAAAGAGGTGGACAAGATGATTAGAGGCATAGATAGAGTGGATAGCCAGAAACTTTCACCCAGGATGGAAATGGCTATGATGAGGGGGCGTGATTTTATGGTAATTGGAGGAATATTTATGGGAGATGTCCGAGGTAGGTTCTTTACACAGAGAGTGTGGGTGTGTGGATAGGCACATTAATGATCGTATAATGAAAGGTAGGTAGGTTAGTCTGATCTTAGAACAGGATAAAATGTCGGCAGGACGTCAAGGGCTGAAGGGCCTGTACTATGATTCCTGTTTCACCAAGCTTGTAGGTTCTCATCAATTCTTGAGTGTGTGAGGGAGTGATGTGTGTGAGATCAGGAAGCTTTGACGAGGTGTTAGGTCAAAACATACATTTATTTTGTGCATTGTTACAGTCACCTGATTGCCAGTACAATATGTGTAGGTCACCACACACCAAACAGAATCCGCCAAGTTCAGTTATTAACGTGCTTCTTGGCCTGCTGTTTGCTGCTGTTTTCTTCAGATATACTCTGTTTGGTGAACCATGTATTAATCTCTGGCCATCCACAGAGATGTAAAATTTCATTTTGATACTGGTGATAATGAAGGTGACATTTATTGGGTATGGTTTCAGAGGTTTCTTTGTGAGACTCAAGATAGTGCATCAGACTGCTAAATTTTTAACGTCTTTTCCCAGCATCCGGTCCAGGGTGCAGATGTATAGAGTCTGGGAGGTAGGCCAGGTGTCAGCACCATCAGTAAGTTGTGCGGTGTGACTCTGACACTGCATGGCGACACATCTGCCCACTGGGCCAGGCTCTGACTGAAGATGGTTTTTTAAAACCTGGTTGCTGGTCAGCCATTGATTTGGACATTATTTGTAGCTACACTGAGACCAGTAATAGTCTGTTAGCGAGCTCTCACCTTTCCCAGGGTGGATTCCAAATTATTTGTTGTGAAGAAATGTTTGACTGACTGCCCTGACCCAGGTTAGAAACTCTTTGCACAGATTTAGGAGCAGGTCAGTGTGTCACTCAGCATCACAGGCAACTGTGAATTCCAGTAACACTGTAAATGATTCCAAATCTTTTGGAAGCCATTTTTAGTGTAGCTCATTGCAAGGTGTTGAGTTTACTGACCCGAACAATAATCAACTGTTAGCTATGTTCCGTGAATTGGGCAAAAATGAGATATGAAGTATGATTATTCAACTGAACTATAATCTCTGAAAACAATTAGGTCGATTCTATATTTATGGGAGTAAAGTATAAACTCCTATCAATTTTTTGTAACGCAAAAATAAAGAATGCACATTTTATTTTACTTCGAATAAAGAACATGGCACCTAACTGTTCTGATCAGAATTATACATTCAATGTCAGGATTCAAAACAATGCATTGCCACTCCAACATTTTGAAAATGGTCGGCTTCTGAATGATTACATGTTCAGAGAGAGAAAACGATTGGACAATCAAATAGAATTAGCATTCATATACATTTATATATAGTCAATCAGTTAAATTTCTCAGTGAAATGTACGAGCTTCAGCTAATAGCCAGCAATTTAGAAATAGCAATAATTCAACATGCACTGTGAATGATTACATTATCAAATTTTAGCGAACAATAATTTGAAAACTTCCGAATTTTAGAAAGAATGCGACTTAATATGAAATGTGGACAGTGAAAAAAAAGGACATATTTTGGCGTGAGGGAAAGGTCAGATCTTTTCAAAGACATTTGTGCCAAAGCAATGAGATATTTGTTTTCGTTATCAGAACATAACATTTAAAATATTCATGTTCTGAGAAATAAATAGACTACATAATGAGACTGACCTTGCAATATTTGCATTTTAAATGTTTATCCTGAACCAAATAATCAGATATTTACGAGCACTTAAAACGAGAAATAATCCGATACTGACTTTTATTTGCATCAGACACATGATAGAGTATAAGCCTTTAAAGTACAGGAGGAGGCCATTGGCTACTGTGTGTGCACCAGCTCCAGTAATGTTTCCCCAGCACCTTCCATTTGCCAGCCCTATCTCTGTAGCCCATTAAATTCATAATTTCCAAATATATATCCAATTCTTTATTGAATCGTCATCTATAACTCTCCCAGGCAGTCTAATCCAAATCCTGACAACTCCCTCAATAAAGAAGTATTTATGTATCTCAGTCCCAGCTCTTTTGCTGACCATTTTGAAATTAGAACTCCTTGATGCTGTATTGCCAACAAACGGAAACAGAGTTTTTTGTTTTACTCTGCAACTTTCTTCAAACTTTATAAGTTCACATCTTTGTCTGTTCTGCTCCAGGAAGAATAAGCCTTGCAAGAACTGTAACAAACACTACGTCGGAAAAACAGGCACAAAACGAGCCACCTGGATGCATGAACTTCAACTAGCCAGAAAGAAGACATGACCCACGATCACTTGGTCCTTACATACGGATGTGGAAGTATATCATTTTGACTGGGTCTGCATATCCATCTAGGACCAGCCAAAGAAAGACACGCACGAGAATTCCTAGAAGCATGGAAATCCAACTGGAATTCTATCAACAAACACATCGATTTTGATTCCATCTAACACTCTCTGAGGAAAAGGACCAGGCATGAAATCACCAATACTGGAAATTACATCACTGACTCAAAGAAACCTAAACACTTAAATAGCAAGTGTTGGGACATACAACTAGCATTTCACCAGAGACTCACTGATAAAGTTTACTAGGATAGTGATGAACCATCGGAAAATGAACTCTCCAACTCAAACTGACATCCAGAAGAAATGCAATTTCTCTCGTCCTTTCTTTAACTAAATCCTTCATTCCAGTTATCATTCTGATTATTTATAAAGTTATTGGTATTCTTCTGCAAAGTAATATGGAGTCTGTCAGATTGTGTGTGTGAGTGCGTGTGTGTGTGTGAGAGAGAGAGACAGAACAATCTTCAGTAATCTCTGAATTACTCCCCGTGCCATATGGAAAAGAGGTAAGGATTAGGACGGCGGTATAGTTTAACATGTTGTTAAAAAGCTAGTTCAGGGTTGATGGTTTCAGATTTTTGGATTATTGGAAAATCTTCCAGGTCTGGTGGGACCTGTACAAAAAAGACAGATTGCATCTTAACTGGAGGAGCAACAACATCCTTTTGGGGAGCTTTGCTAGTGCATGTGGAATGGATTTAAACTAATAAACCAGGAGTTTAGTATCGAAGCAGCGGGTCAGAAACTGAGTAGAAGGTCGAGATGAATAGCACATCAGGCATGGCCAGTCTAATGACCATGCTGAGGGAAGGAATCATATCAGTTCACATTGTGAGATGGAAGTTGGAATAAATGATAGAGATGAGGCTCAGGTTTATCAGGGATTCACAAATGAGGATGGAGAGTGTGGGGGATGTGAGAGATTGAGGTGTGAGAGATCAGGAAGACAGTGCACAAGAAAATATTAAAGGGTAAATATTGAAGGGATGGAGTGGAGTGGGGAATTCTGTGATAAATAACTGGCAGCAAAACACATGAAAACTTGCTTTTTATCAAAGTGAATATCTGGGAGGTAATTTATTATGCTTCAGAGAAATAGCACCCTCATAGCTAGAAGTCTTCATTATATTGAAGGAAAATCTGTGTCCATGACACTGCTGTAGCTATAATAATGGCGTTAAACAGCTGGAAAAATGCTCGTGCTGTTGTTAGACAATGCTTGCACTGAGCATGTGAATTACCCTGGATGTTCCCAGAGATGGCTTGGATGCTGTAGGTGAAGAAAGGGCTGAAACTCCATGAGATGATTCTGGTTTGTAATCTCGCCACTTACTGAGTCTAGTCAAAGGAACAAACCAGCAACTGCCATTGCTTATTGCTTCAGAATATATCAGAGCATTCATGGCTGCCAACGCATAGAATCATGAAACGAATTAAAGGCCTATCACGTCTGTGCCAGAAAGTGCACATCCAAAGGCTTTGTAAACGTTTGTGAGGTTACCTCCCTCAACGACCCTCCTAGACAAGGCATTCCAGATTCATACCACCCTCTCAGTACGAAACACATTCCACAAATCCTCTCTTAAATCCCTGCATTTCTTTTCAAAAATGCGTTCCTTTGTTTTTGACCCTTTGACTAAGAGAAACAGCTTCTGTTTATTCATCTTCTCCATACCCCTATACTCCAGTATACCTGTAGCAGATTCCCTCCTCAACCTTCCCTGCTGCAAAGGAAAAACCAGCAAATTTAGCCCTCCCCGTTCATAGTTCGAGTACTCACTTGTCTTATTACTTCTGACGTGCATCATCCCACATTTATGAGTGTTACATTTCATCGGCCATTGATCTGGCTATCCAAATAATCTATATTCTCCTGATTGTGAGCCACTCAGCTCAGATTTGTGTCATCCACAACATTGGTCAGCATTCCATTGCCCCCCCCCCCGCCCCGACACCACCCCACCCCCCACCATTTTCCACATGCTCACCATCGTCATTTATGAATATCACAAACAAACCGTGATTTCCTTCCTGTTTCCCAGATGTTATCCAGAGGAAGATTTGAGAATTCCACTCTCTGTTTTTTCTTATTTTGGTCAATTTACAGAGTGATTTGGTTAACATCTTTTATGAGGAAGCCAGAAATAACAGTTTTGACACAGAGTTGAATTCATCTTTTACACTTTGCATGTTTCATTCATAAAGCTTGTAAATAATTTAGGATGAACTAGGTTTTAGCATCTTGCGCTGGAACATTAACCTTTTGGAGGCACTGCAATAGCCAGAGCTGGAGACATTTTTCATCTGCAGGATGGACACAGACTAATTCATTGTTTGTTTAAAACAGCTAGTGTGATGAGGATAAATACTCAATTAAATTCTATGTTATGTACAAACTGAAGGAGATCAAATCATATTCTCATGTCTACCTTGAATTGGAAGCAAATACATACTGTAAAGAAAAATCAAAAATGTTGAAACACCATACGAGACAAGAAAAAAAAATCCTCTGCACTTGACACAGAAAGATAGAGTACATATATCATCTTAACAAGAATCAAGTGACAGAAAAGAAAGAAAATGAAATCTTTTCTTAATTTTGAATGGAAACCTGATCTTGATTTTCCTGAACAGTGATGTTTTTGCATCCAATCCCGCTTCCCCAAAAACAAGATTATCCTTGTCACTAAAACTTCATCCGTCATTCTTCCTCCTTCGTCCTACTCTTTCCTCACACTCCTACTTCCCTTGCACTACCCCTTCTGCTGCTTCATGCTCTTCCACTGATGATTTCCCTTTACACCCTCCTTCTGTCACTCCCACCGTAAGTTACACCAATTCCCCAATTACTCCCACTTCATCTGACAATCGCATTCCCTTTTTGCTTTCCAACTGGGATGATGGGAGCCGCTGACTTCTGTTCTGCTATTGATAATCAGTGAATGTTGAGATTGGGATGATCAATGTCCAATCGGAACAGACAATAGTGTTTGTCTGTCACTGTCTGATGCACCGTGAACAGGATGGTTTTGTTCCCCACGGTCCAGAGTAGAGTATCTTTCTGTCTCTGTGTCACAGTGCATAACCAAACAGCCTCATCACAAATAGGATGAACCTTTCCTCAAAATCAGAAATCCATGCATCAGTTTTCCCTTAAACATTGTGAGTACAGTGAGCACATTGTTCAAACAAGCTATGTTTTCCACTTTTGCTTTTTATTATTTTAACAGTTTACCTCTTTTGAGGTGAGATCAGAGTAACTTCCCTTGCATCAAAGTCGTATTTGATTCATGTGGCCTCACGGACCCTGAGTAAACAGGGGTCAATGGGAATCGGAGGAAATTCTCTCCTGGTAATTTCCTCACTGAACGATGGCACCTTCCCCAGACCTTTTGAGAATGACAAATAAACTCTGCCCTTGCTAATACCTTCCAAAACCATGGATGACCTTGTCCTGTTAATAACATCCACATTTATTATGTTTTCACAGTTTTGTCTAAAATCTCAGAAAAGTAAGACTTTGCTGATTGAGTGTCACTCCAATGAAATTAGGGCATGACAATAAGATTACGTTCATTTTCATTCAGTTACTTCCTGAGGACTGATCATGTGATTGCAGTGCCAGTGATATCAACATTTTATCTGTGCAAAAGCATCACATCTTATTGGCTCAAGGCTGCACCACTCCCCAATTCTAGTTCTTTCTCCGGCTCATTCGCAATGCTCATCAGATATATGAGGCACACAAGATGCAATAACACAGAGATGTCTATGACCCCTTGGAACCTGACTCACCACCCGTGCCTTGCACTCTGACTGCATCCCCTCCCCCAAATGCACCTCCTGTTGTATCTTCACCTTCCCTCCTACCCTTCCACACTCTGATGTTGAATGTTCTGTACTTAACAATGGTCTCAGCGTTATCCCGCTGTGCCCGGACTTTAATGAATTTCGGGTACAGCATGACATTGAACTCTTCTCCCACCATCTTCTCCTCGGTGCCCATTTCTTTGGGCAAAGATTCAGTTCCCTGTTCCACAGACTCTCCGCGGAGCTCCAATACTCTTCCTCCACCTGGACCTCTCCCTCTGCTGTTTGCTTGAACTCAATCTGTTCATTGAGAATGTTCAATGTGACATTAATTGTCTTAATTTATCTGCATCCCCTCACCCAATCCAACAAATCACCCTCTGAACAGGCTGTACGCCATGTGCTTTGATCCAAACCTGACTTTGTTATTCAGCCTCTGCTGGTAAGGGTGATGCTGCTGTAGTCTGGTGGACTGACCTCTACATTGCAGAGACTGAGGGCCAGCTCTCAGTTATCTCCTCATATCACCTGCTGGACCATGACCCGACCATGGCACATTGTATCAACTATGATAATTGACCACATTTCATCAGGTCATTCACACCGTACTTGCCCCCACCTAACGGTCCCCAAGCTGATGGTCCTCTGATAGCAGAGCTCACTTCTATCTCCTCCTGAAAATCCACAATCAGAACTGCCCGGGCAGACCCATTGCTTCAGCCTACTCCTGCCACACAGAGGGGGTGCATGGATACACACGTGGGCTCCAGTCATACCTGTTTCTTCAAGGGGTACATAGACAATTCCCTGTTCCACTTCTATTCCAGACCCATCCACAACTCTTTCTCCAATGCATAGATTATACCATCGATTCTGCTTCTCTCTCTTGTCCTGAATTTGAAAAAAAACCATCGATTTCACTTCCAATTTACATCCCTCCCTCACTTTCACCTCATCTTTATCTGATTCATCTCTTCCTTTCCTCGGCATCTCTGTTTCCATTTCTGGGGATCGACAGGCCACTAATAGCCAGTATGAACCAACTGACTCCCACAGCTACTGGAGTATACACCCTCACAACCTGTTTCTTGCTAATACTCCATTCCACCAATTTTTCTGTCTCCACCGCATTGCTTCTGATGATGTCAATTTCCAAAATTTCCACTTTCTTCCTCAACTGAGAATTTGTCAGCACTGTTCTCGAGAGGGCCCTCAACCAGGTCTGACCTACGTCTTACATTTCTATTCTCACCATCTCGCTACCCTCCTGCAACAGCGAGAGAAATCCTCTTGTCCTGGCTACCATCCCACCAGCATGAACTGGATCAACAGCTGTATTTCCCCCACCACCAGCAAGGTGCCATCACCAAATACATATTTTCCTCCTCAAAATTGTCCGCCTTCTGGAGGGACGAGGACACCCTGGTTCACTCTTTATTCACTCCCATTACCCCACTCTCACCCCCACCACAGGCCCACTTCACTTGCCCCTGCCGAAAGTGTAACATGTTCGCACTTCTGTCCTCCTTTCTCACTATCCAAGGGCCCAACCACACCGTACCGATGAAGCAGCACCTTACCGACATTTCCCACAATTAGTCTACTAGATTCGCTTCTCACAATGTGGTCTTCTCTACATTGGGGAAACTAATGGTAGACTGGGTGACAGCTTCACTGAACATCCAAAGTGTACCTATACAAATGATTCTGAGCTTCCAGTAGCCTGCCAGTTTAATACCGCATCCTGTTCCCTGGCCAATATCTCTGTGTCAGGCTTGCTGCAGTGTTCCAGGAAAAGTCTATGCAAACTGGAAGAACAACGCCTCATTTACCGTGTGAGGACCCTACAGCCCTTCAGACCCAAAATCAAGTTCAATTATTTTCGGCCCTGAACTCCCCAATGTCCTCGCCCCCGACCAATAATACCCCAGGCCTAGTTCTCACATCGCCTTCCATTACACACCCTCTATGTTTAGCCACTAACAATCTCCATTAACAGCTGTCCAGCCTCTTCTGCATATCAACCAACATTTTCCTAGCTCCCATCAGTTCTGATGAAGCGTCACTGAACCTGAAACGTTAACTGTGATTTCTCTTCACGGATGCTGCCAGTCCTACTGAGCTTTAGAAGCAACTTCTGTTTTTGTTTCGACATTTTCATGGCACGTTTTCACAATCCAATACGTCATCAATATTTAGAGCCTTGTCAAACATAGGAACTTTGTAATTTCTCATTTAATGTCTATAACAAATTACTCGAGATCCAAGTGAGATAGGGGCTTTGCTGTTATCGTTGAGATCAGACAATTTGCCGCAGTTCAGAAAGAAATAGAAATCGAAAGAGCTGGAGCAAAACTCAGCAAATCTGGCAGAATTTGAGCAGAGATGCATAGAATTAACCTTTGACTTTTCAGAAATGTCACATCATAATCAATATGTTAACTCTGTTTCTCTCTGCAGATACTTCTTCATGTTTTTATTTCATTTCTCCACCATTTTCAGTTTATATCTCATGTTTGCATATCATTATATCTCATGTTCCTTGACAGGTCCATAAGTTGACCTTGGTTATATTTGGACACTGTGGTCATCTTACAGTTGGTGTGTCTGTGACACGTGTCTTAAGGCCGAAATCTGTTTCTTGTATAAGATTCAAAGAGAAACAAAAACATGTTTCTGAATATCCTGTAAATCTCAGAAAACCACTGTATTAAAACACTTTTCGTTGCAACTGAACTCCATGATATAATAAGAATCGATTTTTGTTGATGGAACAGTCTGTGTCCTTTATTGAACAAGCTTGTCTTGCCCCCCCCCCCCCCCCCCCACCCCGCCACCACCCCCCCCCCCACCCAATAGGCTTCCAATACATATTACAGATTTATTACAGCAAAGGTTGAGGAAACACAACCCATTGTCTCTTCCAACTTAGAATGAGCTGTATCTCTTACTGTTATTCTGTATACTGGCAACTGAAAGCATTCTATTCTTGTGATATGGTAACTGCTCTGCCCAGGAACATAAGAAACTCCAGACGGTTGTGTGCACAGCACAGACCATCACGGAAGGCAACCTTCCATCCATTTATACTTCTTATTGTCACCGAAAGGCTGATAACATAAAAAAATCTCTCCCAAACCGGTAATGATCTCGGACAACCTCTTCCAACAGGATTAAGATAGAGTGGCTTGAAAACATGGACCAGCATACTCAGGAACACTTTCTTCCCTACCGTAATTAGACTGACGAATTGACATCTCTAACTTCAAATAATACTAGTCTTGTTAATAGCGATCTTGTTTTGCACATCTCCTGTGCAGCTGTAACCTTATATGCCTCACTCTGTTGAAGTACCTCATGAGCTGTGTTTTTTTGTCTAATATCACGTTCCTGCACTCCTCACAAAACAAAGCTTTCCATTGTACATTTGACTAAAATAAATCAAATCAAATCAAATAAAACACGTGGACTACAGTGGCTCACAGTCTTCTCAAGAGCAGCCAGAAAAGTGAAGTAATGCTGGCCCAGCCAGTGATACCCATATCCCATTAACGAATGTAAGAAGATGACCAGGGTTCAGGGCAGAGAGACAGGGAGATAAAATCGCTTTAAACATTGTCTTAGACACATAGAGGTTTCCCTTTAGTGAACAAGCCTGTCTCCCCCCCTCCATAGGCTTTCAATACATATCACAGAATTATTACAGCAAAGGCTGCGGAAGCTCAACCCATTGTCTCTTCCAGCTTAGAATGAGCTGTATCTCTTACTGTTACTCTGTATACTGGCAACTGAAAGCATTCTATTCGTGTGACATGGTAACTGCTCTGCGATTTTAAGTACAGTGTTCCTTTCATAAGCCGATATGGTGAAAAGTGAAGAAGCATTCATTTGTATGGGAAAAATTTCGGCAATCTTCGTAAAAGTGAAAATCCTCTTTGGATTTGTTTTGATTAGCGGAAACAGGTCCTAATGTAGGTTATTTGGAAAGGAAAGTGGGGAAAAGCGAACTTTTAAAAAGCAGGATTTACATGGGCATATCATCAGCGAACTTGCAGCTGGCGTTGTTTGGAATTTGGCAACACAGCCGCGTGTGGACAGGGAGTACAGTAGGGGGCTGAGGACACAGCCGTGTGTGGACAGGGAGTACAGTAGGGGGCTGAGGACACAGCTGTGTGTGTACAGGGAGTACAATAGGGGGCTGAGGGACAGAGCCGTGTGTGCACAGGGAGTACAGTAGGGGGCTGAGGGACACAGCCGTGTGTGGACAGGGAGTACAGTAGGGTGCTGAGGGACACAGCCGTGTGTGTACAGGGAGTACAGTAGGGGGCTGGGGGACACAGCCGTGCGTGTACAGGGAGTACAGTAGGGGGCTGAGGACACAGCCGTGTGTGTACAGAGAGTACAGTAGGGGATTGAGGGGCACAGCCATGTGTGTACAGGGAGTACAGTAGGGGGCTGAGGACACAGCCATGTGTGTACAGGGAGTAAAGTAGGGGGCTGAGGGACACAGCCGTGTGTGTACAGTGAGTACAGTAGGAGACTGAAGACACAGCTGTGTGTGTACAGGGAGTACAGTAGGGGGCTGAGGGACACAGCCGTGTGTGTACAGGGAGTACAGTAGGGGGCTGAGGGATACAGCCGTGTGTGTACAGGGAGTGCAGTAGGGGGCTGAGGACACAGCTGTGTATGTACAGGGAGTACAGTAGGAGACTGAAGACACAGACGTGTGTGTACAGGGAGTACAGTAGGGGGCTGAGGGACACAGCCGTTTGTGTACAGGGAGTACAGTAGGGGGCTGAGGGACACAGCCGTGTGTGTACAGGGAGTACAGTAGGGGACTGAGGGACACAGCCGTATGTGTACAGGGAGTACAGTAGGGGGCTGAGGGACACAGCCGTGTGTGTACAGGGAGTACAGTAGGGGGCTGAGGACACAGCCGTGTGTGGACAGGGAGTACAGTAGGGGGCTGAGGACACAGCTGTGTGTGTACAGGGAGTACAATAGGGGGCTGAGGGACAGAGCCGTGTGTGCACAGGGAGTACAGTAGGGGGCTGAGGGACACAGCCGTGTGTGGACAGGGAGTACAGTAGGGTGCTGAGGGACACAGCCGTGTGTGTACAGGGAGTACAGTAGGGGGCTGGGGGACACAGCCGTGCGTGTACAGGGAGTACAGTAGGGGGCTGAGGACACAGCCGTGTGTGTACAGAGAGTACAGTAGGGGATTGAGGGGCACAGCCATGTGTGTACAGGGAGTACAGTAGGGGGCTGAGGACACAGCCGTGTGTGTACAGGGAGTAAAGTAGGGGGCTGAGGGACACAGCCGTGTGTGTACAGTGAGTACAGTAGGAGACTGAAGACACAGCTGTGTGTGTACAGGGAGTACAGTAGGGGGCTGAGGGACACAGCCGTGTGTGTACAGGGAGTACAGTAGGGGGCTGAGGGATACAGCCGTGTGTGTACAGGGAGTGCAGTAGGGGGCTGAGGACACAGCTGTGTATGTACAGGGAGTACAGTAGGAGACTGAGGACACAGACGTGTGTGTACAGGGAGTACAGTAGGGGGCTGAGGGACACAGCCGTTTGTGTACAGGGAGTACAGTAGGGGGCTGAGGGACACAGCCGTGTGTGTACAGGGAGTACAGTAGGGGACTGAGGGACACAGCCGTATGTGTACAGGGAGTACAGTAGGGGGCTGAGGGACACAGCCGTGTGTGTACAGGGAGTACAGTAGGTGGCTGAAGACACAGCTGTGTGTGTACAGGGAGGACAGTAGGGGACTGAGGACACAGCCGTGTGTGTACAGGGAGTACAGTAGGGGACTGAGGACATAGCCGTGTGTGGACAGGGAGTACAGTAGTGGGCTGACGACACAGCCGTGTGTGTACAGGGAGTACAGTAGGGGGCTGAGGACACAGCCTTGTGTGTACAGGGAGTACCGAAGGGGGCTGAGGACACAGCCGTGTGCGTACAGGGAGTACAGTAGGGGGCTGAGGACACAGCCGTGTGTGTACAGGGAGTATAGTAGGGGGCTGAGGGCACAGCCGTGTGTGTACAGGGAGTACAGTAGGGGGATGAGGACACAGCCATGTGTGTACAGGGAGTACAGTAGGGGCTGAGGACACAGATGTGTGTGTACAAGGAGTACAGTAGGGACTGAGGGCACAGCCGTGTGTGGACAGGGTGTACAGTAGGGGGCTGAGGGCACAGCCGTGTGTGGACAGGGAGTACAGTAGGGGGCTGAGGGACACAGCCGTTTGTGTACAGGGAGTACAGTAGGGGGCTGAGGGGCACAGCCGTGTGTGTACAGGGAGTACAGTAGGGGACTGAGGGACACAGCCGTGTGTGTACAGGGAGTACAGGAGGTGGCTGAGGACACAGCCGTGTGTGTACAGGGAGGACAGTAGGGGACTGAGGACACAGCCGCGTGTGTACAGGGAGTACAGTAGGGGACTGAGGACATAGCCGTGTGTGGACAGGGAGTACAGTAGTGGGCTGACGACACAGCCGTGTGTGTACAGGGAGTACAGTAGGGGGCTGAGGACACAGCCTTGTGTGTACAGGGAGTACCGAAGGGGGCTGAGGACACAGCCGTGTGCGTACAGGGAGTACAGTAGGGGGCTGAGGACACAGCCGTGTGTGGACAGGGTGTACAGTAGGGGGCTGAGGACACAGATGTGTGTGTACAGGGAGTACAGTAGGGGGCTGAGGACACAGCCGTGTGTGTACAGGGAGTATAGTAGGCGGCTGAGGGCACAGCCGTGTGTGTACAGGGAGTACAGTATGGGGCTGAAGACACAGCCGTGTGTGTACAGGGAGGACAGTAGGGGACTGAGGACACAGCCGTGTGTGTACAGGGAGTACAGTAGGGGACTGAGGACATAGCCGTGTGTGGACAGGGAGTACAGTAGTGGGCTGACGACACAGCCGTGTGTGTACAGGGAGTACAGTAGGGGGCTGAGGACACAGCCTTGTGTGTACAGGGAGTACCGAAGGGGGCTGAGGACACAGCCGTGTGCGTACAGGGAGTACAGTAGGGGGCTGAGGACACAGCCGTGTGTGGACAGGGTGTACAGTAGGGGGCTGAGGACACAGATGTGTGTGTACAGGGAGTACAGTAGGGGGCTGAGGACACAGCCGTGTGTGTACAGGGAGTAAGGTAGGGGGCTTAGGGCACAGCCGTGTGTGTACAGGGAGTACAGTAGGGGGATGAGGACACAGCCATGTGTGTCCAGGGAGTACAGTAGGGGCTGAGGACACAGATGTGTGTGTACAGGGAGTACAGTAGGGACTGAGGGCACAGCCGTGTGTGGACAGGGAGTACAGTAGGGGGTTGAGGGACACAGCTGTGTGTGGACAGGGTGTACAGTCGGGGGCTGAGGGCACAGCCGTGTGTGGACAGGGAGTACAGTAGGGGGCTGAGGGACACAGCCGTTTGTGTACATGGAGTACAGTAGGGGGCTGAGGGACACAGCCGTGTGCGTACAGGGAGTACAGTAGGGGACTGAGGGACACAGCCGTGTGTGTACAGGGTGTACAGTAGGGGGCTGAGGGACACAGCCGTGTGTGTACAGGGAGTACAGTAGGTGGCTGAGGACACAGCCGTGTGTGTACAGGGATGACAGTAGGGGACTGAGGACACAGCCGTGTGTGTACAGGGAGTACCGAAGGGGGCTGAGGACACAGCCGTGTGCGTACAGGGAGTACAGTAGGGGGCTGAGGACACAGCCGTGTGTGGACAGGGTGTACAGTAGGGGGCTGAGGACACAGATGTGTGTGTACAGGGAGTACAGTAGGGGGCTGAGGACACAGCCGTGTGTGTACAGGGAGTACAGTAGGGGGCTGAGGACACAGCCGTGTGTGTACAGGGAGTACAGTAGGGGCTGAGGACACAGATGTGTGTGTACAGGGAGTACAGTAGGGACTGAGGGCACAGCCGTGTGTGGACAGGGAGTACAGTAGGGGGCTGAGGACACAGCCTTGTGTGTACAGGGAGTACCGAAGGGGGCTGAGGACACAGCCGTGTGCGTACAGGGAGTACAGTAGGGGGCTGAGGACACAGCCGTGTGTGGACAGGGTGTACAGTAGGGGGCTGAGGACACAGATGTGTGTGTACAGGGAGTACAGTAGGGGGCTGAGGACACAGCCGTGTGTGTACAGGGAGTATAGTAGGGGGCTGAGGGCACAGCCGTGTGTGTACAGGGAGTACAGTAGGGGGCTGAGGACACAGCCGTGTGTGTACAGGGAGTACAGTAGGGGCTGAGGACAAAGATGTGTTTGTACAGGGAGTACAGTAGGGACTGAGGGCACAGCCGTGTGTGGACAGGGAGTACAGTAGGGGGTTGAGGGACACAACTGTGTGTGGACAGGGTGTACAGTAGGGGGCTGAGGGCACAGCCGTATGTGGACAGGGAGTACAGTAGGGGGTTGAGGGATACCGCTGTGTGTGGACAGGGTGTACAGTAGGGGGCTGAGGGCACAGCCGTGTGTGTACTGGGAGTACAGTAGGGGACTGAGGACACAGCCATGTGTGTACAGGGAGTACAGTAGGGGGCTGAGGGACACAGCCTTGGGTGTACAGGGAGTACAGTAGGGACTGAGGACACAGCTGTGTGTGTACGGGGAGTACAGTAGGGGCTGAGGACACAGCCATATGTGGACAGGGAGTACAGTAGGGGGCTGAGGGACACAGCCTTGGGTGTACAGGGAGAACAGTAGGGGGCTGAGGGACACAGCCATAGGTGTACAGGGAGGACAGTAGGGGGCTGAGGGACACAGCCTTGGGTGTACAGGGAGTACAGTAGGGGGCTGAGGGACACAGACGTGTGTGTACAGGGAGTACAGTAGGGGACTGAGGGACACAGCCGTGTGTGTACAGGGAGTACAGTAGGGGGCTGAGGACACAGCCGTGTGTGGACAGGGTGTACAGTAGGGGTCTGAGGACACAGCCATAGGTGTACAGGGAGGACAGTAGGGGGCTGAGGGACACAGCCTTGGGTGTACAGGGAGTACAGTAGGGGGCTGAGGACACAGCCATGTGTGTACAGAGAGTGCAGTAGGGGACTGAGGACACAGCCGTGTCTGGACAGGGAGTACAGTAGGGGGCTGAGGACGCATCCTTGGGGTACCCAGTGTTGAGTGCGATTGTGGTCGAGGTACAGATACCTCTCTCCACAGATTGTGGTCTGTGGGTCTGAAACCGGGGGATCAAGTTGCAGAGGGTGGAGCCGCGACTAACGTCACGGAATTTTGAGATCAGTCTGGAGGGGATAACGATATTGAAGGTGGAGCTGTAGTCAGTGAGCAGGAGTCTGGTGTAAGTGTCCTTGTTGTCAAGATGTCCCAGGGATGAGTGCAGGGATTTGGGTATGGCATTCGTTCTGGACCTGTTACATCAGTAGGCAAATGATAAGGGATCAGGTTAGGCTCGGAGACTGGAGCTGATGTGGGCCATAACCAGCCTTTCAAATCACTCCATGTTTATTGAGGTCAGAGCCACTGGGCGGTAATCATTAAGGCACGTTACATGTGCTTTCTCACTTACGAGGATGATGGTGGTCTTCTTGAAGCGGGTTGGGACTTCAACTTGTAAGACGGAGAAGCTGTAGTTGTATGTGAATACCTCTACCAGTTGGTCCTCAAAGGCTCTGAGTACACAGCCGGGAACATCGTCCAGGTCTGTCGCTTCCCTTGCCTTGACTCTCAAGAAGACTGATAACGTCTGCAGCGGTGACAGCGGGCACAGATACATCCGGGGCTGTCGGGGCAGGTTTCAGCCTGGCAGTCACACAGTCATTCATCATAGACATTCCTTCCCCCACCTCCCTCCATCGTCATCAACACACAGTTTGTCCAGACAGAATTCCATCAATAGACTGGGATTGTGCATAATAATGAAGTAAACTCACCAGAAAACGGGGCAGGGTGTGCTTCTACTGAGAGTCAGTGGATCAGGGAGTAAAGACTTTGCAGGTGTAATTCCACTCAAGCCATTGCTTCAACATGAATGGAGTCAAGCACCTTGAGTGTTGTGCCTTGTAGATGGTGGACAGTCCTTAGGGAGTCAGGAAATGTATTATATATGGACAAACTGGAAAAAGGACCTGAAGGCAGCTTTGCTAAGTTTGAAGATGATGCAGTGATGGTTTGCTGGGAAGATGATATTGAGGAAGTGAGGAGGCTGCAGAAAGACTTGGACAGTTTTGGACTGTGGGAAAACATGTGGCTGATGGAACACACTATGGAATCATGTGAGATTATTCACTTTGATAGGCGGAATAGAGGCAGACACTGTCTTATAATAGGATCCGTTCAATCTGAAGCACAAAAGGATTTTGAAGCACTCGTCCTCCCTTATGGTTAATATGCAGGTTCAGTTGGCAGTTCCGAAAGCAAATGCAATGTTCGCATTCATTTCAAGAGAACAAGAATACAAGAGAGGAGACATACTGTTTAGAATAAAATGGGCAATGGTCCAACGGCATTTGGCATAATTTGAACTGCTGAGGGATTACGGCTTGTCATATGAGCAGCAGTGAGTGTACTCGATGGAACTTAGAAGAATGGCGGGTGGGGGGGGGGGGGGAGGCATCTGATTGAAACTGATCGATTACTGCAAAGATTGGTACAGTCAGTGTGCAGAACATATTTCCACTAGACAGAGAGTCAATGCTTAAACAGCACAGTGCAGAATTGTAAGTCTCTGATCTGCTCTTGTATTTATAAGTTGATTTGACTTCACGTTCTGGTCATTGGTAACCACTGTGAAATAGATGGTGGGAGGATTCAGTGTAACCAGTAGTCCATTAATCTGTTGAATGTAAGCTACGATCTGTGAGTCTTACCTGGCCGGAGTACATTGTATCTATTATGATTGTCTTTTGTAATCTGATCATTTTGAAGGATTGAGCCTGTTACACCAGTATTGTTGATTTTAACTAAAAAGGTGCAATTTATCACAGCACTCAGCAACAATATGTCATCGAATATGGAACACTTTTCCAATAACAGAAAAAGTCTAAAATATTCAATATTAGAAACATTGTTTTCCTGTTCGTGTTCAAATCAGATAATCTGTCCATCGAGATGCTCAACTTGGAACTATATGTTAAAAAATATATTTTTTGGATGTGGGCATCACTGGACGGGCCCAGCATTTCTTGCCCGTCCCGAGTTGCCCTTGAGAAGGTGATGGTGAGCTACCTTCTCGAACTGGTGCAATCTACGTGCTGTGCGTTGACTCACTCGTGATTAAGGAGGGAATTCTAGTGTTTCGAATCAGCAACAGGGAAGGAACAGCGATATATTTCCAAATCAGCATGTTGACTGGTTTGGAGGGGAATTTGAAGTTGGTGGTGTTCCCAAAAGTCTACTGCCCTTGTCAGTCTCCATGGAAGTGTTCGTGAGATTGGAAGGAGTTCTCTGAGGATCTTTGTGGAATTTCTGCATTGTGTCTCGTAGATAGTACGCACTGCTGTTCCTGAGCGACCATGGTGAAGGGAGTGAATGCTTGTGGATGTGATGCAAATCAAATGGGCTGCTTTGTCCTGGATGGTGTCAAGTTTCTTTAGTGTTGTTGGTGCTGCACTCAGTCACGCAAGTGAGGATTATTACATCTCATCCCTGACTTGCGCCTTGTAAATGTTGGACAGGCTTTGGGAAGTCAGAAGGTGAGTTAATCTCACAGTATTCCTAGCCTCTGATCTGCTCTTATCTGTGGTGGGTCCAGTTGAGTTTATGGTCAATAATACGCCCCAGGATTTTGATAGTGGGGAAATTTAGTGGGGATAATGCTGCTGAATAACAAGTGGTTATGTTGTTTCTTATTCGGGATGGTCATTGTCTGGATTTGTGTGGCACGAATGTTACTTGCAACTTGTCAGCCCAAGCCTGGATAATCCCCACTGCGACCTTATGATGGAAGGAAGATCATTGTGGAAGCTGCTGAAGATGTTTGGACCTCGAACGTTATCCTAAGGGACTACTGCAGAGATGTTCTGGAGCTGAGATGACTGACCTCCAACAACAATGACCATCTTCCTATCTGTCAGGGATGACTCCAATAATGCAGTGTTGGCCTGGGATACCGTTTTTGCTTGGGGTCCTTAATGTCACTTTTGGCAGAATGCAGCCTTGATGTCAAGGACTTGAATTCAGTTCCTTTTTCTATGTTTGAACCAAGGCTGTGATGTGGTCAGGAGCTGAGTGACCCTGATGGAACACAGAATGGGCGTCCCTGAGCAGGAGCTGCTTCATAACACTGTTGATGACACCTTCCATCACTTTACTGATGATGGAGAGTAGACTGATGAGTCGGTATTGGGTCGGGTTGACTTTGTCCTGCGTTTTATGTACAGAACATACTTGAGTAGTTTTCCCCATTGTCTGTTTGTAACCGTATTGGAACAGCTTGTCTAGGGAAGCTGGAAGTTCTGGAGTACAAGTCTTCAGGACTATTGTCGGCATGCTATCAGGGTTATAGCCTTTGCAGTATTCAGTACCTTTAACCGTTTCTTGATATCAGTCAATCGAATTTGCTGAAGACTGCCATCTGTAATGATGGGAACCACGGGAGGAGGCCGAAATGGATCATCCACTCAAAACTTCTGACTGAAGATTGCTGCGAAAGCTTCAGCCTTATATTTTGCACTGATGTTCTGGGATCTTCCATCATTGAGGATGGGGATATTTGTGGAGACTCCTACTCCAGTGAGTTGTTTGATCATCCATCACCAACCATGATCAGATTAGGAGGACTGCAGAGCTTAAATCTGATGCATTCATTGTTGGATAGCTCAGTTCTGTCTGTCCCTTGCTGTTTAAGTTATTTGGCACGCAAGTATTTCTGTTTGGTAGCTTCAGCAGATTAACATTTTATCTTTGTATATTCCTGGTTCTGCTCGTGGCATGCCCTCCTGCACTCTCCACTGAACCAGAGTTGATCCTCTGCCTTGATGGCAATGGTTGAGTGGGGGGATATGATGGGTCGTGACATTACAGTTTGTGCTGGAGTACAGTGCTGCTGCTATTAATGATCCACAGTGTCTTATGGATGCTCGTCTTAAGTTGCGAGATCTCTTCGAAATCTGTGCCATTTAGCGTGGTGATAGTGCCACACAACACAATAGAATTTATTCTGAACCTGACCACGAGACTTTTACCGATACTGTCATGGACAGATACGTCTGCAGTTGGTAGATTGGTAAGGATGAGGTCATGTTTGATTTTTTTCCCCCTCCTGTTGTTTCCCTCACCACCTGCTGCAGACCCAATCTAGTAGCTATGTCCTTCAGGACCCGACCAGCGTGATCAATAGTACTGCTGCCAGTCCATTCTTGGTGGTCGACTTTGAAATCTCCCAGCCAGAATACACTTTGTGCCCTTGCCTCAGTCAGTGCTTTCTCCTCGTGTTGTTTAACATAGAGGAGCACTGATTCAGATGAGGAATGACGTTACGTGGTAATCAGTAAGAGAATTCGTTGTCCATGTTCAATCTGAAGCCATGGGACTTCATTAGGTCTGAAGTCAATTCTGGAGACTCCCAGAGCAACTACCTACCGACTATATCTCACTGAACTGCCCCTCTGCTGGATCGGTCCTGCTTTTGGGGCAGGACATATCCAGGGATGGTGATGGTGGTGGCTGGGTTATTTTTGTAAGGTATGATTCCGCGAGTATGACTATGTCAGGCAGTTGCTTGAATAGCCTGTAAGGCAGATGTCCCAGTTTTGGCACTACCCCTCAGATGATAGTAAGGAAGACTTTGGAGGTTCTACAGTGAGGTTTCTAATGTTGGCTTTTCCAGTGCACAGTTTGATGCCAGGTGGTCCAGCCGGTTTCATTTCTTTGAAAATTTGTAACCATTGGTACAAGTGAATGACTCACTGGACCATTTCAGGGAGCGATTGGGAGTCAATGACGTTGCTTTGGGTCTGGATTTGCATGTCAGCCAGACCAGGTGAGGATAAGATCCAGGTGGACTTTTCTAAAAATCGGCAATGATTTTATTTTCATAGGTAGATTCATAATTCAAGGGATATTTTGAAATTATTGAATTGAATTTCCACTACCTGCAGGGGCGGGATTCGAACCAGGGTCCAAAGAACAGGAGCTGATTGTTTGGATTGATAATCTATAGGTAACACCATGAGGCCTACTTGGAACCACATGTTGTACTCAACTGCTATTTTTTGTGTTGCGCTGTTTTTCATTCATTGATTATGTTATTCTGGAATTCCATCCATCATTAAATCCTGATTGAAATACACAGTCATGAACGTTGTCTCGACTGCTTGAATTTCATTTTATCTGTTTGGTTTGAAGAGACATTTCAAGGCAGCTGCATATCAGAAAAGAACAGGAAGTAAGAATGGCTGACTGTGCACTGTACCTGTCACTGGACCAGCATGTCTGGGTTTGTCAGTTAGTCTGATCTTCGAGTAGGATAAAAGATTGGTAGGACGTCAAGGGTCGAAGAGTCTGCAATGTGCTCTACTGCTCTGTGTTTTAGGTTACACCCAGCCTGTGGATTCTTAGCAATTGTTGAATGCGTGAGGGAGTGATATGTGTAAGATCAGGAAGCTGGGGAGGGGCGTTAGCCCAAAACTTCCAGTTATGTTGTTCATTGTTCCATTCACCTGAATGCCAGTCTATGTGGTGTCCTACATCAGGCAGGCTCCGCCAAGTTCAGTTATTAACGTGATTCTTGACTTGTCATTTGCTGCTCTTTTCTTCAGATACAATCTGTTGGGTGACCCATGCATTAATCAGATGTTTGCTAAGTTGAGTGAGTTAGGCAAAAATAAGACATCAACTATGATTATTCAACTGAACTATAATCTCTGAAAAGAATTAGGTTGATTCTATATTTATGGATCAAAAATATAAACTCCTGTCAAGATTATCTAACACAGAAATAAAGAATGTACATTTTATTTTGTATCGAACAAACAAAATGGATGTAACTCTTTTGGCGATCAGAATTACATACACAATGTCAGGATTCAAAATAATGCATTGTCACTCCAACATTTTGAAGGCGTTTGGCTTCTGAATGATTACATGTGCAGGGTGAGCAAACAATTGAATAATCAAATAGAATTAGTGTTCTTATACATTAATACATAATCAATCAGTTTAATTTCTCACTGAAATGTACAAGCTTCAGCTATTTGCCAGCGAATTAGAAATGGCTATCATTCAAAATGCACAGTGAATATTCAACTAAATAAATGATTTGTGTTATCAAACTTCCGTGAACAATAATTTGAAAACGTTTAATTTTTAGAAAAAATCTTATTTAATTTGAAATGCGGACAGTGAACAAAAACGATAAACATATTATCGTGTGAGTGAAAAATCAGACTTTTTCAAAGAGACTTGTGCCAAAACAATGACAGATTTGTTTTCGTAATTGGAATTCAACATTTAAAATATTAATGTTCTGAGCAATAATTAGACTACATAATGAAAATGGTCTTGCAATACTTGCATTTTAAATGCTTATGCTGCACGAAATAATCAGATATGCGCGAGCATATGGGAAATAATCGTATACTGACTTTTATTCACATCAGACACATGATAGAGTGTGTGCATCAGCTCCAGGAATGTCTCCAAAGCCCCTCCCATTTGCTAGCCTTATCTCTGCAGCCTGTTAAATTCATATTTCCAAATACATATCCAGATCTCTTTTTGATCTTCATCCACAACTCTCCCAGGCAGTCCATTCCAAATCCTAACAACTCTCTCAATAAAGAAGTTTTTCCTTATCTCAAACCTGGTTCTTTTGTTAACAGTCTTGGAATTAGAACTCCTTGATGCTGTAATGCCAACTAACGGAAACAGAGTATTCCTGTTTTACTCTACAACTTTATTTCATACTTTTGAGCACCGCAATAAGTTCATATATTTGTCTGTTCTCCTCCAGGAAGAATAAGCCTTGCAAGAACTGTAACAAGCACTACATTGGAAAAACAGGCAGAAAACTAGCCACCTGGATACATGAACAACAGCTATCCAGAAAAAAAGACATGACCCACTATCACTAGTATCCTTACATACAGATGAGGAAGTACACCATTTCGACTGGGTCCATCTAGGACAAATCAAACAGAGACACGCACGAGAATTCCCAGAGGTAGAGCAATCCAACCGGAACTCTATCAACAAACACATCGATTTTGATTCCATCTAACACTCTCTGAGAAAAAGAACCCGACATAAAATCACCAATACTGGAAATTGTATCACTGACTCAAGGAAACCTAAACACATAAATAGCAAGTGGGACATAACACCAGCACTTCACCAGAGGCTCACTGATAATGTTCCCTTGTACAGTGATGAACCATCTGAAAATGAACTCTCCAGCTCAGCGAGCAAACTGGCATCCAGAAGAAGCGCAATTTCTCTCATCCTCCCTTTAACTAAATCCTTCATTCCAGTTATCATTCCCATTATTTTAAGGTTATTTGGTTTCTTCTGCAAAGTAATTTGGTGTCTGTCTGTCTTCTGAATGTGTGTGTGTTTTTTTGGGGGGTGGGTGGGTGCGAGAGAGAGAGAGAGAGGGCGAGAGAGAAAGAAAGAGAGAGAGGCAGTGAAAGAGAGAGAAAACAATCCTCTATAATCTCTGGATTACTCCCCGTGCCATGTGGAAAAGAGGGATGGATGAGGAAGGTAGTATAGCTTAACACATTGTTAACAAGCTCGTTCAAGGGTGGTGATTTCAGATTGTTGGATCATTGCTATCTCTTCCAAGACAGGCGAGGACCTGTACAAAGAATACAGGTTGTATCTTAACTGGACGAGCACCAACATCCTTGTCGGGAGGTGTTGCTAGTGCAAGTCAGATGGATTTGAATAAACGAGGAGAGTGAGAACCAAAGCAGTAGATCAGGAACTGAGCAGAAGGTCGAGGTGAATAGGACATCAGGCATGGCCCGTCTAATGACCATGCCGAGAGAAGGAATCAAATCAGTCCAAAATGTGAGTTGGGAGTTGGAATAAATTATAGAGATTAGGCGCAAGTTTTTCAGGGATTAATAAATAAGGATGGAGAGTGTGGGGGATGTGACGGAGTGAGGTGTGTGAGAGCAGAGAGACAGTGCACAAGAAAATGATAAAGTGGAAAGAGGGTGGGGTGGGGAATTCTGTGAAAAACAACTGGCAGAAAAAACATAGGAAAACTTGCTGTTTGTCAAAGTGAATACCTGGGAAATAATTTATTATGCTTCAGCGAAATAACATCCTTATTGCTCGAGGTGTTTATTATAATGGAGGAAAAGCTGTGTTCAAATTATGGCTGCAATTATAATAATGGTGGCAAACAGCTAGAATAGTGTCAAGGCTGTTTTTGGCCAATGCTTGCACAGAGCATGTGAATTACCCTGGATGTTCCCAGAGATGGCTGGGCTGACTTTGGTTGAGTAAGTGCTGAAGCTGCATGAGATGCTGCTGCTTTGTAATACAGAAACTTACTGAGTACCGTCAAAGGAACAAAGCAGCAAATGCCATTGCTTATTGTTTCAGAATATACCAGAGTGTTCATGGCTGCCATTGCAAAGAATCATGCAATGAAAAACAGGCTCATCACGTCTGTGCCAGAAAGTGCACATCCAAAGGCTTTTAAACGTTTGTGAGGTTTCCTGCCTCAACCACCTTCCGAGACAACGCATTCCAGATTCAGGCTACCTTCTCAGTTCGGTACACATTCCACAAATTCTCTCTCAAACCCCTACCTTTCTCTTTAAAAGGGTGTCCTTTATTTTTTGATCCTTTGACGAAGGAAAACAGCTGTTGTCTGTTCATCCTCTCCATACCCCTTATGCTCTTGTACACCTGTACCAGATTCCCTCCTCAACCATTCCTGCTGCAAAGAAAAAACAAGGAAATATAGCCCTCCTCTTTCATACTCACTTTTGAGCACTTACTTGTCTTGTTACTTCTGACTTGCATCTTCCCAATTTATCGGTGTTAAATTTCATCAGGCCATTCATCTGGCTATCTGAATAATTTGTTTATAACCTCCTGTAGCCCAACACTTTCCTCCTGACTGTGATCCACCCAGCGCATCTTTGTGTCATCCACAACATTAATCATCATTTCACTGCTCCCCACCTCCACATTCTCACAATCGTCATTTATGAATATCACAAACAAGCCGTGATTTCCTTCCTGTTCTCCAGATGTTATTCAGAGGATTATTTGATAATTCGAGTTTCTTGCTTTCCCTATTTAGGTGAATTTATGACGGATGTAATTAACACATTTTATGAGGGAGCCACAAATAGCATTTTCGACAGAGTTGAATTCACTTTTTACTCTCCACCTCTGCATGTTTTATTTATAAACCTTGTCAATAAATTCGGATAAACTGGGTTTGGCATCTTGCGCTGGAGCTTTAGCATTTTGTGTGGCACTGTTCTTTGTAACATTCCCTGCAATAGCCAGAGCTGACGAAATGTTTCATCTGCAGGATGGACGTGGACCCATGCATTGAATGTTTAATTCAATGGGTGTGATGGGGATAAATATTCAATTAAATTCTATATTATGGGCAAACTACAGAAGGTCAAGACATGTTCTCATATCGACCTTGAATTGGAAGCAAATACATACTGGAAAATAATCAAAAATATTGAAACACCACAGTCGGGGAGGAAAAAACATGTCGTCTGCACTTGATAGAGATATAGAAATATATAGTACATGTACAAACTGAAGAAGGACCAAGCGATAGAAGAGAGAGTACAAGAAATCCTTTCTTAATTTTGAATGGATTCCAGATCCCGATTTTCTTGAATAGTGATGGTTTCTCATCCAATCTCACCATCCAATCATTTCTGCATATAAACCAACATTTTCCGTATTACCATCAGTTCTGAGGAAGGGGCACTGGACCTGAAACGTTCACTCTGATTTCTCTGCACAGATGCTCCCAGACCTACTGAGCAGTTGCAGCAACTTCTGTTTTGTTTCAACATTTTCATCGCAAGTTCTCACAATACAATACGTCATCGATATTTAGAGCCCTGTCAAACATAGGAACTTTGTAATTTCTCATTTAATGTTCATTACAAATTACTCAAGATTCAACTGAGATAACAGCTTTGCTATTATCATTCAGATCAGACAGTTTGTCGCAGTTCAGAAAGAAGAAAGAAATCAAAAGAGCTGGAGCAAAACTCAGTGGATTTGGCAACATCAGAGCAGAGATGCAAAAAAAAAACCTTTGATTCTAATAGGACTTTTCAGAACAGTGTCACATCATATGACATATGTTAATTCTGTTTGTCTCTGCAGACACTTCCTCACCTTTTTCGTTTCTCCAGCATTTTCTGTTTGTTATTCATGTTTTCATTATTTCTATATTTCATGTTTCTTGACAGATCTACATGTTGACCTTGGTAATATTTGGACAATGTGGTCCTTTCATGTTTCTATTACATTTGGTGTGTCTGTGACACCTTAATTACAGCCGAAATCTGTTTCTTCTTTAAGACAGAAAGTAACAAAAAATGCTGAACATCCTGGAAATTTCTGTAAATCTATTTTGTTTGAAAATGCATATTAGAGGCAGCTGAACTTGATGAAATAATAGGGATATATTTTTGATGATGGAACACTCTGTGTCCTTCATTGAACAAGCTTGTCTCCCCAATCTCCAAAAGCTTTCAATGCATAACATAGAATTATTTCAGCAAAGGTGGTGAAAACTCAGCCCATTGTCTCTTCCAGTTTGGAATGAGCGATATTTCTACAATTATTCTCCTGTATTGTCCACGTAGCCCTGTGCATTTTGTTATTGGCATCTGCTTTTAATTGTAAGCATTCTGCCAGATATGAACAACATGATCAATCTAAAAAAAATACAGACGTTGGAGGGAAAGCTCAGCAGGTCTGGCTGTATCTGTGAAGAGACATCAAAGTTAATGCTTCAGGTGCAGTGACCCTACTCAATCTGTATTCCCACTGATTAAATGATGTGTATATAAAATATAGTTTACTTTATCACATTTAAAATTATCCTGTTCAGTTCACATTGTCATTGAGCATTGCATATCCCAAACGTTGGCTCGTTCCTTGATGTGAACTATATTAATTCTATCTGATGTCAAGAGTGATGATGACTGGGGAATATCATTGTACTCCCCATGCAGTCTCCACAGCCACTATCCCCATTCCGCCCTATCTACTAGGTAAATCTGACTTATTAATTCATAAGTCTTAATGAATAAGTTCACTTTTGGTTTTGGACTGAGGGGAAAAAAAGGTAAAAATTACTGCTTTACAGCAAATACAACTGCATTAAGATGTTTGCCAATTTGTATAAATTAATTACTGAAACATATTCTATATGGAAGTTTCAACGATTCTATATTAGAGCAGTGAGAGGACCATTCAGAGAAGTCCACACTTCCTGTCTATGTTCAGGGCAATTGTGCCCAGTGACAGTCTGTTGGCTGGCGTTTGTTCCCGTGGAGGGGCGGAGATTCGGGGTAAGATGGTGACAGCATTGCAAGTGTGCAACAGGGCAGAGTCATCTAGCCTGCGATAAGAAAACGTCCATCATTCTCCCTCACAACTGACTTCACTAGGGGAATTAATGATGGGAGATGCGACCAATAGCGAGCAATGTCAGCATCAAGTCCAGTTCAGTCCAGATATATTGTGAATTGAATGTACTGTATTGAAAGCTAGAGCTGTTTCCTCAGTGACTGTGATTGATGTCAGTCTCCATGCATTGTAACTGTGCCCTATTGGTGAGGGGCTTCACTCAGTGCGCTATTCCAGTGTAGGTGCAGATGCATCAGCTATAACAGTAACAGAGATCAGCAGCTGCACAAACGTGGAGAGGACGGATCTGAATCTGAGAATAATGGACTGGATAATTACACAAATGGAGAGGAGGCTAACCTTGGGTCTTTTCCAACATTTTCCTCTGTTGGAAATTTCTACCTTATCGGATATTAGTGGTGCTGATTGGGCTGGGTGGAGAGTGTGTGACTAACCTGTGGTGGAGGAGCGACGCTCTGAAAGCTAGTGTGCTTCCAATTAAACCTGTTGGACTATAACCTGGCGTTGTGTGATTTTTAACTTTGTACGCCTCGGTCCAACACCTGCATCTCCAAATGATAACCTATTCTAGCTATTGTTGGTGTTCTCTACTTCTGTCCATTCATTAATCCCATAAACAATTTTGAAATTCATTGCAATTTCTGTTATCTATGTTTTCCAATGAAAGAAACTTTTATCTTCAATTTCAATTGCAGTTTCCATTCATCCAAAAAAATCAGACCACTCCCTCCCAAACATCTGAGAACACAACTGTGCAGTACCTCGAGATCCCTTTTTGCCCTGAACTGATTTATGTCTCTTGTTCTCTCTGTCACGAACCCTGTCCACTACCATCTCACAATATCCCCAGTCTCCATCTCTGCGTCAGTGCTGTGGCTGAACAAACCATTGTCTGCACGTTGGTAAAATTCAGACTTTATGTTTCAAGCTCTCTTCTGGTCACTTTTCCAGTTACAAGTATTTCAATCACAAAATTGTTCTTGTCTCGGACGTTACTTCATCATTAGGACAATGCATCAAAGTAGGAATGTCGCTGGATGTAATTCAAGAGCAAAGCTTATTAAACGAAAGACATTGTTTCAAGCAAATTGTTTCAAGTCCTACCTCAGCTGATGGCAAAACTTAAATAAAAATGATAAGAATTGGAATAAAAGTGAATTGCACGGAAAACAACCATAAGACCCACATTTCGTCTGAAAACCTTCCTGTTTCATTGATGACCTTCGGTGAAGAAGTCTAATGTTACTACCCAGTCTGGGTTATGTGTGACTTCAGACACATATGAATGTGTTTTACTTTATATTGGTTTGTGGAATGGCGTCAGAGTCAGGGCAATTCGTGATGATTAACAAATGCTGCCCTGGGCAGAGATGCCGACTTCCCTTGGAATAACACATTTGAAGGTTAAACCAAATAAAGAAAGATGCTGGAGATCTGAAATTGCATAAATAATGCAAAGAAAAGATCAGAAAATGCTGGTAAGTAGTGTGAGTAATGCTGGTGACAGGGAAGTCTGCTTTGAAGGGCAGGAGGAGTGAGTTGAATCGATAGAGAAAGAGAGAGATAGAAGACAAAGAGCAAACAAAGGGAATGATGATCAGCTGGGATGGAAATAAAATGTGAGATGCTCTTCATTTATTTTTGACTTTTCCCATCTTCCTGAATATCATACCCATGCCAGTACATGTATCCTCCGCTTTTCAAAAAATCGTTTTTTTCCACTTCCCTTTCCGAAAAACCTCCATCACGTCCTGTTTTCGCTAACCAAAAGAAATCCGAAGAGGATTTTCACTCACAGGGCACTCAGACAGAGTGAGGAACACAAGGTGACAGCTGCACAGGAGATGTGCAATTCATGATCGAATTTAGCAAGATTAATATTAATTGAAAAGTTAGAGATGTCAATTCGTCAATCTAATTACGGTAGGGAAGAAGGTGTTCCTGAGCATACTAGTCCATGTTTTCAAGTCTCTGTATCTCTTCCCTTTTGGAAGAGGTTGTAGGAGTTCATTACCAGTTTGGGAGAGATATTTGATGTTGCCAGCCTTTCACTGACAATGAGAAGCATAAATGAGAAGAGAAGACTGTCTTCCATGATAGTCTGGGCTGTGCACAAAACCGTCTGTAGTTTCTTATGGTCCTGGGAAGAGCAGTTACCGTCGCACTATTATGCACGTGAATAGAATGCTTTCAGTTGCCAGTATGCAGAGCACTGGGAGAAGGCAGTTCCAAAATATTTAGATGTAACAATTGGTTGTTAAATGGAGATCCAAGTTCTGGTTGCTATTTTGACAACAATTGAAATTTAGCCAATTAATTTAAATTATGTCCAAGATACCAAAACATAATTGAGTTTATTGTATTGCCAACATCCGACCAAAGAGCCATCACAAGCTTCAAAAGAATAGAGAAGCCATCACCATCACAACGAGGGAGAAAGAGACGGACAAGTAGAAGGAGAGAGAGAACACAGCAGGCAAACAGAAGGACAGTCAGTAAAACAGAGAAAGGAAACAAAACAAGAAACAAACAGTCACAAGAACAGGGAGAAGGAAAGATAGTAAGTTCTGGGAAAGAGACAGAAGACAGAGAAAAGGAAAACATAGATACAGACAGTGAGAGAGAAAGAGTGAGATACAAAGCACACAGGGAGCTGGGGTCACAATGTGCTGGGGGTGGGGAATGGGAGGTTCTGGGGGTGAGGACCAGAGACAGCTGGGAGTGAGCACTGGAGGAACTGGGGGAAGGGAGGTGAGGATTTACTTTGACCTGTACCAAGATATACAGGCAAAGCATTGTAAACAATGATGTACAGAACAATGGCTATAAAATATGTTTGAGAGCCATGCAGGTTACGATGCACAGGGCGTGGGCGAGGCGAGATCAACAGGAACAAGATCAGCATTATCTGAGATTAGAGAGTACACTCATCAGTCTAATAACAGTCAGGCAGAAGCCGTTCCTGAACAAGCTGCTCAGTGTTTTCAAGCTTCTGTACCTTTTAGCCTGATGGAAGAGGTTATAGGAGAACATTACTGGGGTCTGATGGGTCTTTGATAATGATATAACAAAGAACATTCCAGCACAGAAACAGGCCATTCGGTGGTACAAGCCTGCGCCGATCCAAATCCTCTATCTAAACCTGTCGCCAATTTTCTAAGGATCTGTATCCCTTTGTTCCCTGCCCATTCATGTATCTTTCCAGAAACATCTTAAAGTAAACCACTGGTCACAGTTCTCCATTTTGAGAAACTCCCTTACCTTACTACTCTCTGCCTCCTGTTGCCCAGCCAGTTCTTTATCCACCAGCTCGCGCACCATGTGACTTCACTTTCGACATACCCCGACCATGGGGAAACATACCAAACGCCTTCCTGAAGTCCACGTACATGACATCTACAGTCCCTCCCTCATCAATCAACTTTGTCACTTCCTCAAAGAATTCCATTGATTTTGTAAGACATGACCTTCTCTGCACAAAACCATGTTGCCTATCACTGATAAGACTATTTTCATTCAAATAAGAATAATTCCAATCTCTGGACCCTGTCTTTGTGGAGTTTTTTTTACAATCTCCCCGTGTCTGCATTGGGAGAATTAACTCTTTTCTCGCTTTACAGTATGTTTCTACATTTGTTTCAGGTTTCTGCCATCTGCAGTATACTTACTTGTGCTTGATGGAGAATTGCTGCAAATATGACGGGTTTATTGTAAAAGTGGCACGGGTGCTCGGGCTCCCTGAGTGCTTGGGAATCTTGCCCAGCTACTTCTGTGAGTGCATGTCCCTAATTACCTACTCCGTCTCTCTCAATCCCTGACTCCATCTGTCACTGCATGCAGCCTTTCATCGAGCCACCCCGGGCTTCCCCACACCCCATCGCCTGGTACTGGATGCTCCCTACGCAAGGAATGCACAAAGACACTGGGCACTTTCTGAACCGCCAGGGATGCGGGGCAAAGCCCCAGCCATTAAAAGGAACAGAATAGCTAAAATCCAATTGAATAGCAAAGCAGAGTAAACAGGCAGAATGGCAGCCATCTGTTCTGACATTTTCTGGTCTTTTGGACTAATTCTGTTTATCCTCGTCCATCTACAAATAGATTCTCCATATGTATACCTTGTCACACAGGTTTGATGAAGGTGATAGATATCAGATCCTATGGTCATTGCGACTGATTCATTGGGCTCCACTTTCCTGGTTAATGAGATCACACTAAGTTTTTATTGTCAAGTCTATCCATTTCAAAGTAAAGATCTTGCCGGAGTTGTGCTGAAAGGATTTTTGAATGTTGGAGAGACGAGATTATGCCACGTTCCAGTGAGGTTAGGTATAGGAAGGTAGCATGGTTAAAAACATGGCCAAAGAGCTGGTAGGGTAGTTTGAATGAGTATATATAACTATGATATAACTATTGCAGAGATTTGGTTGAGAGAGGGATCAGAAAACAGTCAATCCAATGGGTCCAGAGAGAGTTGAAGAATGTGCATTGAGAGGCTGGAGACTGTTGTTTGAAGCATAATAATTGTCGAACAGTTTATTGGAATTGGACAGTGTGTGATGAAATGGACAGATAGAAGGGACAAGGGAGGAAACAGAAATTGTCTGTTTGCAATGTTTTCTGCTTTACTGACAGTCTTTTCTAATCTACTATTACCAGAGAATACACGAGGAGAATTTACATCAGGGAAACTCAAACCAAATATCAGGTCAGGATCTGATGGAGTTGGGCTGAAGTGCATTTATTTCAATGGAAGAATTATTATGGTTAAAACCGATGAACTGAAAGCCTGAATCCGTGCATGGCACTATGATGTTGCAGCTTTACAGAGACTTGGTTGAGAGTGGGAAAGGACTGGCCGTTCACCAATCCAGGGTTTCATTGTTTTATGCGAGATGGAGAGGAAGGTAAAAGAGGTGGACGAGGTGTTTTACTAATCGGGAGAATGCTCCATCTTTACTTGAAGAGGGCATACAGGAGGGATCATCCACTGCAGCAATATGGGTAAAGCTCAAAAATAAGATGGCTGCAAGCACTGCGTTACTATAATCCCTCCAACAACCACGGAGGGATTGAGGAACAGATATGTATGTCGATTAAGGAAAGGTGTATTAAAAACAGAGTGGTCATAGTGAGTGACTTTAATATCTCCAGTAATGACTGGGAGTCCCTTGGAGCAAGAGGCTTCGACGGGGCAGAATTTATTAACTGCAACAGTATGTGGATAGTCCAACGAGAGGAAGAGCCATACTGGACCTTGCATTGGCTACTGATCCTGGCCAGGTGACTGACCTTTCAGTGGGACATAATTTTAGAAAGAGTGATCACAGCTCCTTCAGATTTAAGATAGCTACGAACATAGATAAGTCAGGACCTTGTGTGAAGCTACTGAATTGGCGGAAGGAAAATTACGTCAGTATCAGGCAGAGCTAGGCCGTGTCAATTGGGAGGAGCTGCTATCAGGGAAATCCACATTTTGTATGTGAGAACTGCTTGTTAAATCCTGACAGCAAAATCATCTGGTGATTGTCCTCCCGCCTGCACGAATTTCACTCTATTTCGTTTGAACAGATATTTCAAGGCCGCTGCATAACAGGCAACAGGAAGAGATAAAGGATGATTCTGCACTGAGTCCTTCGCAGGACCAGCTTGTCTCTCCAGGCCCCTGATGTCTTTGTTGTGCTTAAGTCTTCATAGTGGTTCAGAGAGCTTCAGAATTAGTAGAGCACTGAATGAAGCCGTTCAGCCAATTGTACAACGATGAGCTCTCCAACTTCACAATTTGAAAACAGAGAGAACTGTGTGTGTGTGTGCGTGAGAGAGAGAAAAATTAACAGAGAAAAAGGAAGTGAAGAGAGATAAAAGGAATGGAGGGAAAACGGAGCGACAGAGTGAGTGAGAGCAAGGGGTGTCAGACGAGTGGGAAGTTAGATCAGAAGACAGCATGAGGACAAACATACAGAAATTTTATTTAGAAATTCCCACAGACTGCAAGCCCTTTGTCTGGTGCCGTACCCTGTGAACACTATGCGGTCATTCCAGATCATTTATCGCCAATAATATCACAGAGCCGGGTTGCTGACGCCGAACAAGGTCCAAAATAACAATAGATTGGTTCCAGGGAGAAGGTGAATTAATTTAAAACTTCTGGGCCAACAGGAACTTGTAGTCACTCTAGACAATGTGTGAGAGACAGTGCGAGAGAATCTCAGTGAGGGGGATCACTGACTGGGGAGAAATCAGTACCTCAGCTGTGGGTCAAATAAGTACCAATAGAGCTTGAATACCTTGCCCGTGGTTACCTTGCCCGTGGCTGTGTAATTCACATTTCAATTCATATAGCTCCACATCGTAAGTGAATTTTAACAGACTTGTCTCTTTGTATTTTTCATGTTTTGGTATGTGCAGAAATGCTTGTTTTTTGTCCCAGTATTTTGTGTTGAATAAACACATTTTATTGTTGTGGTTCTGTTCGCCGAGCTGGGAATTTGTGTTGCAGACGTTTCGTCCCCTGTCTAGGTGATATCCTCAGTGCTTTGGAGCCTCCTATGAAGCGCTTCTGTGATCTTTCCTCCGGCATTTATAGTGGTTTGAATCTGCCGCTTCCGGTTGCCAGTTCCAGGTATCAGTTGCAGTGGTCGGTATATTGGATCCAGGTCGATGTGCTTATTGATTGAATCTGTGGATGAGTGCCATGCCTCTTGGAAGTCCCTGGCTGTTCTCTGTTTGGCTTGCCCTATAATGGTAGTGTTGTCCCAGTCGAACTCATGTTGCTTGTCATCTGCATGTGTGGCTACTAAGGATAGCTGGTCGTGTAGTTTAGTGGCTAGTTGGTGTTCATGGATGCGGATTATTAGCTGTCTTCCTCTTTGTCCTATGTAGTGTTTTGTGCAGTTCTTGCATGGGATTTTGTACACTACATTAGTTTTGCTCATGCTGGGTATCTGGTCCTTCGTCCTGGTGAGTTGTCTGAGAGGTGCTCTTGGTTTGTGTGCTGTTATGAGTCCTAGTGGTCGCAGTAGTCTGGCTGTCAGTTCAGAAATGCTTTTGATGTATGGTAGTGTGGCTAGTCCTTTGGGTCGTGGCATGTCCTCATTCCGTTGTCTTTCCCTTAGGCATCTGTTGTTGAAATTGCACCGGATCATCAACTCCACACTCACAGGAATCCGATTCACTAGAGAGGAAGCAAAGGACAACCAATCCCATTCCTCGACGTGATGGTACAGAGAACACCTAACGGAGAATTCACTACAAAGGTTTACAGGAAAGCCACACACACAGACCAAATCCTGAACTACGAAAGCAACCACCCCAACACACACAAAAGAAGTTGCATCAAGACACTATTCAAAAGAGTCAGAACACACTGCAGTACACCAGAACTGCAAAAAGAGGAAGAAGAACACCTATACAATGTATTCGCCAAAATCGGATGCCCCCGCAACTTTCAGCAACAGATGTCTAAGGGAAAGACAATGGAACCAGGACATGCCACGACCCAAAGGACTAGCCACACTACCATACATCAAGAGCATTTCTGAACTGACAGCCAGACTACTGCGAACACTAGGACTCATAACAGCACACAAACCAACAGCCACTCTCAGACAACAACTCACCAGAACGAAGGACCCGACACCCAGCATGAGCAAAACCAATGTAGTGTACAAAACCCCATGCTAGGACTGCACAAAACACTACATAGGACAAAGAGGAAGACAGCTAATGATCCGCATCCATGAACACCAACTAGCCGTGAAACGACACGACCAGCTATCCTGAGTAGCCACACACACAGATGACAAGCAACATGAATTCGACTGGGACAACACTACTATTATAGGACAAACCAAACAGAGAGCAGCCAGAGAATTCCAAGAGGCATGGCACTCATCCACAGATTTAATCAATAAGCACATCGACCTACCCAATATACCGACCACTGCAACGGACAGCTGGAACTGACAACCGGAAGCGACAGATTCAAACCACTATAAATGCCGAAGGAAATATCACAGAAGTGCTTCACAGGAGGCTCCAAAGCACTGAGGATGTCACCTAGACAGGGGACGAAACGTCTGCAACACAAATTCCCAGCTCGGCGAACAGAAATACAACAATGAGCACCCGAGCTACAAATCTTCTCACAATCTTTAAACACATTTTATTACTGAGGAAGAAATAACCTGTTCTGAGGGCACAGTCTTCGTGTGAACCGTGCTGGGACCAGAGTCCAAGTGAATCCTAACCAAGGATGTAGACAGAGCTTTAAACTGATTAGGAGTGTGTGTGTGTGTGTGTGTGCGCGCGGGGTAGGGGTTTCGTTATAGGGTTTAATGAGAAAAGAGGAGGTAAGAGCACAGAGCTGAAGAGAGGTTATTAAAATCTTCGTCTCGACGCAAATAGAACAGAGTGTATGGAAAGTGTAAGCAATCAAACTTCAATCACACTGGACAAACAAATGGAAATAGAAGAGGGAACGTTAACACAAGATTGAAGGGTTATATCTGAATGCGAGCAGTATAAGGAATAGGGTAAATGAGCTAGTGGCATAGATTGAAATTGGTAGGTATGACGTAATGGGCATCACAGAGAAGTGGCTGCAAGGGGATCAGGATATTCAAGGACATATATCGTATCGAAAAGATAGAGAGAGAGGATTTACATTATTAATAAGAAATGAAATTTAATCAACAATAAGAAAGGAAGTAAGGTCAGATGGTGTAGAATCTGCATGGTAGAATTGAGGAACCACAAAGGTAAGACAACCACAGTTGGAGACTTGCACAGGCCTCCAAAGAGTCGTCAGGAGCTGGGGCACAAGATACACCAGGAGATAGAAAAGATCTGTAGGAAAGGAAACGTTACAGTGATCATGGGGGATTTCAATGTGTAAGTGGAATGGGAAACCAGTTTGGTAGTGAATCGTAAGAAAAGGAATTTGAGGAATATCTACGGGATGGCTTTTTGGAACATCATGTGGTGGAGCCCACTCAGGAACAGATGACACTGGATATAATGACGCAGGCTAGACAAGGGAGCTTAAGGTGAAGGAAAACTTCAGAAGCAGTGATCAGAACATGGTTGAATTTATTCTGAAATTTGAGAGAGAAGATAGAATCAGAGTTAATAGTATTTCAGCTGAATAAAGGCATCTGGAGAGGCATAAGGGAGAAGCTGGGTAGAATTGACCGGGACAGGCGTCTAGCCGGAAAGACAGGGGAGTGGCAATGGCTGGAGATTCCATGATAATTTAAAAGACACTGCAGAGATGCGTGCTGAGTAATAGAGGTTTGGTACAGGGAGGATGAGGTAACCAGGGCTGACAAGGGAAGTCAGGGATTGCCTATAAGCAAAAGAGCAAGCAGAGTGAAGGGCAGTGGGGAACTGGAGAATTGAGGCCAACAGAAGGCAAGAAAAAATAAATAAGGAGGGAGAACATTAAGTATGGGGGTAAGCTAACCAGTAATATAAAGTAAACTGTAAGAGATTCTTTAGATATATAAAATGCAAAAGAGAGATAAATGTGAATATGGACCACTGGGAAATGATGCTGGAAAGACAGTAGTGGGAAGCAAAGAAATGGCTGAGGAATTTTGCATCAGTCTTCACGGTGGCATACACGAGTAATTTCCCAAGATTTGAAGAGAGTGAGAGGGCAGTCCTTAATACAGTGGCCATCACCAAGAATAATATGTTAGAAAACGGAATGGCCTGAATGTGGATAACTCACCTGGACCAGATGGACTACACCCCAGCCTTGTAAGGGAGAGCGCTGAAGAGTTAGTGCAAGCGAAAGTGGTAATCTTTCAGGAATGACTAAAATCAGGAAAGGGCCAAGTGGCTGTATAATTGCAAACATGACACCCGGTTTAATAAGGGAGTTAGGCAGAAGATGGAAAACTGCAGACTGATTAGCAGACTTGGCTGTGGGTCACATCATGGAATTCATCGTGAAGAATGGGTTTTCTGAATTCTTGGAGGTCTTTGGTAAAATAGGACAGAGTCAGCATGGTTTCATCAAGGGGAGGTCATGCCTGACAAACCTGCTAGAATACATTGAGGGAGTAATGTGCAGATTTGATCAAGGAGAACCAATTGATGTTATCCATCTGCACCTCAAAAATCCTTTGACAAGGTGTCATGCATGAGGCTATTCAGAAAGATATGGGTCCATGTTGTTAGAGGCAAGGTGGAAGTTGAAGTTTGCCTGTTTGACAGAAAGCAGAGAGTGTGGATTAAAGTGTCTTTCTCGGGATGGCAGCCAGTGACAAGTGGTGTTCCACAAGACTGAGTTTTGGGATCACAACTTTTCACTTTGTGCATTCATTATCTATATGACGGAACTGAGGGCATTTGGGCTAAGCTTTCAAACTGTGCAAAGATAGATAGAGGGACAGGTAGCATTGAAGAGGTGGTTCGGATACAGGAGGGTGCTCTAGCGCATCTCCTCAACTGCCCAAAACTCCGGCGTTGAGCTTCACCCTTCCAACTACAACCAGTTAGAACCTCTCTGGTGCTCGCCTTCCATCCCACCAACCTCAGGATACACCGCATCATCCTCCACCATTTCTGCCACCAACAGTCAGACCCCACCACCAGAGATATACTTCCCTCCTTACCCCTATCATCATACTGCTGAGACCATTCCCTCACAGTTCCCTCATCAGGTCCACGCAACCCCAACAAGCCACCTTCCACTCCCGGCACTTTCCCTTGCCACTACAACAGGTATGAAACCTGTGCCAACACCTCCCTCCTCACCTCCACCCAAGGCCCCAAAAGATCCTTCCACATCAGTCAGATAACATCCTGTGCATCCAAATACCTCTTCGAGCGTGTCCATTGCTCCTGGTCTCCACTACATTGGCGAGACAAGACGTCAACTTGCAGAACTGTTCAGGGAACACTCTCGGACACACACACCCAACAACCCCCCTGCCCTGTGGCTGAATACTTCAACTCCCCCTCCGACTCCGCCAAGGCTTTGCAGGTTTGTGGACTCATCCACTGCCAAATTCTAACCACCTGACGTCTGAAGGAAGAATGCATTATCTTCTGCCTTGGGAACCTTCAAACACACGGTATCAAGGACAATCTTACCAGTTTCCTCCTCTCCCCTCCCTCCACCTTATCCCAGATCAAACCCTCCAACTCAGAACCGCCGTCTTGAACTGTCCTACCTGTCCATCTTCCTTCCCATCTAGCCACTCCACCTTCCACTCTGACCTATCATTATCACCACCCACCTTTATCTAGCTGTCGCCTTGCAAGCGACCTTCCTCCCAGCACCAGCCCCTCTCATTTATCTCTCTGTCACCTTCCGCCCACCCCACATTCCTGATGAAGGCTTTATGCCTGAAACGACGAATCTCCTGCTCCTCTGATGCTTCCTGCCAGGCTGTACTTTTCTATGACCCCACTTTTTGACTCTGATCTCCAGCATCTACGGTCCTCACTTTCACCTGCTGAAGGATTTTTAACAGGTTCGGAGAGTGAACAAAGAGGTGGCTGATGTAGTACAATGTGGAAAAGTGTGGAAAAGCATTTTACCAGGATGAATAGAGGCATAGACTATTTTATAAATAGCAAGCAAATTCAGACTAGGGCGTTCTAGTCCAGGTGTCTTGAAAGGTAAACATGCAGTTTGTCAGTAGTTAGGCAGGCAAATACAATGATGGCATTTATTTCAAGAAGGCTTCAATATAAAACCAGGGATGGATTTCTAAGGCTCTACAAGGCTTTGGTCAGGCTACATTTGGATTATTCTGCGCAGGTTTGGGTCCCATCTCTCAGGAAGGATGTAATGGTCTTGGAGCGTTTTCAGACGAGATTCACAAGAATGGTGCCAGGAATGAAAAGCTTAACATATGAAGAATATTTGAGGGCTCTGGGTCTGTATTTGACAGAGTTCAGAAAGATGTTAGGAGGTCAAATTAAAACTTACATAATACTGCATGCCGTGGGACAGAGTGGATTTTGGGAAGACATATCCAATGGTAGGAGAGACGAGTACCCAAAGGGACAGAGTAAAGAGAAGATATTTTCAAACAGAGATAAAGAGAAACATCTCCAGCCAGAGAGCGGTGAATCTATGGAATTCACTACCACAGAGGGCTGTCGAGTCCAGATCATTGAGTACATTTAAGAGTGAGACAGATAGGTTCTTGACTGTAAAGGGGATCAAGGGTTACAGGTAGAAAGTGGGAGAATGGGGTTGAGAAGCTTTACAGCCATCATTGAATGGTGGAGCAGGCTCAATGGGCCTAATGGCCAAATTTCTGCTCCAATGTCTTCTGGCCGTATGGTTAATATTGGCTCTCCTCATTCCTCATTGGAGCTGTATCCTGAAATTTGATCTTCAAATGATTTACAAAGAGTAACGTTTCACTGCTGATGAGTGGGAAATATCATGTTTCCTCACTCCAGTCTCAGCAGCCATGTCCCCAATATCATAATCACACTGCAATTGAAATCCAATGGTAAATAATCACAGTTGATTGACATCGATAACATTAACAGCATGACCCTCACCTGCCCTCTCTGATTCTCGAATAATCATCTGAATTGTGTGTCACGTCATATTGTCTGTTGACATATTCATGTCAGTTGTCCTTTATCACTCATGTTATCGTAGGCACATTTTCCTGTCAGATTCTGGACTAGAACAGTTCTCTCCATATTTTACTGACATTATAATCACTGATCAGTAGTTGCAGATTGTATGTTTCCATTTATAAATGTAGAAACTTGTTTATGTTCTGACAATCCTTTGTCATTATTACCATATCCAAGGCAGATTGAATGATTGCACGCAATCAATCTACCATCTCCAATATTCCGTCCCTCAGTCACTCCCACATATCCCATGCGAAATGTATAAATTTTAAACGTTCTTTAGAATTTTAATTAAATCAATGTTAAATTGAAAGGGGTTATTTGGAGCTATTTGTTCAGTGACTGTGATTAATGTCAATCTCCGTGGATCCTAATTATCCCAGTGGAGAGTTTCCATCGTTGAATGATAAATGGGCTCTTTTCAGTGTGTTATCACATAGTATGAGTAGGAGCATCACTGACAGCACTAACACGGATCATCAGCTCGAGAGAGAGGGGGAGTAGAAATCAGAATCTGAGAACATTAGACTGGAATGTTAGATTAATGGTTCAGAATGTGAGGACCTTTGATTGGAATGTTCTAATAGTGGATCAGAATCTAAGATTAGTAAACTGGAATGGTACAACAATGGATCAGAATCTGAGATCATTAGACTGGAATATTACAATAACAGTCAGGAGTTTATCCTTGGGTCTTTCCTACCTTTCTCAGCCTTGGATATCATTAGCATCACGGATCCAGGATATCCTTTGGATTATTCAAGGTGGTTACTATCCCATCCTCGCTATAGTTGGTGTACCTGGTAAGTCATTATATTTGTCTACTAAACTGGGTTGAACTGAATTTCTGCTCATGATATATAAAATTTGGAAAGTGCAAGACAATGTCTTCAGTTACAAAGAAAACCTCCTTTCCTTATATTAATCAGTGTCAAACTACTATTTCTAAATTACTCACTGATATGCAAGAAGGAACCAGACTGTTCTCAAACTCCATAATCCATTTTGTCCTTCACAAATTTGCATCTCCATTTCCTCCCCACGCACCAATCCTGTCCAATACCACCGTCAAGATACTCCAGTCTCTTCTCAGTCTCATGCAACTTCTGAATAAACCATAATTTGTGCCTTTGTTTAACAGTTTCAAGTTCCTTCTAACCGTATGTCCATCACTAAAAAAATTGCTCTGAGGATGTTTAACTTGTTCTCTGTACACACTGGACGGCAGTTTATGGTGTTCAAGACTCATACTCTAGAGCCACAGAATAATAGTCTGTTGATATCTCATGAGGGAAATTAAAAGCAACAATTTTCATTTGCCACAAAAGCCCATCTGCTTGCCCCAAGTCCTTAAGCGAAGTCAATGGGTCATTCTTCTCTAGTCAGGTTTCAGTGTGACTTCTGTGAGGAACATGTTGGTGTTCTGCACCTTTAACAGAATTAAAATCCAGAAGTAACTACCTGACAGCACCAAGTCTTCGAGAAATAGATTTAATGTAACATTTGGTCGATTAGCTTATTTTCTCAAGACAAAAACAAATTCAGCCAAACAGTGCCCATCTCCAATCAAGTTTGAATTTAGTGTATTGATAATCTTAAAAGCCAATGACACAGTCCAATTGTTTGGGGGTAGAAGACCGCGGGAAATTGACAGTTGAGAGGAGAACTGCCAAGTTACCAGCATGCAAAGACTGCCTGAAAAATAGTTCTCCTCTCGATAACTTTATTGATTAGTAACTTGGAAAAGCAGAATCTCAAAGAAGAAAAGAAGACAGGAATATGGAGAAGAACCGACAGCTTCTCGGTTTTGAGATAAGAAGTTTTGTTTCGTAAATCTTAATTAGGAGTCTAATCGAACTAGTATAGTGGGGAGGGGGGGGGGGAGATAAAATAAAGCTTAGAGGAAGAAGCTATAAATATTCGTTCATCTATTATTCCCTGTTATGCTTTAAGAAATAAAGTTGTTAATTTTTACTTCAAATAGTTTTGGACTCTAGAATTATCAATGGATTACTGCAGTGGATAAATCTTTTCCCTGTTGTTGGTTTTACATTAAGCAGGAGAATGTATCCTGTGTTGTAACACTACAATCCCACAGGAATGTGCTTTTCTCTTTACTGTCCCGTGGAACAGCTGAACCAAACACTCAGTTCAAGGTCGGCATAACATGCTGCCCTGACCAGGGCTGCATACATCCTGTGAGAGAGGAACAGAAGTAAAGATAGCTCCCTTCCTCTGCATGTTTCCCGTATTCTTATAGCTCATTTCTATTCAGGTCGGCGATCATCCCCTATTTTAGGTGTATTCAATCTCATTGAAATTCTCCCCGAGAGTGATGCCCATCTCCATACGCATCTCTGGTGTTGGCTTTATTGATGCTGACGTACAGATGTAAGGAACTTATACATTCCATGTCAGTCATAGTGCATAGAGAAGGAAAGGTCTTTTGTGGCACAGGAAAGAAACGGCGATGTCTAAGTGAGATAAAATGATTATTGCGATCATCCCTGATAGTGTTGTTGAGGCAGTATTTGGGGTACTGTGGATAGACTTTCTCTCAAGTTTCACCAGACTAATCCCTGGGATGATGGCACCATTAGAAGCGAGTGAAGCTGTGTGAGAGAATAAGAGATGATTGTACTGAACCTTAAGGGGGATGGACAGTCACTCATGATGTTCTTAACAGGCACTGATACGATGATAAATTCCATGGCTTTTATTACCTCGGGTTAAATGATTCTCAATAGATTAAGAGCATCCGAGGACGTTCCCCTCATCCCACCCCCACTCCATATGTTGATTGAGAGAGACAGAGGGTCAGTCTTTGTATTAATTCTCCCCACATTAATACAGTGCATTTAGTGTGTGATCCTGCATTAAACGTCATGTTATCCACAATCCCGACAACAGCCACAATACCTTCATTCTAAAACAGTTAACTATTCCCACCAGCTTCTGACATCCATGGAGGACATGGGTCTTTCTTCTCAGAGGTGGAAGATGCCTCTCTGAGACTTCAGACAAAGCACCTGGCTACCTTCCTCACTACCACCAAACCACGTTAAAGTTTCAAGTGTCCCACAGGTAATGGAGCCATGAAGAACATCTTGGATCCGTCTCAGAGTGCATTCTCTGCTCCATTGATTTGTCAGGTTGGAGCATCAATGACACCCTCCTGTTCCTGTATAAGTGTCTCGAGGGGCTGAATGGCCTCCTCCATGTCCCATGGAACAGGTTCATGGGTCGGACTTGGCCCTGCCTGTTCCTGTTTAACAGCTTGATGTGGTAATCAGACCCCTTCTCTTCCTGTGGAACAGGCAGGAGGATTGAATCGGCTATTCCTCTCTTTGTTCAGTAGTTTCGATGGGCTGAATGGCTTCCACATATCTGTTTCTAATGTGCCTGAGATGCTGAATGAGCTCTTCATTTAACTGTGGAAATGTACGGTGTCTGGCCTTGCTGTTACATGAATGTTACCGACACTTTAACAGCACAAACCTGAATGCTGTCCAGGTCTTACTGCACATGGACACAGACTGTTTCAGGAGCTGAGGTGTGACACATTGTTCTGAACATTGGGTGGTCTTCAGTGACCATCCCCATTTCTGATCTTATGATAAGGTAAGACAGTGATGAAGCAGCTGAAGATGTTTCTTTTGAGGCAGCTACCCTGAGGATCTCCTTCAGAGATGTCCCAGGACTGAAAGGATTGTCGATCACCGACCACAAACATCTTTCTTTGTGCTCTGAATGATCCCAAACCAGTGGGGTGGGTATACCTAATTCCATTAATCTCAAATAAGTCGGTGGTCCTGATGTCATCCACAGTAAAATGCTACCTTGTCATCAAGGCCATTCACTCTTTCCTGAGCCCCTATGTTCACCCTTGAGCAGGAGTGGGCTATTAGACACTTTGTCACCACTCCACCACTCACAATTTCCATGGGTGATGTGCATATGTTCTCAAAAGCATTTTTCTGTCTGTATGCCATTTTCCTGCATTCACTTGTCTGTCAAATGTCACCAAATATAATTTTGAATAAATGCAAGCATCCAGCACCACAAACTTCTGGGGAAGGGAATTTCCACTTGAACAGCCCTTTGAAAATTTTTCATTTGTGTTTCAACCAATGTTGGAAGGTCACTCCGTCCTTTTCCAGTCCCACTCCTCCACTGGTTACACCAATCTTAAATGCAACCAGTTTTGTGATGTGACCAATGATGTAGGTCTCAGAGTAGGTCATTTTCTAGAAAAGTGTGAGACACAGAAAGTTGAACTCATAACAAACGGTAAAACGACTGAGTGCCCCAAACGTTATTCTGCCTTTGAAGTTATTCTGCTCACACACGCTACTGGTATTGGGGTTTCACTCTGGAACAGTTGAATTTGGCTGAATTCCCTTTGTTTCAGGCAGTGGAGAGATTCCAGTGAATTCTCACGAGAAATCCTTCACAAGTGCTAAAGATAACACATGGATTTTATTGTCTCACACTTTGCTATCGGATGGAACAACGTAACAGAGAGAGATCAATAGGCTGCTGCTTCTCAGGCAGGGGACATTTTTCTCCCTCTGTGTGTTGAAACATACGATAATGTCAACTGAACACCAAACTGGACCAGGTGTGCTCTTCTGGAACATTCTCTGGAAAACCCGATTATAAATTATATGCAAGTGCATTCGTTTCAATCGCAAAAAAGTCCCCACTTTATAATTTGAAGACATGCTTACATGTGTCTGTGTAATTTGTAAATATTGGTCGGTGTCTTCATAATGTGTGTGTTAATTTAAATGCATCTTTTTCTTAAAATTTATTCTCTAGCTTTAGTCTCCCTGACAAGAGATAATGTGCACCCAGTTGATACACTCTTCAGAAAGTCATGGATGGTTCAATATTATTTCTCAGCTAAGATTGAAACTGATAATCCCCATTATAAAAGGCCGGCATTTCAGGATTGAGTAAAGGTAAACCTCTTTGAAAATCTTCGAAAAGAATTAAATCCTTTCATTTTAGTTTCGGGGATCAAAACAGCACACAGTGCATCAAATGTGGTCACAGCAATGCCCTCGTACCGATGCAGCTAAACATTCCTGTGATTAAACCTGATACGTTTCGCCAAAAACAGCATCATTCCACTTACCTTCCAAATCACTTGCTGCATCTGCAGACTGACTTAGATTACTTACAATGTGGAAACAGGCCCTTCGGGCCAACAAGTCCACACCGCCCCGCCGAAGCGTAACCCACCCATACCCCTATATCTACATTTACCCCTTACCTAACACTATGGGCAATTTAGCATGGCCAATTCACCTGGCCTGCACATCTTTGGACTGTGGGAGGAAACCGGAGCACCCGGAGGAAACCCACGCAAACTCCACACAGTCGAGGCGGGAATTGAACCCGGGTCTCAGTTGTTGTGAGGCAGCAGTGCTAACCACTGTGCCACCATGCCGACTTCATATGACTCATGTCCCAGGAACATGGAAACCGCCTGAATCACAGAGTTCTGCAATCTCTCTGCATTTACATTGTTTACCATTGTTTTATTCTTCATGCCAAAATACACAACCTGCCTTATGCTATTTCTGCTGAAGGTTTGCTCACTAACCTTCCCTGTCTGTTTCACATTGCAGACTCACTACCTTCATTTGATGACATATTAAATGACCATCTTGGTTTACGAGCTAATTGAGCTTCAAACAATTCCCTCCCCTTCCTCCGGATCTTGGATACAAATTGTTGATTATTGATGACCCCTCAGTGATCTCTGAGGCACTCCATCAGTTACAGCGTTGCAGCCTGAAAATAAACATTTGTCTCTACTCTCGGTTTCCTGTTAGCGACTGATCTTTGCTGGACAGGAGAGTGAATGTTCCCTGCTCCTGGGCAGCGGTTCAGACGTGTTGAATGGCCTCCTGCTGGGCTGTGTAATGTACTCAACGAGCTGAATGACTTCATTCTATATTGCTGTGCAATTCCTTAGAGTGACAGAATGGTCTCCTCGTCTCATTGTATCGATCCTGTCTGATTAAATGGGGTGATCCCCTACCATGTATTAGCCTCGAGGATGGATTGAGGGAACAACACACGGGGTAGGGACAATGGTTGGTCATTTGGCTGCACCATTCAGAATGCTCATGGCTGATCCGAGTGTGTCTGTCCATCCCGTCTCCGGTCTGTTCCCAATAAACATTGACTCTCCTGTCCAACACAGATCAGTCGCGCGCAGACTTATACACTTAATGGCAAGGTCCTCGGGAGTGTAGCTGAACAAAGAAACCTTGGAGTGCAGGTTCATAGCTCGTGGAAAGTGGAGTTGCAGGTAGATAGGATAGTGAAGAAGGCGTTTGGTATGCTTTCCTTTATTGGGCAGAGTATTGAGTACAGGGGTTGGGAGGTCATGTTGCTGCTGTACAGGACATTGTTGAGGCCATTGTTGGAATATTGCGTGCAGTTCTGTTCTCGCTCCTATCGGAAAGATGTTGTGAAGCTTGAACGAGTTCAGAAAAGATTTACGAAGATTTTACCAGGGTTAGAGGATTTTAGCTACAGGAAGAGGCTGAACAGGCTGGGACTGTTTTAAATGGTGTATCGGAGGCTGAGGGGTGACTTTATATAGGTTTTAAAAATTATGAGGGGCATGGATAGTGTAAATAGGCAAAGTCTTTTCCCTGGTGTCGGGGAGTCCAGAACTAGAGGGAATAGTTTTAGGATGAGAGGGGAAAGATACAAAAGAGACCTAAGGGGCAACGGTTTTCACCCAGTGGGTGTACTTCTATGGAATGAGCTGCCAGAGGAAGTGGTGGAGGCTGGGACAATTGCAACATTTGAGAGGCATTTGGGATGGGTATACGAATTGGAAGGGTGTGGAGGTTTTTGGGCCAGTTGCTGGCAGGGGGGACTAGATTGGGTTGAGATATCTCGTCGGCATGGACGGGTTGGACTGAAAAGTCTGTTTCCATGCTCTACATCTCTATGACTCTATAAACGAGTCTTCACTGCTCCCTGAGGATGAGGACACCACAGGTAGCACAACACTAAAGTGAAAGATACGATCTTATTTCTTTGTGGAACCTGTTATTTTAAAACTTTGTTAACTGAACATCAAATCACGACCTCTTTGCAGATATAAGGACAGAATAATTAGGAATAAACATAAACCATTCCAGACTCTAAACCTGTCCCACATTTGCACTGAACCTTTCCAATCGAATATGTATCAAACCCAGTCTCTGCTGCTGTCTCAGGAAGAGAATAACTGTTAGCATAGCACCACATGAAAAAAGGAGCAGAATGAGGCCATTCGGTCCATCTAGTCTGATCTGCCATTCAATAATTTCTTTTCTGTTCCTCAACCTCATTCTCCTGCCTTCCCCCAAGAATCTTTGATCCCGTTATAAAACAAAAACTTATCAATTTTTATCTGTGTCTACGTGTGCGTATGTTTGTCCATCTGCTTGTCGTCTGGGTATTTGTGCTTCTACGTTTGTCTTTCTGTGTATCAGCCTGTGTGTTTCTATCTATGTTTGTATCTATTTGGGTTTGACTCTATATGTCTGCGTGTGTTTCTACGTGTGTGTATGTCTATTCCCTTGTATGTATTGTGTTTGTTCGTATAATGGGGTGATACCAATAATTCTGTGTATTTCTGTGTCTGCATCTCTGTTCAGTGAGGTAACTGTATTTGGGGGGTGGGGGGGGGTGGGGAGGGAGTTAAAGGACTGTCGTTTGAAATGCCAATGCGTTTACAGTGAGAATTGTCTTTCACTGAACACTGCTCCTTAATTGGTCAGTGGGACATGGATGTTTCAGAAATTTCACGCGAGGCATCCCAGTCCGCTTCATCTTGTACTAGGTTCCTCCCACATGGCGGGTGTGGGGGAGGGGTGAGGGAATGGATATTGGGCACTCCACCACCCGGCTTGGCCATTTCTGCCCTATTCCAGGCTTTTTCTCTTGGCATAGAAGAAAGGGATGGATGGAGTGAGGGCAGGAGTGGATGGCCTTGCTGTTAGTGCTGGTGGAGGTGTATTGGGAGGAATTATGAGTAGTCCGGAATGAGACAGTCGACAGTTTTGAATCCATATAGTATTATTAATGGGGGCGTATTGCGTAAGTGACAGAAAAAGTGTGGGAAGGAGGTTGCTGAATTCAATAGTGAGTGCGGTAGTGCCGGAGCCTTATTTGGAGATAGAGCATGAGGATTTTCTGGGGGTAGGTGCTATAACAGGTATACAGAGAGGGTGACGAGGCAGAGAGAATTCGGTGACCATTATCCTGAGACAGCTGGGAGGATGTTGATGCTTGTCCTGTATTGATGGAGATATCTTCACATCATCTCAGCGTCGAGGTGAGCCTCCCCGAATGTCCTTTCCAAGTCTATCACTAATAATGACACAGACCTGTCCCTCCGATTCTACAGAATCAGTTTATGTAGAACTTACAAAGAGCAAGGCGCAGCAAACATTGGTGTGTTATTTATCGGTTGCAGAAAATCTGAGGATCATATGCTCTGGGAATTAGATATGCAAGTATCAAGGATACCGCAGTTTTGTAAGATGTTCTCAAATTGCATCTAAACTGTATTAACTAAGTGACTGCTAATGCTGTGCAAAATAAATTCTGTACGTGTATGTGAGGTGGGTTGAAGAGTATGTTGTGAAGCAAACTATAGAGCAGTTTATTTTGGGTTTGTTGTGTGATCAGAAGGAAGAGTTAATAACCTTGCTCTGAATCAGCTTTGAAGGAATAGAGACGTTAATAAGGTGCATTTTACACGGTGTCTGCATGAATATAGAATGCTTGAACGTTCTGGTTAAAACTCATGGTAGCCTGGAGGCTAAAGGGTCAAGTTCGCTCCAGTAAATTGGGAAAGTACAATATAACATACAGTGGGAGGCAAGCAATGTTTGTTGGAGTCATAGAGTCAGGCAACACAGAGACAGGCCCTTCAGCCCAAACACGTCCATTCCGACCAAACTGTCAATCCACGCTAACCCCATTTCCCTGGTGTTGTCCAGTATCTTTCTAATCCTTTCCTGTCCATGTATTTGTACAAATGCCTTTTAAATGTTGCGAATGTTCCCTCGTCAACCTCTTCCGCTGGCACATCATTCCATATGTGTATCACCCCTGTGTGAAAAGCAGTTGGTCCTCAGGTTCCCTTTTCTTGTTTCCCCTCTGCCCTTAAACTGATGCCCTCCTGTCCGTGATTGCCTCACCCTGGAAAAAGGAACTGAGTGCATTCACTCTGTCCGTCATTCCCATGATCTTATACACTTCTCTCAGATTCCCCCTCAGCCTCATACATCTTAAGTAAAAAGTTGTCCAACCTCTCCCAATAACTCAGACCATTGAGATCTTTGCAACATTCTTGTAAATTTCTTCTGCACTCTTCCCAGTTTAATACCATCCTTCCCATAGCAAAGTGAACACAGCTGAACATAACGCTCCCAGTATGGCCTCACCAACATCCTGTATAATTGCATCGTAGATATACACTGATGAAAGCCAGTGTGCCAAAAGCTTTCTTCACTGCCCTGTCTACCTCTAAATCAAATTTCAGATAACCATGCACATGAATTCCAAGGTCCCTCTGTTCCACTACACTCCTTAGGACTCAACCATTCAACATGAAATTCCAACCTTGATTTGACTTTCTAAAATGCAAGAACTTAAACTGATCGATATTAAAATCCACTTGGCATTTCTCAGCCACTTCTCCAGCTGATCAAGGTACTGCTGTATTTTCTGAAATTTCTGATAACCTTCCTCAGTCTCCATGATGCTGCCTATTTTAGTGTTGTCTTCAAACTTACAAATCTGCCTGTTCATTCTCATGTAAACCATAGATATATGTAATATGTAGTGAACGAAGCAGTAACCCGTGAGGCTTTCCATTAATCACAGGCCTCCAGGCTGACAAGCATCCTTCCACTATTACCCTCTGCTTCCCACCAACAAGGCAATTTTGTATCTAATTTGGCAGCTCCTCCCCAATTTCATGCGATCCAACCTTCCAGAGCAGTGCACCATTTGGAACCTTATTGAAGGCCTTACTGGAATCCATAAAGACTGCATACACCATCCTGCCTTCCTCAACGTTGCTAGTCACTTAATCAAAGAATTCGAACAAATTTGTGAGCCATGATCACCCATGCACAAAGCCGTGATGAGTTTGATGTTGGGCTTTTCCCCAAAACGTTGATTTTCCTGTTCCTCGCTCGGATGCTGCTTGGCCTGCTGTGCTTTTCTAGCACTACTCTAATCTTGCTCCTAAACACACCCTGTCTTTCCAAATGCATTTATATCTTATCTCTCAGAACCTGTTCAAGTAAATTACCTACAACAGATTTTACGTTTACTGGTCTATAGCTCCCGCGTTTTTCTTTGTAGCCCTTCTTGAGTAAGGACACAGCATTCGCTGTCCTCCAGTCCTTCGTGACTTCGCCCGTTGGCCAGCGATGATGCAAAAATATCAGCCAGGGCTCCGGCAATTCCTTCTGTGTCCTCCTGCAGTGTTCCTGAATATATCTGATCAGGACGAGGAAATTTATAGAAATATTGCAAAGTCTTTTTCTTTCAGGTACAAACACCAAAGAAAGGAAAAGTGATACAATGATGTTGAACATAACAAATTCGAAAATGTATTAATCATAGGAAATGGCTTCAGAAGAATTTCAGTCATTGTGGAAACCTGAGAATTCTCAGAAATTCACGATCCAGAAACAAGGGCCATTAAACTGATAAGGAAATCAAAAATAGAACATCAATGCTAACAAACAGGAACAAAAACACTACATAAATCTAAAATGTGTATTTCAAAGGAAACAAAGTAAAAGCAAGGTCAAATATGGAAATTGGTAATTGGGAGAGGAGAGTTTATTGTGAAGAACAGGGAAATGGCCAAGAAAATAATCAGCTGCTTTGTATCAGTCTTCAAGGAGGAAGATCCATAAAATCAGCCAGTAATACCAAGTGATCATGTAGCGCTTGTGCAACTGAAGACAAAAAGTCAATTTATATCAGTAACAAGGTAGTATTTGAAAGTGTAACTGGATTGAGCATTACTCAGCCTGCAAACCTGATGTACTTCATATTAAAATGTCAGACATAAATCATCAACAGAAGTATTAATTGCACTGTTGATGACTGTGTATTATTTTCCTGTGCATTCTGCAGAGGCCGCAAGCCATTCTGGATAAATGGAATTTATTAAACGTGGTCCAAGCACTATAGATTAATAGAAGGAATCCAAGCATCTATAAAGGGAAGAAGACATAGTTTGGAGAATTGCCGAACAATTAACTTGACATCTGCAGGGAAACTGTTGTAATCTATTATGCAGCATGTGATAATAGATATTTAGAGATTAATAGGATCAATGGAGAGAATCCACATGTATTTCTGGCAGATGTCTCACTCGATGTGCTATTAGTTGTTAGACCCCATCTACCACCCCCTGAGAAAAGGAACAGAAAGTGACTTCGCCACAGGAAATGATATCAACAACCCAAAGAAAGGTTAAAAAAGAAAGCAGGAATGTGTCGCATCACTTCGCCAGAGGTCCACTGAAGATGTTACCTCGTAAGGTAAGGAAACGTGTGGAAATGAACCTGCCAGCTCAGCGAGCAAACCTGAATCCATTATGTACAGTATTGGTGACCCAATCTGAGAAAGAATATACTGACCACAATAAAATTGCAATGGACGTTGTCCAGATTAATCTCACAGATGGCGAGATTGTTGGATGAGGAAACTCGGCCTATGTTCTCCAGTGTTTCAAAGAATGAGAAGTGGGTCACAGTGAGATTTACAAAATTCACAAAACATATAACAAATTGGAAATTAACAGGATGCTTCCCTGGCTCCCCAATCCAAATTCAAGGCAAATAAAGGCAAGATAAGGGATTGGCCACTTAAGACTGCAATTTTGAGAGCATTCATCACTCGGTGAGAACTGCCTAAAACAGGGTCATAGAAACCTGCTGGCAGGGTACGATTAAGGAAAATCTCCAGATATTTTGCAAGTGTGTCAAGCGGGAATGTATAACAAGGGAACAGGTACGAGTCATTAATGACTTGCCAAGTTGCATCCAAATCAACTTACTGTTAGGAGACAGAGGATAGTGGTTGAAGGCTGTTTGTGTGACTCGAGACCGATGTCCAATGGTGTATCACAGGGATCAGTGCTGTGATTTGGACATGCTGGTGTTGCACTGGGGTGAACAAACCTAAAAATCACATAAGACCAAATTATAGTCCAGCAGGTTTATTCAAAGGCACAAGCTTTCAAAGCTCACAACCACCTAATGAAGAAGCAGCGCTTCGAAGTTAGTGCCTCCAAATAAACCAGTTTTACTGTAACCTGGTGTTGTGTGATCGTTATCCTTATTATTTGGGGTATTCATAAATGATGCAGCTGTGAATATAGGCGGGGGTGCTGGGAGTGTGACATCTAAGTTTGTGTTTGATACAAAGATTGGCTGGGTAGTTGGCAGTGAGGAGGAAGGTCTTATGTTACAGGAAAATACAGATGGAAGGTCAGATGGGCAGAGCAATAGCAGATGTAATGTAACCTTGATAAATATGATGTGATATACTTTGGGTGAAGGAACTGGACAGGGAGTACTCAATGAATGGCAGCACACGAGGAAGCTGAGAGGGTGTTTCTCCACACTTTCCTGAATGTGACGAAATACGTTAATGCACAATTTTGAGAAAGCATAAGGGACCATAAACGTAATCTTTATTCATCAAGGCATAGATTATAAGAGCTATGCGGGACTTTGGTTTGGCCAAGATGGAGTACTGTGTGTAGTTCTGGGAACCACATTACGGGAAGGATGTGATTGTAGTGCAGGGGGGTCAGAGGAGATTCACCAGGATGTTCCCAGGGATGGAGCATATCAGCTATGGAGAGAGGGTGGATAACCTCAGGTTGTTTAGTTTGGAGCAGAGAAGGCTGAGGGGGCCGTGATTCAGAAGGATAGGATTCTAAGGGACATGGACAGGGTGGAAAGACTGCAGCTGTTCCTTTTAGTCAAAGGGCCAAGAACAATGCAGCACATTTTAAAGTGAAGGGAATTGAGGTTTGTTTTTCATCCAGAGTGTGTTGGGGTCAGGAATGCCCTTCCTGAGAGAGAAGTTGTCATGGTAACTTCACAACCATTAGGAAATACACGGCCGTGCACTTGAAATGCCATAGATTCACGGCTACGGGACTTGTGTCCGAAAATGGGACTAATGTAGACCGTGCTGTATTGTTGATGGTGCAAAGTCTGTGCTTCTGTGTTTGTATGGCTGTGGAAGATCAATCATTGAGTAGTTTAAGATACGAATTGATGGGTTTCTGAAGAGTATATTAACAAGGGTATTAAGATCGAACCTGTAATATCTTCTGAAAATATGTCAATGGAAAAATTAATTGGAAAAATGTGCAGCTTTCTGACAGTCTGATACCAGAGAATTGAGGACCAGGAAAATGCAGAACTATGGAGCAAATACTTTAGTTATTTCTTCACAGAAGAAAACAAAACAAAAAAGAAAACTTCCCAACAATCCTAGTGAACATTAGTCTGTTGAGAAAAAAGGAATAGAATGAAATTAGCAACCAAACAGTCTTAGAGGAAGTATTGGAACTGAAAGTAATGAGCACAGATAAAGTCAACCGAGATTGATCAAATGGGAATCATATTTGAGAAAGTGACGTTGAGCATAATTATGGAGAAGCAATTAATGCAATATGATTGCATTTTCAGAAAGATTTTTGATAAAGCCCCAAGCCTATTATGCAAATTCAAATCCTCTGCGACTGGGACTAATATGTTTTTAGAATGGGAGAGCGGGCAGGAAGCAGTGAGTAGGAATAAAACAATGGGTTTATTTGAAAGGAAGGCTTGGAGGATATAGCAAGGATCGGGGTTTGGGCTCCAGCTATTCCCAATACACAACATATATTTTGTTGAGTGGATCAAATTCAATATTTCCAAGTTTGCTGATGGCACTAAACAATATCGGATTGTGAGTGGGTGAGCAGGATGTCAAAAAAACTGCAAGGTGATTGCGACAAGTGGAGTGTCTGGGTAAATACATGGCAGATGGAGAGCAATGGGGGGTGGGGGATATGGTCTATGGGGGATATGTGATATTGTGACCTTTGATGGTAAAAACAGAACGGAAGCCTATCATTTAAAAAGGGATTGTTTGAAAAATGTTGACCTATAAAGGACCTTAAGCTGCATTTTTGTATCCTTCTGTGCAACCCTCCGAGGTCGGTGTAGGGCAATGAGATCCGAATCGAGAAGTCAATACTGGGAATGGCATTGGCACGCTGACCAGTATACACAGACCCAACACGTGGGGAGGTGTAACATTGAAAAGGATCTGGATATCCCTGTGCACTGGTCACAGAAAGCAATTTTGCAGGAGCAGAAAACAGATAGGCAGATAAATAGTGTATTCACCTTTATTTCAGGGGGATTTGAATCCAGGTGTAAGGGTGTTTTACTGCAGCTGAGCAGGGCCTTGGTGAGACCTCATCTCGCACATTGTGCATGATTGTGTACAGTTTTGGTCTCCTTACCTAATAAAGGAGAAACCTGACAGTGAGGGAGAGCAGTAAAGGATATCTAGACTGATCTCTGGGATGATAAGCTCGTTGTGGGAGCAGAATTTCGGGCGACTGGGCCTGTATTCCATGGGTTGAGAAAAATGAGTGGAGATCTCACCAAAATATATAAAACTCTGTTGGTGCGAGACAGATTGGAAACAGGGTGACAATTCCCCTGGCTGGGACATCAGAACAAGTGGCCACAGTATTATGTACAGACAGGCCACTCTGAATTGAGATGAGAATAAATGTTTGTACTCAGAGACTGGTGAACCTGGGGTACTATCTCCCAGAGCAGGCTGTGGAAACCAAGGCACTGAATATAAATATGGATTTCTAGAAACTAAAGGGATAGGGAGACAGCAGGGTATAGTATGAAGATAGAGGATCAGATACCATTACAAGTTGTTCTCCAATAACGTGGTAGCTGTGTTCCTGTGCACAACTATGTTGCAGACAATCATGTAATATTAATGATCTGGTTTATGGGGAAAAGAAGATATTGGGCGAACTGCAAAATATCAGTAAACATCCAAAATTAAAGTTAGTCTAACACACACTAGCACAGTCTAATTAAACCTTTAAATCATATTTTGTAATGAAATAGTGTTAATAATGACAATTCAGTCACTGGCTATATCCCTGTGCTTTTCACCAAGCTCTTCACCAGAAAGTGCGCAGGACTGACTGACCACGTGATGCCAGCATGGAATTGCAGTTCTCCTGAAGATTCTCCCCCGGTTTCAAATAAAGTTCCTTCTAATTGGAGAGAGCAATTCCTCATTTCAAGCTTAGGTTCAAAGCTTGCAGAGCGAATTGCATTCCTATTTTAGCTGAACACTCACAGGGTGCATTTGGCAGACAGAGGATCCTGAAGCTGGGTTTTGTTGTTCAGCTGGTGCCTGGCAAGGAGTCACGTCACAGTGAACGGGAGTTAACTTTATGGAAAAAAGGTGCGCAATTCACTAATCGCATTGCAGTCAAATCAGTTTAATAAACATTCGTTATCAGAGAACTGCCTGTATATTGAATCGACGAGCAAGATTGATGGACTGAAGGTCGACAACAGTTCTTATTTTATATTTCACAATGTTTAAACATATTAATGGATATGAACACTGTGTCGGGAAAACTGAATTGAGTAGATTTTCTCAATGAACTAGAATGGGGAAGGCTCAATGTGTTGAATGATCTACTCTTTTCCTGATGCTTCTGTGCAGCCTGTGGGAAAGCTGCGTAAATGTTGTCACAAGCTCTCAGATGTTAGCAAGGAGGGCTCTGCAGGGTCAACAGGACTGTGATTCCAGTTCCCTTCTCTGATATTGAGGCTGGTGCTGGGTATCCTGTCTGCTTTTATCCTTTAAGACTTTGGAGCAGTTTGATGCAATTGAGTGTCTTGCTTGGCCATTTCAGGGACCATTGAGAGTTTAGACAATAGATGCAGTAGTAGGCCATTCAGCCCTTCGAGCCTGCACTGCCATTCAATATGATCATGGCTGATCATTCCCAATAAGTATCCTGTTCCAGCCTTATCTCTCTAACCCTTGACTCCACTATCTTTAAGAGCTCTATCCAATTCTTTCTTCAACGAATCCAGAGACTGGGCCTCCACTGCCCTCTGGGGCAGAGGATTCCACGCAGCCACCACTCTCTGGGTGAAGTAGTTTCTCCTCATCTCTGCCCTAAATTGTCTACCCCGTATTTTTAAGTTGTGTCCTCTGGTTCGGCACTCCCCCATCAGCGGAAATATGTTTCCTCCTGCCAGAGTGTCCAATCCTTTCATAATCCTATACGTTTCAATCAGATCCCCTCTCAGTCTTCTAAACTCAAGGGTATACAAGCCCAGTCGCTTCAGTCTTTCCGCGTAAGGCAATCCTGCCATTCCAGGAATTGACCTCGTGAACCTACGCTGCACTCCATCAATAGCCAGAATGTCTTTCCTCAAATTTGGAGACCAGAACTGTACACAGTACTCCAGGTGTGGTCTCACCAGGGCCCTGTCCAGCTGCAGAGCACCTCTTTGCTTCTATACTCAATTCCTCTTGTTATGAAGGCCAGCATGCTATTAGCCTTCTTCACGACCTGCTGTACCTGCATGCTTGCCTTCATTGACAGGTGGACAAGAACACCCAGATCTCTCTGAACAGCCCCTTAACCTAATTTGATACCATTGAGGTAGTAATCTGCCTTCCTGTTCTTGCCACCAAAGTGGATAACCAGACATTTATCCACATTAAACTGCATCTGCCATGCATCTGCCCACTCACCTAACTTGTCCAGGTCACCCTGTAATCTCCTAACATCCTCATCACATTTCACCCTACCACCCAGCTTTGTATCATCAGCAAATTTGCTAATGTTATTGCTGATACCATCTTCTATATCATTTACATATATTGTAAAAAGCTGCGGTCCCAGCACGGATCCCTGCGGTACCCCACTGGTCACTGCCTGCCATTCCGAAATGGAGCCATTAATCACTAACCTTTGTTTCCTATTAGCCAACCAATTCTCTATCCAATCTAGTACTTTGCCCCCAATACCGTGCGCCCTAATTTTACTCACTAATCTCTTGTGTGGGACTTTATCAAAAGCTTTCTCAAAGTCCAGGTACACTACATCCACTGGATCTCCCTCGTCCATCTTCCGAGTTACATCCTCAGAAAATTCAAGAAGATTAATCAAGCATGATTTCCCCTTCATAAATCCATGCTGACTCTGTCCTATCCTGTTACTATTATCCAGATGTGCCGTAATTTCATCCTTTATAATAGACTCCACCATCTTTCCCACCACTGAGGTCAGACTAACTGGTCTATAATTTCCTGCTTTCTGCCGCCCACCCTTCTTAAAAAGTGGCACAACATTAGCCGCCCTCCAATCCTCAGGAACCGACCCCGATTCTATTGAACTCTGGAAAATAATCACCAGCGCATCCACGATTTCCCGAGCCACCTCCTTCAGTACCCTGGGATGCAGGCCATCAGGTCCCGGAGACTTATCAACCTTCAGACCTAACAGTCTCTCCAACACCAAATCCTGGCAAATATAAATTCCCTTAAGTTCAGGTCCTTCAGCCACTGTTACCTCAGGGAGATTGCTTGTGTCTTCCCCAGTGAACACAGATCTGAAGTACCCATTTAATTCCTCTGCCATTTCTTTGTTCCCAGTAATATTTTCCCCTGTTTGTGTCTTCAAGGGCCCAATTTTTGTCCGAACCATTTTTTTGCCTTGGACATACCTAAAAAAGCTTTTACTATCTTCCTTTATATTCTTGGCCACATGTCTATTTGTCTGGAGCCATACAAGAAAAGCAAGGGAGATTTACTTCCTGAAAGTACGTTGGGGAATGAGATCGAAGTTTACAATCAACATTGGATGCATGGTCACTGTTACAATCACCAGATTCTAGATCTTGATATTTTATTAATTGTTTTTTAAGTACCACCAGCTGCCAGAGCATTATCCTGTGTTGGATTAGTAATCCAGTGACATTTCCACATCAGCACCATCGCCACATAGGAACCTATCGGAAACCACAATGAGCGGGTTATTTCTGGACTGCTTGACAGCTCTGTCAAAAAGAACTCCCACCAATTTGCTTATCGTGAAGGGACTGAGAGGGTGGTAAATGGTCAGAATGTAATTATTCACCTATTAGGGGACCAGACATAGTTGAGTAATTTTCCACATTGCTGAAAATGTGTTGCTGGAAAAGCGCAGTCGTCAGGCAGCATCCAAGGAGCAGGAGAATCGACGTTTCAGGCATGAGCCCTTCTTCTCCTGTTCCTTGGATGCTGCCTGACCTGCTGCCCTTTTCCAACAACAGCTCTGATTTCCAGCATCTGCAGTCCTCACTTTCTCCTCGATAATTTTCCACATTGCCATGGAGTTGTCAGAGTTGGAGCTGGAATGAAACAGCTTCCCCAGGGACACGGCTTATTGTGCAGCACAAGTCTTCAGTCCTATTGCAGGAATGGTGTCAGGGCCCATTGTCTTTGTCGTATCTACTGTGTTCAGCGGTTTCTTCATGTCACGTACAGCGAATCGAATTGGGTGAACACTGCCATCTGTGATTCTTTGGATATCATGGCGATGATGAGGTGGATCATCCTTTCAACACCTCTGGCTGAGGATGGTGCAGATACTACATCCTTGTCATTTTCACTGATATACCGGGCTGTTTCATTATTTAGCATGGGGATATTTCTGGAGTCCTCTCCTCCAGGAAGTTGTTTAATACTACACTAATATTTATGTCTGGATGTGGCAGGACTGCAGATCTTAGATCTGATCTGTTGGTCTTGGGATCATTTCGTCCTCTCTATCAGATGTCAGTTCTGCTCTTTGGAATGAAACCACTCAAGCGCCGTAGCTTTGATGGTTTGTCATCAGCTTTAGGTTCACATGGTTCTGACCTTGGCATGTTCACCCACACTCGTCACTGAACCATCACTCGGTTTGATGGTAATGGTAGACTGATGGAATATCCTGGGGAAAATGTTACAGATTATGTTTAAATACACTCCTGCTTCTGTTGCTGCTGTTGTCTACAGCATCACGTCAAATCTCAGTTTGAGCTGCAATATCTGCAATTCAATTCTACTGACTCTCCCCCAGTTCACATCGAGACCCAGTCACCGATCAGCCGTGTACTCAGTGACATCACCTGGTTTCTGATGCAGTAATATTTCCATTTTCATATTCTCATTCTGCTGATGGTTCTCCTTGGTGCCATGCTTCCAATTTGTTACATTACTCAAACCCTTTAACATATTCATCTGAATCTTTTCCTTGCTTGTTGTGCCATCTGCGTTTGAATTAAATGTGTTTCCCTCTGGTTTTCTCCCTGGCCATGAATAAGAGCGCTGTGGTGTCAGTGATGCCGGCCTTATGCAGGTTCTGAGCGAATGAATGTGTGCACTTCAGTTCCCAGTGTAGGGCGCTCCGTGTTCGAGAGGGCGTTTGAGCAGCTTTCAAACACGTCATTGGAACTTGTTCAAAAACAGAAATTGCTGAAGAAATAAAGCAGCTCTGGCGGCATCTTCTGTACTGAATGTAGAGTTAATCTTTGGAGTCAAGTGGCGCTCTATAAAGCCCGCAGTTTCTTCAGCAATTTTTGTATTTATTTTGTATTTATTTCCAGTATCCATAGTTATTTGTTTCATTGAAAATTTGTGTTGTGCCTATTCGTTTCTGAATAACCTCAGCAGGTCTGGCAACATCTGCAGAGACAGAGAAACAGAGTGAGCGTAACAAGTCCAATGTGACTTGTTCTGAACTGAAAAGACCCTTTGGTCCAACTTGTCCATGCTGACCAGGTTTTCTAAATTAATCTAATCCCATCTGCTTGCACTTGGCCCAAATGCCTCTAAACTTTTCCCATTCATATGTTGGTCCAAATGTCTTTGAAATATTGTAGCTGTACTTGCATCCCCCACTGTTCCTCTGGCAGTTCATTCCCTTTTTAATCCCTTGCCGGAGATGGGGAATGGGTGATTGGAAAAGAGGACGTGGCAAAAGATAAACGGGCTATTATCAGTGATGAACGAGAATATGATGTAAAATGGGTTTAAATTAAGGTGTGAATGGGGGAAAGGGGTTCTCTCTCGTTGAGTGTAAGATGAAGAAGACACAACCACACAAGGCCATAGGGAGAACAGGAGGGAGAATGTTGACCATGTGGTATTAAATAGATCTAGATCTATACATTTTCACAGTATACATCATCACTTCCTTCACACTATGGAATTCAGGTGATTGACCTCTTATTGGCACGAGTAAGAGTTTCGTGCTGCCTTAGTTTTGTAACATAGAGCAAAACTAACAGTATGAAGTTTGGGATGTTTTCTCACCTGTCATTTTTAATATTCTTTCAAATTTGCAGTGCTTATTGTTAAACGTTTGATCTTGAAGTTAGTATCAGATGGAGTGTACGAGTTTGAGGGATGGCATTCTAGAAGTTTATAATATCATGGGAGGCATGGATAGAGTGAATAGCGAAGGTCTTTTCTGTCGGATCGGGGAGTTCAAACACAGATGCATAGCTTTAAGGTGGAAGGAGGGAAACTTGAAAGGGACAAAGGGACAACTTTTTTTTTACACAGAGTGTAATGTATTATGGTATGAACTGCCAGAGGAACAGTGGGGGATGCAAGTACAGCTACAATATTTCGAATACATTTGGACCAACATGTGAATGGGAAAGGTTTAGAGGCATTTGGGCCAAGTGCAAGCAGATGGGATTAGATTAATTTAGAAAACCTGGTCAGCATGGACAAGTTGGACCAAAGGGTCTGTTTGTGCACGATATAACTGTATGAATGTAGAAACTGAGGAAAATTTACGAAAAGATATGATGTAATAAATTGGTAAGAAATATTAAAACAAGCATCATGAGCTTTTCTGTCAACATAAAAAAAAGCTTGAAGATGTGTGCGTGAGATGAAGCAGAAGTGAAGTGAGGAAAGTACATTGAGGCCATTAGGATGGTGTGACCGGAGAACTGGCTACAGGGAACAAGCAGATAATTTACACTAGTGTTTTAAATCACTCCTCATGGGGAAAGTACTGTAAGCATGCCAATGGTATAAACAAAGTGGTAAAAGGAGGGAAGTTATTGAACTGTCTCTAACAAAAGGAACAAGTTATTTACCTAACAGATAAGAATAAGGGTAGGCAGGTCAGCAGTAATTCGTAGTTCATTTTAAAAGAAGTGGTCACACAGTGACTAGCGGCATTGTGTGAAATATTCCATGACATTTTGGATTCCAGGAGTGTTCCAGTGAAACTGGAGAACCTCCATTGTGGCGCCTGTCTTCAAGAAAGGAATGAGACAGAACGCAGGAACAATGTAGCCTAACCATTATTGCTGGGAATCTGCTAGAGCCTGTTATTAAGGAAGGCATTGCAGGGCAGTCAGAAAAGCTTAATGCAGAGTTGGCATGGTTTTGTGACGGGAAACTATTTTTGCTCTGTAAAATCATACAAATTCTGTTTTGGAGATCCCTGAGAATGTCAAGATTAGAGTCATGCTCGAAAAGCACAGCATGTCAGGCAGCATCCAAGGAGCAGGAAAGTCAATGTGTCGGGCAGGAGCTGTTCATCAGGAATCCCTGAGAAAGTGACATGCAGATTTGATAAAGGGCACTGATCAACATGAGGCTTTCCAGAATATTTTTCACAAGGTATCACAAAATAAACGTTCTGACACAAGACAGAGACTTGTAGTAGGATGAATAATGTATTTGCATGGGATAATGGTTGCTTAACACATAAAAATCGGAGAGTCAGGATTAATGGATCTTTATGATAAAGATGTATCTACTGGATTACCACAAATATCAGGCCGATGGCATCGGTTACGTACAATCTATACTGATAGCCTGACGGCTATCCGAGCTTGTGGATAACACTGAGAACTAAAATGCAGGCTGATATTTAATGAAGAGGACTCCCAAAAAAGTAGTAGTACAAAGTGATTGGAGTGTTCCTGAGTATGAAACGTAACGTCAGCATGCTGATGCAGCAAGTAACCAGGTTGGTTCATGAGGCGGCTTCCTGAGATGGAAGGGTTGAATTATTGAATACATTTTAAATGGTGAGGCGATTATTCATTGTTGTTGAAATGAATGAGGGTGATATTACTGAAATGTGCAAGATACAGAGGGGGCTTGACAAGGTAGATGCTGAGAAGGTGTTTCCCCTGAGTCTCAAACTCGAGGTGGCACATACCGAATAAGAAACATCGATTTCAATCTGAGGTGAAAAATGATGAACTCTCTCAGAAGGTAGTGAATGTCTGGAATTCCCTAACCCAGAGAGTTGTGGAGGGATACAAGGAATTGAGTAGGAAATTGGAGTTGAGCCCGGAAGTAGATCAGCCATGTTCTTATTGAATGAGAGTTCAGTCTTGAGGGGCCGACCAGCCGTCTCATGTTCCTACTTCTTAGTCTTTTATTTCATGCTTTTGGAAAGTAATTGGTTATTTTCCTGGAAGTCGTATTGTACAATGTTGCATTCGGGAGAGGAGAAAATTTGCCTGAGTTAATCCTGGATGGGATATGGGATCTGCATTCAAAACAATTCCACAGCAGAAGTTACAGAGTGAGGAAGCATGGAAAAAGGGATTGCGTGGGGGGGCCACTTACTGACCAAGCCTGGATTTTCCAAGTGCATTTCCGAAACTACACCTAACCATCTGCGTAGCTTCGATCTACCTGTTTGTAGCAGGTCCGAAGGGCTGAATGGAACATCAGAACATAGGGCTGAGGGACACGAGTGGGCTAAACGGCCCTTTGACACTACCCCACCAGTAAATAAGGTCATGGCTCATCTTATTGTGGGCCCAGCTGCACTTTTCTCTCCATGCACCATTGTCCCTGATTCACCTGTCTATGGAAAATCAGACAGTGCCAGCCTCGATATAATATAAAGATTCAGCCATCCCAAACTTCTGGGAAAGGGAATACCCACTTGAGTGAAATCCGACTTCGTGAATTTTTCCTCACTCCGGTTCTGACTGAAGTTGGAGGGTGTCACTGTTTCCTTTTCTAGTCCCACTCCTCCACTGCTCACAACAAATTTTAAATGTCACCGGGTTGGTGATATTACCGATGATAAAGGTCTCAGACTGGGTCAGGTTCAGTGACAGGAACAAGTCAGGCAGATTTCTTTCGGCAGCCGCAGGTAACTAATAGGGCTAACGGAGCACCGTGATAGATTTGTGGTTAGCACTGCTGCCTCATATCTGCAAGGAGCTAAGCTCAATTCCAACCTCGTCCGACCCTCTATGTGGAGTTTGAGCATTCTTCCCATGTCTGTGTGGGTTTCTTCCCAGTTCTCCAGTTTCCTCCCACAGTTCAAAGATCTGCAGCTTAGTTTGATTGGCAATGCTAAATTACCGATTAGTCGGTTTATTTTTGTTTTCTCAAGGTGTAGTAAGTCTTTGGAACACTCTTCCCTGCAGACCCTTCGAGGCAGAGGTATTGACTATTTTTGAGGCAAGGTTCACGAATCACAAAAGAGTCAAGGATTATCGAGGAGTGGGCAGCAATGTGCAGTGTTGGGGAAAATGTAGACAATGGTACTGAATGACACGGCTCCAGAATATCCAGGAATTAAACGAAATGATAACATCGATAAAGTTTTAATGGGGAAACAAGATGGCAGCAATCTGAAAGGTCAGCTTTGCTGATCTCTGTATCACAATAATGTTCTACCCCACCCCACCACATCATTTACTTACAATTGAACACTAAAAGAGCTATAGAATCCTTACTAATGCCATTTTGTCAAGTGGAAATGACAAAACATTGGAAAGGATGAGTAAGTCCCAACTCGCAGCACACCCGTCAGAAGCTTTCAGCATGTCTGTGGCCGCACCTGTAACACCCTCTGCTCATTCATTGAACCGAGTTACTCACCAGGACTGGTCACCGAGTTCACCAAGTTACGGGAAATGACTGAAACCACGATTGAAGAAAGATTCAGCAGGAAGTTAGAACCACTCTCAGCAGTGCTCCAAAAACATGAACAGCAACTTGAAAGGCTTGGAAACAGAACAGATGAGGTCGAGAGCCAAACTGTCGGGACAGAGACTGTGATCGATTCCTGTAAGGAGCGGATCCTCACCCTTGAAAAAACAGGTCAGTACCTTAACTGAACAAGGTGACGACCTCGAGAGCAGGGGCAGGATGAAGAGTGTTCATATCATCCGTCTGCTGGACCGGACATAAGTTGATCAGTCAGTGAGTTATTTTGAGAGAACTGGCTGCAAAGATTCCTTCACTTCGAAGCTGAAGAGGGACGGGTGAAGAGTGAGACAGTTCATCAGGTTACAGTGCGCAGGTCAGGCTCAGACCAACGCCCTCACCCTGTCCTTGTGCTATTACATTGTTGCAGGGACAAACAAAGATTTAGGGAAGCTTCCAGAACACAGGGAAGAGACCCGAAGAGGGCTCCAGGATTATGTTCCTCCAGGTCTTTTCAGCGGCAGTGATTCAGAAAAGAAAATCTTTTGATGATATCAAGAGAAGATTAAGGGAACTTGAGATTCAGTATTCCTTAATGGAATCAGCGGTGCTCCGTATGCATTAGTGAATCTTTCAATAGATCCACTAACTCTCCAGCGGATGAGTAAACTTTGTGGACACTTTAAAGTAGGGTGGGTGCGTTAATGGAAAGCGATAACCTTGGTTCTCTTTTTTAAAAGGTAGTTTGTTGACCGTTTCTGGTATTAAGCAGTGTTAAATTATAGTCGGGGATGGGTAAAGTACACACTTCTAACTTCTTCATTAGTAATACTACTCGTTTTTCTCTTGCTTAGTTTGTGTGTCGGGTTCGGCTCAAGCTGGAGGGAGTTATGAAGGTGATCGTGATGACTGAATGCCTACCTAAGGCATTCAGTCCCGATGTTTGTGATTAATTGCCCTGGATGCAGTATTGATAATGGGGCAGAAGATAGAGATTTGTGACTTGCAAATGCCCCCAGTCGGCGGCGGGTAAATACCCCTCCTGAGAGCCATTGGTACTTTGTATCTTTTTTTTGTTTTTATATGTATTTAGTTTTGGACCGTTTTGAGAGCTTGTTAGTTGTAGTAGCTTTAGCTTGTATTTTTTTTAGGTTCTATGATTCTTTTTTCATTGGTGCTCAGTGATTTGTAATTCGAGTTCTTCCTCTCTGGATTTCAAATATTGTTTCAGTGTGTAATGGCTAATATCATGCTTAAATGGTGTATCTGGAACATTAAGGGGAGCCATTCGCCAGTTAAGAAAAAGGAGAGGGTGGATATTGTCGTAATGCAGAAATGCACTTTGATAACAAGGAACATTCAACATTACAGCAGGGTGGATTTGATCGGGTTTATTTCTTGTCTTTTAACACTAGGAATATTAGAGAAGCCATACTGATGAGGAAGAATCTTTCATTTAAATTAGTAAATTGTATTAGACACCCACGGGAGGATCATAATCCTTGAAGATATATGGGGAAGAAAGCAATAGTTTGAATGTTTATTGCTCCCTGGCTCACTGCCGTAAATTCCTGATAGATGCATTTTCCAAATTAAGTAAGCTTTCTTCGTAGTACATTATCGTAGGAGGAGATTTCAATTGTCTTTTGCACCCACGGTGGATAGCATGCCCAAAGGCTCCCAGCACCATCTTTCCAATTTAAGCAATTAGTGGATTTTTGTGTGGAACTGGGGCTGGTGGATGTATGGAGGCAGATCCACATCATAAATAGGGATTTTACTTTCTTCTTTAACCTGCAGAAATGCAACACTAGGGTTGATCTCTTCCTCAACTTGCAGCAATCTTCGATTCAGTGGTTTTCTGTACAATTGGGAATATTACCATTTCTGACCATGCAGCAGCATACTTACTGGTTAAGATTAAGGACAATATAGCAGGTTCGAGACGCTGGAGGATCCCTTTATTCTTAAGGATAGTAAGTACATTGAGTATTTCTATAATGAATTCAGATCTTTCTTCGCCATTAATTCAGATTCAACCAGTAACCCATCCATTCTATGGGAAATTGCTAAGATTTATGCCAAAGGAATAATTATTCCTTAGGATGCGGCAGAAGCTTGAGCATGAACGCTTGCTCCAGTCACGTTTGAAGGCAGCCGAGAGGGTATACTGTGATAGACCCTCGGTGGCCAGGCTGCAGAGGATCACAATGCATCGGTCTGCAGTGAATTCTATGCTCACGCAGACAGCCAAGGAGGAACTTAATTTTGCAAAACAAAGGCTGTTTGAGCATGGTAATAAACCGGGCAAGTAGTTAGCCTATCTTGCGATGAAAAAGAGAACCCCAAAGCCATTACCTCAACTAGGGAAGGTACTGGGACCCTTTCCTGCGATTCCATAAAGATTAAAGCAGCATTTCGGAGATTTTACTCCGAATTATATCAGACTAAGCATTATGGGGATAGATGGATTAAGATGGAATCTTTCTTCAAGAACTTGGACCTTCCAGGGGTAACCCCCAAATAAGCGTCTTGCCTTCATTCACCACTGTCAGTGCTGGAGGGTGTAAAGCAGCTTCCAGGCGGAAAGGCGCCCGGTCCTGACGGATGTCGACGTGAGTTTTATGAGGAATTTATAAACCTGTTGTCAGAGCCGATGCTGACTATGTTCGTCACTCACACAGTCACGACTGCATCCCACCATCCTTAAGAGAGGCTCATATCTCTCTTATTCTTAAGAAAATGAAGACACCAAAAGATTGTGCTCCCTATAGGCCCATCTCACATCTAAATGTTGAATTCAAAATTCTGTCGGAGTCCCTTACATTGAGGATGGAAATTATTTATCCTTCCATTTTCAAAGTATACCATACCGGCTTATAAAAGGCTGCAGATATTCCAACAATGTTAGTAGATTACTCAATATGATCCAAGCGTGTCAACAGCAAATTATGCAGCTATTAATGATCTATTTAGATGCAGGGAAGATATTTGCTTGGGTTGAGTAGCTGCATCTCTTCTATACATTAGAATGGTTTGGTCTCGGCAAAGTTTTTATCAAGTGGGTGAGGGTCCTTGAAAATGACCCTCTGTGTGTGATCCTCTAAAATTAATATTTCGAGAGGCAGTCGACAAAGTTGTTAATGCCAATGTTTTTTACGATGGTGATGGAGCCACAGGCGAAGACCATCTGCAGGGACCCCAACATATCTGTCCCAAAAGCGGGATAGAAGTCACGTAAGATTACATTGTTTACAGATGATGGTTTTAAATTTTTGTTAAATCCCACAGTTTTGGTACCTCACCTCATGCAATGCATCAGTTCGTTTAGTGCCTTTTCCTGCTATACTATTGATTTTACGAAGTCAGAGGCCATGCCCCTGGGCGAACTCAGGGATTTACCTGATGCCGTGGGAGAATCCTGATTTCCTTTTCAATGGTCCCAGGGGGTAATGGGGATGTTCCCTATTTTGGTATATTAATCCTATCTTTGGACTTATATTTAAGTGGGATTTGTCCATTTGTTTGACAAAATTAAACAAGATCTTTGAAGATGCGAGACACTTCCAATATCCTGGCTAGGTCAGATAGCTCTTATTAACATGAATGCCCTCCCTTGTTTGTGATACCCCGTGTGAATGCTTTCTTTGAGGTTTCCCAGACAGACATTTAGGAGACTTAATGGATGATGTAGGTCTGATTTGTCACCATAAGCGACCCCTTATCAAGTTAACCAAATTACAACTACCACACAGTTTGTGGGGAGTAGATCTCCCGGATATTAAAAGCTATCAATTAAGCTCTTCTTTACCCGATGTTAGTTAGGCCTCAGTGTCAATATGGTTAGATATTGAAGCTTCTCAGGCAAAGTGCTCCCTTATTAGTCTGCTATTCATATACAAAATGTGGACAGTTACAAAGTATTACCATTTCCCAATAAATATCACTAACTTTAAAGTAGGGACGGCAATGTGTCCGATCGAGGGCAACAGAGCCAAACCTCATTTCTTACCCCAAAGCGTGGTGTATCATGTTTCCGACGAGGAATACTGGATTCCATGCTTAAACTATGGACAACTCGTGCGTGTATCTTGCGTTGATGGTTTATCTGAGGGAGAAACAAGGATGTCCTTTCATCAAATAAGTGTTAACTATAGACTACCGAGTAGAGATCTCTTCTGTTTTCTTTTTATCAGATCAGAGATGTTATTCAGAAAAGAACCACGCTTTTAACAGACCCGTACAGATCCGATCAAGAGAAGAGTGTGTTTATTGCTAAGAACACACTCTCTGTCAGTACCCTTTATCATTTGTTGGAGAGTGACCTCTCAGACGAGACATTGTGACTTTCTGAGGTCTACAAAGAGAGTTGGGGATTCAGATCTCTTTGGACATAGGGAGGATACTTGTGTAAATGCAAGAAGGATTTCAATCTGCAAGAAGACTCTTGTCATGTAGTTGAAGATTCTTCATAGAGTCTATCTGGCTCCAGACACTCTCTCAAAACTCAAGATGGGAGTCTGTCTTAAATACAAAATATTTATGGACACTCTTACTCATTGCTTGTTGACCTTCCACCTCTGCTATTGGAGCGGTGTGCTCGCTGGGATGGAGATGATCTTGCGGACCGAATTGGAGATGGATCAGGTTTCCCTTTTCCTTGGCCTGCCCAGTCTACCTTACTCAGATGTGCAAAAGAAAAAATACTTCAATACCCTCACTCTCTGAGATCAGAAAAAAAGGTCTGTTATGTTCGGTGTCTGAAAACCCCCTGAGTCTATTGGTTTGTCATAACCTCGTCATGGAGCATAGCCCTTTGGACTTTTTTTAAAGGTATGTTGCACCATAAAATAGCGGATTTTTATCAGACATGGCAGCCCTTTTTGAATTACCAAGGTACAGGCTGATCTGCCACTCTAATAAGGACTTTTATATAGCTATGACGAACTTGACTAATGAATCTAATGTCCAGAGAGGAGGAATTACGAACAAATGAACGTGTATTAGTTAATGATCTTGAAGGTTGAGAGCTATAGTTTTGTTACACTGAGTTCTACTATTCGTTTTTAAATTTTTTTTATTTTTCTTCGGTCCGTTGATTTACCTTTTCTTTATGTACATTCAAGTGGGTGTAATTGTATTCCATTTGCATTGCTTTTTGAGTTGGGTACTTATTGGTTCATCGAAGCATTAAAAAGATTTTCTCAGAATAAAAATATTTTTGAAAAAATTAAAATATTAACATGGATAGAATAGAGTCCCAAAGGACCACTTTCTCGTTAGTGAGACCACAAATTATGGTTTATTTTAAGGGTCATCACATCTCGGGTGACAGGATGATGTTGAGAGGGTGTGCCCTTCGTGGCAACCTCTGTGTGTGTGGGGAATTGAACATGCGCTGTTGGTCCATAATACCACCAATTTTAGTGTCACCTTCAATTTTACTAATCATGCCTTATACATTCTGAAGAATATCATTGAAATAGATAATAAGCAACAATGGGCCCAGCACTGACCCCTGAGGCATTTCATGTGTTACAGGTCTCCAGTCGGAGAGCGTCGTTCCCTGTAACCCGCTGTTTACTACCATCAAGCCAACTGTGCATCCAATTTGTCAGATCCCTCTGGATTCCATGCGAATCTAACCTTCCAGACCAACCTATCAAGAGTAATCTTGTCCAAGGCCTTACTGAAAACCATACAGACAATGTCTACTGCGCTACCCTCATCAACATTCCTGGTCGCTTCATCAAAGAACTCAAACAAATTTGTGAGGCATGATCTCCCACTCACAAAGTCGTGCAATCGTTCCAGTCTAAAAACAACTATTCATAATAATTATTAAAATAAATAACAACAAACAATAATAAATAATAGTAAGATGACATTTTCAATGGACAATAAATTATCCATGGTTTGTCGCATTGAAACGTGCATCATTGGTGAAGGGCAGAATAGATTTTGTGGAGAAAGTAAGGACTGCAGATGCTGGAGTTCAGAGCAGAAAATGTGTTGCTAGAAAAGCGCAGCAAGTCAGGCATCATCCAAGGAGCAGGAGAATTGACGTTTTGGGCATGAGCCCTTCTTCAGGACGGGCTTCAGGATGATTCCTGAAGAAGGGCTCATGCCAAAACGTCGATTCTCCTGCTCCTTGGATGCTGCCTGACCTGCTGCGCTTTTCCAGCAACACAGAACAGACATTGTACCTGTGTCATTGAACTGCGTTGAAAAAAAAGCAAGGGTGGCATGGTGGCTCAGTGGTTAGCACTGCTTCCTCATAGTGCCACGAATCCGGCTTTGATTTCAGCCTCGGGTGACTCTCATGTGGAGTTTGCACATTCTCACTGTTTTGTGTGGGTTTGCTCTGGGACCTTCATTTTCCTTACACAATCCAAAATGTACAGGTCAGGTGAATTGGCCACTGCCTTATGTGCATTAGTTCGGGGTAAATATAGATTAGAGACATGGGGCTGGGTGGGTTGCTATTCAGAGGGTCGGTGTGGCCTTGTTGGGCCAAATGGCCTGTTTCTATACTGTAGGAAATTGAAAAAAAAACTATTTCTAATCAAACCCTGTCTTTCCAAACGTGTGTATATCTTATCCCTCAGAATCTTCTCAAGTAACCTACCTACTACAGATGTTAGGCTTCCCGGTCTATAGTTCCCAGATTTTTTCTTTGTTTCCCTTCTTGAAAAATGGCACAACGTTTGCTACACTTCAATATTCTGGAACCTAACCTGCGGCTAACGATGATGCAAAAATATCACCCAGGTCCCCGCAGTTTCTTCTGTAGCCTCTTGCAGCATTCTTGGATGCATCTCTTTAGGACCAGGAAATTTATCCAACTACATTCATTCTAATGCATCCAACACGTCCTCTCCTGTGATATTGACTAACCCCAAGATATCATCACTACCTTTGTTAATCTCCCAAGTCTTCATGTATTTCTCCACAGTAAAGACAGAGGAGAAATATCCATTGAGAATCTCACACATCTCCTATGGTTCTAGACATGCATGTCCACTTTGGACCTTGAGGGGTCATATTCTCATATAGTTATTCATTTAACTTTAATATACTTAAAGAACCTCTTTGGATTCACCCTCATCTTCTCAGACAATGCTATCGTGTGCGCCCTTTTCACCCTTCTGATTTCCTTCTTCGGTAAACTCCTGTATTCCCTGGACACCGCCAGGGATCTCCTTGATCCCAGCTGCATGGATCTCAGCCACTCCTCCTTTTTGCCTGTCAAAGCCACAATATCTCCTGACTTCCAGGGTTCCCTCTTCCTGCCAACCTTGCCTTTTACGCTCACAGGAACATATAGACCTTGAACTCCAGCCATTTCACTTTTCAAGGCCTCCCAATAACCGGAGATCCCTTCGCCTCTAAACAACCTCCTCTAACCAACCCCTACAAGCTCCTATCTAATTCCATCAAAATTCGCTTTCCCCCAATTTAGAAATTGAACATGCGGGCCAGTTTTGTCTTTCTCCATAAGTATTTTAAATCTATGGTCACTGGTCCCAGCGTGCTCCCCCACTGTCACCTCAGTCACCTGTCCTGCCCTATTTCTTAGAGTAGGTCAAGTTTTACCCCTTCCCGAATTGCACCCTCTACATACTGCTTGAGGAAATGTTTCTGAACACACTTAATAGATACACCCCATCTCAGACCTTAATTCTATGTAATTCTCAGTCAATGTTAGGAAAATTAAAATCTACAACTATGGCAATCCTATTGGCCCTGCAAGTCTCCCCAATCTCTCTACATATTTTAATTATTCTAATTCCCTTGTACTATTAGGGGGGCTATAGTACAACCCAAATAATATCATCAATTCTTTTTTATTTCTTAGCTTCCCCCACAAATCCTCACTGGATGATCCATCAGTTACTTTATCTCTGATTACTGCTGTGGTACTCGCCTTCCACCAACAAAAATGAAATACCCCACACCTCCTTCCACCAACTCTGTCTGGCATGAAGCACCTGTAACTTGGTACATTAAGCTGCCAGTCCTGTCCCTCCCTTAGCCATGTTTCTCTAATAGCTATAATATCCCAGTCCCACGTACCTCTCCACGCACTGAGTTCATCGGCCTTACCTGTCAGCCATCTTACATTGAGACATTTGCAATTTAATTCAACAAGCATTCCTTGCTCCCTGTCGTGTTCCTGCCTAATCTATCTCTGCACTTTACTGTTTGTGATTACGGTATCTCCTTCCAGCCTCGCACTTGTATCCCTGCTGTTGAGGATCCCACGCCATCCGCCACGCCAGCCAATCTAGTTGAAACCTTCCCTTGTAGCACTAGCAAACCTGCCAGCCAGGATATTTGTCCCCTTCCAATTCAGGTACAACCCGTCCTTCCTGAACAGGTCACCCCTGCCCCACAAAAGATTCGACTGATCTAAAACTCTGAATCCCTCCTCCTGTACCAATTATTTAGCCACGCATTCCGCTGCCACGTCCGCCTGTTCTTATCCTCACTAGCATGGAACACTGGAAGTAAACCGGATATTACCACTGTCGTGGTCCTGTCTTTTACCCTTTTTCCTCGCTCTCTATAATCACTCTGCATGACATCATCACTACTTCTATCTGTGTCATTTGCACCAATGTGCACAATGACATCTGGCTGCTCCCCCACCCCGGTGAGAACGTTCTGCAGCCGCTCTGAGATATCCTGGACCCTGGCACGGAGAAGGCTATACATCATCTTGGATTCCCATTTGCAGCCACAGAATCTCTTGTCTGATCCCCTCACATATCGAGCCTGAATAATTACTCCTGAAGTTATTCGTCACGCATAACCTTCTGACAATGGGATTTCTTCCTGAAACAGTTGGATTTGGCTGAATTGCTTTGCTTCAGGCAGTGGGGAGATTCCAATGAATCATCATCAGGAATCCTCCATAAGTGGAAAAGACGACTAGGCTTTTTTTCACTCCCACACATTGCTCTGTTGAGCGGCAGGGAAACAGAAAAGGAGCAATAGGGTGTTCGTTCACAGATAGGCTACATTTTTCTATCAGTAAGTTAAATCAGTAACGTTATCAGGCCCCAAACGGGACCATGTGAGCTCTCCTTGAATGTTGTCCGAACTATATGACTCCATCAAGTTCTCGACTCCAGGTCAGTGCATTATTGCGGTTGTCATACACCGAATCAATTCATTAACAATAAATGGCCCTACTGGTTTTGAAGATGTGTTAATATGTGCCGACATAATATAAACATAAGCGTTTGATTACTCCACAATATCTGTGTTAAGATGAATATGTTTTATTCTTAAACAAATGCAGAAATTGCTGGAAAAGCTCAGCCTGTCTGGCATCAGTTATGAAGAGAAATTAGAGTTCAATTTTTCGGTCCAATGACTTTTCCTTTGAACCTGAATTATTCTTAAATTATTTCCCCAATTTTACTCTCCCACATAAGAAGAAATATCCATCCCGTATTCACCAACCACACTCTTCTCAAGATGTTATATGGTCAATAAAACATCTGATTCTCAGGCCGGATTGATCCTTCTTCGTAACATAATGCCTTCATCCCAAGAATGAGTAAAGAGAAAAATCTTTGAAACGTTTCGAAAGCAATTTTGTTTTTATCAGTTAAGGCAATTATAACGACACATAATACATCAGATGTGATCTCAGCAATGCCCTGTACTGATGCAGAAAAACATCGCTAAGATCATACACAACACCCCTTACACGCAACAGAATAATTCCATTTACTTCCAAATCATCAGCTGCATCTTCAGAGTCATTTGATGTGCTTCATGTACAAGGACAAACAGATCCCTCTGTACCACTCTGTTCTGCATTCTCCTTGCATTCAAATAATTTTCTGCTGTATTGTTATTTTCCTCAAAACAGAAAATTCCCATCACATAAATGTTGTACTCTTTTTTTCTGCTAAAGGTTTGTTCAAGACTGTCCTCTGTCTGTATGCTATTGCTGGATGCTCTGTCCCTCCCCCTGTCTCTATCTCATTGCAGACGCTCTGCCCTCCCCCTGTCTGTATCCCACTGCAGACGCTCTTCCCTCCCCCTGTCTGTATCCCATTGCAGACGCTCTGCCCTCCCCCGTCTGTATCTCATTGCAGACGCTCTTCCCTCCCCCTGTCAGCATCATATTGTGGACGGTCTGCCCTTCCCCTCTCTGCATTCCACTGTAGACGCTATGCTTTCACCGTCTGTATCCCATTGCAGACGCTCTGCCCTCCCCCGTCTGTGTCCCATTGCAGACGCTCTGCCGTCCCCTGTCTGTATCCCTTTGCAGATGCTCTGCCCTCCCCCTGTCTGTATCCCAATGCAGATGCTCTTCCCTCCCCGTGTATGTATCCCATTGCAGACGTTCTTCCCTCCCCCTGTCTATATCTCATTGCAGATGCTCTGCCCTCCCCCTGTATGTATCCCATTGCAGATGCTCTGCCCTCCCTCCGTCTGTATCCCATTGCAGATGCTCTGCCCTCCCCCCGTCTGTATCCCATTGCAGACGCTCTGCCCTCACCCTGTCAGTATCACATTGGAGATGCTCTGTCTCCATTTGACATCTTATTGATTGACTATCCTGATGTATGAGCAAACTGAGCTCCATCCTCTCCATCCAATTCATTGGTATGAATTGTAATTTGTTGATGACCTCACACAGATCCCTGAAGAATTCCACTGGTTACAGCTTGCAAAACACAAAATGAGTAATGATCTCTTCTCTGTATTTCCTGATGCTGCCCAAGGCACCCCTGCTCCTGCGTCACAGCCTGGGATGGTTAACGGCATCCTCCTGTGCTGTGTAATTTACAGAAATGATTTGAATACTTCATGCTATTCCTGTCTAACCCCATAGAGGTGCATTATGGCCTGCCCCTGCTGTATTATCACGATGCTGACTGGCTGAATGGGATCTTTCTCTCCCTCCGTAACAGCCTTGGGGGTGAATTGACAGAACAACGGCTGAAGTAGGAGCAGCATTTGGTCATTCGTCCCCTCCAACTTGCTGCTCAATTTAGAAACATCATGGCTGGTCTGATTGTAACTGAATACCGCTTTCCTGTCAGTTCCCAATAAACATTGACCCTCCTGTCCATCAACGGTCAGTCAAGGTCAACCTTGAATATCCTCAACGACCCAGACTTCACTGTTCTCGGGGGATGAGAACGCCACATGTCGCATAATCCAGAGGAGAAAGGAGCAATGTTATCTCAATTGGAAATGGGAGACCCCTATTACATTAAAGCGTGTTAACCTCACAGCAAATCACCTCCTCTTTGAGAAACAAGGGCACAGCAAATAGGAACAAACATATACCATTCAGCCCCTCAAACGTATTCCACAATCCCACCTGACTGTTCAGTCAGGTGTTTATCAAACTTAGCTTCTACTGCACCCTTGGAAAATAATCCTGACACCTTAAGGACACAGAGCATAGGGAATTGGAATTAGGCCATTTGGCCCATCAAGTCTACCTTGCTATTTGATCCTGTCGGGTGTGTTTCTCAACACATCTTTCTCGCCTTCTCACTGTAACTCTTGATCGTGGTTTTAACCTAACCTTTGTCTTAAAGATATAGTTGCGTCAGTGTCTTTGTATGTGTGTGTGATTGCGTGTGTGTTTCTGTGTATATCTGTTTAATGGCAGGAGACAGGGTGATGGTGGATGGTTGTTTTTTGAAATGGAAGCCTGTGAGCAGCGATGATCCAGGGGCAAAATTGTTGGGTCCACTTTTGTTTGTCATTTATATAAATGATTTAGATGAGAGTTATAGAAGGTATATTTCGCAAATTTGCGGACGATATCAAGTTTTGGTGTACAGTGGACAGTGTTTGCATAATGATGAACAACTGAAGATTACAAAGAGACCTTCATTAATTAAATCAATGATTCATAGAGATGTACAACAGGGAAACAGACCCTTCAACTTGTTCATGCCATCCAAACATTCTAAATTAATCTGCTCCCATTTGCCAGCATTTGGCCCATGTCCCACTAATCATAAAGCCATCCAGTTGCCTTTTAAATGCTGTAATTGTTCCAGCCTCCACCAGATTCTCTGGCAGTTAATTCCATAGAAGCACCACCCTCCGCAGGGAAAAAAAGTTGTTCTTCATTGTCTTTCAAATATTTCTCTTCCCACCTTCAACCTATGCCTTCTAGTTTTAGACTCTCCTATAGTCTATAGTCTCAAATTCAGTATTCGTACCTCTTTCTCCATCAAGGCACGACTCCAAAAAATTGTAATCAACCTGTTCAGACATATTATGAAACAGTTCTGTGGGATTTGGAACTAGAATTTTCGGCGCAGTGATAGGGACACTACCATCATTCAGCATTAGCCCCTAAAGCTGCAACATGATGCTCATGTGTGTTTGTTTATCAGCCTGTTGTAACATACTGTGACCTACCTCCACAGGACATGACTCCACTCCACCTTCTACAGAGGTAGGGGCACTATGAGACAGTCATGGACTGGAATCGAATCCAGAGCTCTTGCTCAGAAACGTGGGCACCATCCATTAAACAAGGCCTAATCATTCCCAGATTCCGGGTCATATTTGAAGTGTGTGGATTTATTAAATCCTGGTTAACGTTACCAAATTATACAGGGGACATTTCTAATTGAAAAAAAATGTACAAGTTATGAGCCTCAACTAAAGGATGTTGAGTGTGTTCGCTGTGCCATTGAGATAACCAAAGAACATCTTCAATTGCTTGGCTATGATTTCTGGTTTAAATGACTATTACCAGCAGTCTGCTATTTTAGGGGAAGAAATCCTGCAGACACACTCTGCACTATGAAAGTTCTCGAGTAGATATCAATACTGAACACCAGAGAGGAGACAGGAGCACAATTCTGGGCCCAGAACACCGGTCACTATTTCAAATCTCTATCATGTGGCTTGCCTCTTCCGAAAATCATTCATTGATATAAGACAACTATTTCCTTTCCAGCTTTTGCTTACCGACTCATCCCTCTGCCTGCACAAGGCAAGCCAAGCTCCGGGTCTTTAGGAAACTCAAGGCTGGTGGCTGTAGGCCTGATGGAGAGGGGATTGTCGTTTAATCCGAAGGGGGAGTGTGAGGGAGCAGTAATATCATTCACTGGGCTAAGGTGTGGCAGATGGAGTTTAACATGGATGCATGTGAGGCATTACATTTTGAGGGCTTATACAATTAATGCTGGGCTTTGGTAGTTATATAGTAAAGACGGACCCAGGGGCGGAGGTATAATTCTTTGAAGTTGGTGGCGTAGGTGTTTAAGGTTACTTCATTGCTCATACCTTTGAGGTTAGAAGTCGGGAAGTCATGCTGAGATTGTGCAGGATATTGAAACAGCCTCTTCTGAAGTACTGTGTGCAGTTCTGTTATAGGAAGGAGATTATTAAGCTGGAGATGGTTGAGAAGAGATTTAGCAGAATGTTACCAGTAACACCTCATCTTCTGCCTCGGAGGCCACAAAGACACGGCATGAACATTGGATTCACTGGTTTACAAATCACCCCTGGCAAACCCAGATACCAGATCCAACCCCTGGACTCACATCTGCCCTCTCGAGGAGACCTAATGTCCATCTTCCTTCCCACCATTTGCTCCACACTCTGCACCGATCTATCACTGTCACCTCCTATCTTCACTCATCCATCACTTATCTTTCCCCCAGCCTCACCCCATCACCCACTTTCTGTTAGCCCCTTCTCCCTCCCCAGTCCTGGACAAAGGTCCTGCCTGAAACGTCGACTCTCTTGCTCCTCGTTTGTTGCCTGGCATACTGTGCATTTTCCACCGTCATGCTTTTCCTACACTGAATTATCCAATATCTGCAGTCACCATTATCTCATAGGTACAATTCCCTTTTACATAGCCATGTCACAGTCTGTTATAATCGCATGTAGTCTTAGGGATATTTTCTTCTCAGATCATGGACGATAAAAGCTCTCTCAATTTCGTACTGATATTGCAGTACCTGCTCAGTAGATACAGAATGTATGCTTCAATTTATAAACGGTGAAGCATGTTTATATTCTGATAAACCTCTGGCATTGCTCCCATATCCAATGCAGATGGAATGCTTACACATGATTGATCTACCAGACCCAACATTTGTTCCCTCAGTCACCCACACATATCCCATCCAGAATACGTAAATTTTAATCATAATTTGGAAAATTTAATAAAAATTATGGAATTGAAATGGGTTAACGGGAGGTATTTGTTCAGCGACTGTGATTGATGTCAGTCTCCGTGGATCCGAAATGTGTCACTGGAGGGCTTTCCTCTTCTAATAATTAGGGACTCGGTTCAATGTGTTATCTCATAGTATCAGCGGGAGCATCAGCGACAGCATTAACAGGCATTAACAGATCCAGAGAGAGTGGAAGGAGAGATCAGAATCTGAGAACATTAGATTGGAATGTTCCAACAATGGATCAGGATAGAACATAGAACATAGAACAGTACAGCACAGAACAGGCCCTTCAGCCCACGATGTTGTGCCGACCACAGATCCTCATGGATGCACCCTCAAATGTCTGTGACAATATGTATGTCGAGGAGTCTCTTAAATGTCCCCAATGACCCTGCCTCCACAACTGCTGCTGGCAACGCATTCCATGCTCTCACAACTCTCTGTGCAAAGAACCCGCCTCTGACATCCCCTCGATACTTTCCTCCAACCAGCTTAAAGCTATGACCCCTCGTGTTAGTCATTTGTGCCCTGGGAAATAGTCTCTGGCTATCGACTCTATCTATGCCTCTCATTATCTTGTATACCTCAATTAGGTCCCCTCTTCTCCTCTTTTTCTCCAATGAAAAAAGTCCGAACTCAGTCAAACTCTCCTCATAAGATAAGCTCTCCAGTCCAGGCAGCATCCTGGTAAACCTCCTCTGAACCCGCTCCAAAGCATCCACATTTTTCTTATAATAGGGCGACCAGAACTGGATGCAGTATTCCAAGTGCGGTCCAACCAAAGTTTAATAGAGCTGCAACAAGATCTCACAGCTCTTAAACTCAATATCCCTGTTAATGAAGGCCAAAACACAATATGCTTTTTTAACAACCCTGTCCACTTGGGTAGCCATTTTAAGGGATCTATGTACCTGCACCCCACGATCCCTCTGTTCCTCCACACTACCAAGGATCCTAGCCTTAATCCTGTACTCAGCTTTCAAATTCAACCTTCCAAAGTGCATCACTTCGTAGTTATCCAGGTTGAACGTCATCTGCCACCTCTCAGCCCATCTCTGCATCCTGTCAATGTCTGCAGCCTCCAACAGCCCTCTATACTGTCAACGACACCTCCAACCTTTGTGTCATTTGCAAACTTGCTGACCCATCCTTCAATCCCCTCATCCAAGTCATTAATAAAAATTACCAACAATAGAGGCCCAAGGACAGAGCCCTGTGGAACACCACTCACCACAGACATCCAGGCAGAATATGTTCCTTTTACTACCACTCGCTGTCTTCTGTTGGCCAGCCAATTCTGTATCCAGACAGCTATGTTCTCTGAATCCCACTCCTCCTGACTTTCTGAATGAACCTACCATGGGGAACCTTATCAAGTGCCTTGCTAAAGTCCATATACACTACATCCACAGCTCGACCCTCATCAACTTTTCTAGTCACATCCTCAAAGAACTCGATAAGGTTTGTGAGGCATGATCTGCTCCTCACACAAAGCCGTGTTGACTGCATTTAATCAAGCCGTGCTCTTCCAGATGGTCATAAATTCTATCCCTCAGAATCATTTCTAACACCTTGCAGACGACAGACGTGAGACTTACTGGTCTGTAATTGCCAGGGATCTCCGTATTTCCTTTCTTGAAGAGAGGCATTACATTTGCCTCTCTCCAGTCCTCAGCTACGACTCCAGTGGAGAGCGAGGATGAAAAGGTATTCGCAAGCGGCGAAGCAATTTTATTTCTCGTTCCCAAAGCAGCCGAGGACAAATCTGGTCTGGGCCTGGCGACTTGTCAATCTTAATGTTTGACAAAATTTTCAGCACATCTGCTTCCTCTGTCTCTATCCATTTCAGCATGCACACCTGCTCTTCAAAGGTTTCATTCACTACAACATTCGTTTCTTTCGTAAAGGCAGAAGCAAAAAACTCATTGAGGGCTTCCCCTGCCTCCTCGGACTCCACACACAAACTCCCTATGCTATCCCTGATCGGGCCTACTCTTTCTTTGTCTCTTACTCTTATTCCTCACATAAGTGTAAAATGCCTTTGTGTTCTCTCTAATCCGTTCTGCCAAGCCTTTCTCGAGCCCCCTCCTGGCTCTCCTCAGACCATTTTTAAGCTCCTTCCTCGCCTGCCTGTAATACTGTAGAGCTGGGCTTGGCCCTAGCTTCCTCCACCTTATGTAAACTACCATTTTCCTTTTGACGAGAAGTTTCACCGCTCTTGTCATCCAAGGTTCCTTTATCTTACCCCTTCTTGCCTGTCTCAAAGGGACATATTTATTAATCACTTGAAACAACTGTTCCTTAAACAGTCTCCACATGTCCGTAGTGCCTTTACCATGGAACAATTGCTCCCAATCCAATTGCTCCCAATCTGAGAACATTAGACTGGAATGTTCCAACAATGGATCAGAATCTGAGAACATTTGACTGAAATGTTCCAACAATGGACAGGGGTTTATCCGAGGATCTTGACTGTCTTCCTCGGCCTTGGATCTCATTAGTTTTGCGGATCTATGATGTACTGATGGTTATTCAAGTTGGTTACTATCCCATCCTCGCTAAGGTGGTGTTCCTGGTAATTCATTCTATCTGTTCATTAAGCCAGGTTGGACTGAATTGCTGCACATATTATTCAAAATTTAGAAAGGTAGATGTCAACATTTTCAATTCCAATGAAATATTCCATTCCTCACAAATTGTATCGAGCAAATTACTCATGCCAAATTACGCACCAAATTGTGAGGAGAACCAGACTGTTCTCAAACTCCATAATCCTTCTAGCCCTGCACAGATCTACATTTCTATATCCTCCCACTCACTAATCCTGTCCAATATCATGATATCCCCGACTCCTCCTCTGCTTCAGTGCATCTTCTGAATAAACCATCAATTGTGTCTTTGTTAAATCTGGATACAATTTATCAAGTCCCTTGTAACCACATGCCAATTACAGAATAATTGCTCTTGAGTAGTTTGAACTTGATTACTGCACAGATTCTGTCAGACGGCAGACACTGCATGCTGCTTAAATCATTGTCACATTATCTAGAGGCACAGAATAATGATCTGTTGATATCTCATGAACGAAATCGATGTAATTGAACTGAAACTATCATCATTTGTGAGAAAAGGCCCATCTGCTTGCTTCATGTCCTTCAGAGAAGTCAATGCGTTATCCTTCCCCAGTCATGTCTGGGCAAACCCACAGCAGTGTGTTTTACTCTTGACTGTCCTGTGGAACAGCTGAACCAGTCACTCAGTTCAAGATCAACATAACATGCTAACTAGACCATGGCTGCACACATCCTGTGAGAGACAAACAAAAGTAAAGTTAGCTCCCTTCCTCTGCCTGTTTTCCTTATTTCTACACTTCATTTCCATTCAGGTAGGTGACCATTCCCTATTTCAAGTGCAATCTTTCTGACTGAGTCTCTTCCCAAGAGTGATGTTCATCTCCATGGGCACTTCTGGTACTGGCTTTACTGATGCTGACATGCAGATGTAAGGAACTTTTAAATTCCACAACAGTGGCAGTGCATAGAGAAGGAATGGGATTTTATGTCATAATAAAGATACAGAGACCAGGAAATGAGGGAAAGGAATTATTGTGATCATGACTGAGAGTGTAGTTGAGGCAGTATTTGGGATATTATGGACAGAATTTTCTCCTTTCAAAGGAATTATCTCATTACAATAGAGGCTGTGTAAAGGAATTTCACCAGACTAATCTCTGGGCTGATGGTAAAAGAGGAGTGAGTGAAGGTTAATCTGTAGCACTATCAGAGAATAAGAGGTCATTACATTCAAACTTGATGGTGATGGACAATCACTCGTTATGTTCTACACAGTCACTGAGAAGGAGATAAATTCCATGGCTTATATTTTTATTTTTACTCGGGATGCAAGATTCTGGGTATTTAAGTGCCTCTGTGGATAACACCTTCAGTCAAATTCTGCCTTGATATCAGGGTCAATCCCTCTTACTTAAGCAGGTCAGTTAAACACTTTTGTTATTGTTAATATGTGATGGTGTCTGTATGGAGAGTATCTTATTCTCATAGAGGGTAGTGAATGTCAGGAATTTTCAAGTCTAGAAAGTTAGGGGAGCGATATCACTCCAAGTATTTAACGAGGAGATAGATGGATTTTTGACCTGTCAGAGTGCTGAGGGGTGTGAAGAAATGCGCATTAAAGAAGAGTTAATGCCAACAGTAGGTTAGCCATGATGGCATACAATGGTGTAGGCATCCAAATTAAAACTCCTGTTTTTATGTTCTCATATTCTGTCTTTGTAAAGTTAATGGTTTTAATTTTCCTGGAAATGTTGTTATTGAATGTTGAGGACAGTGAGAGAAAAGAATTTTGTGGGCGGCACGGGGCACAGTGGTTAGCACTGCTGCCTCACAGCGCCTGAGACCCAGGTTCAATTCCCGCCTCAGGCGACTGACTGTGTGGAGTTTGCACGTTCTCCCCGTGTCTGCGTGGGTTTCCTCCGGGTGCTCCGGTTTCCTCCCATAGTCCAAAGATGTGCAGGCCAGGTGAATTGGCCATGCTAAATTGCCCATAGTGTTAGGTAAGGGGTAAATGTAGATTTAGGGGTATGGGTGGGTTACGCTTTGGCGGGGCGGTGTGGACTTGTTGGGCCAAAGGGCCTGTTTCCACACTGTAAGTAATCTAATCTAATCTCTGGGAGAGGTATGAATCTGGGTCTACAACATGACCAACATACGAAACACCACTTGCAGAGAGGAGACAGTCTTTAAAGAGGTGGGAGACCACTTTCATACACAGCATAAAATTTCCCATCACATTTTCCAACCCACAGCAAACCACACAGTGATGAGGCACTGAATTATATCCTGTAATACTGCGGACCAGATATCTGGAGCAAAAGCTCCTATACAAGTGGTTTGAAGGACTGAATGGAACACAGGAACAGAGAACTGAGGAGCAGGAGTGGGTCATTAGACACTTTGTCATTGCTCGACCAGACCATAAGATCATGGCTGATCTGATTGTGGTCTGCGCAGCACTCTTCAGTCTGTCCACAATCTTCCTCCATTCACATGTCTGTCAAATGTTGTAAAACACAACTTTGAATAAATGCAGGCACCCAGGCACAATACTAGGAAACTGCACAAAGTCAAAGTACACAGGCAGCACAATTCTGGAAGGCAACAGACATTTATCTATCAGTCTTGTTCCCATCCAATTAATTCTGCTGCAGTTTATCATTTTAGATTTGTTCATGGAATGTGGGTGTTGTTGATAGGCCAACATTTATGGACCATGTCTAATTACGCTGGAAGTGGTGGTGTTTAGCTGCCACCTTGAGCTGAAACCTCTGGGGAAGAGAATTCCCATTTGAACAGCCCGTGCGAATTTCTCATTTCTGCTCCGACAAATGTTGGAGGGTCACTGTGTCCTTTTCCAGCCCCACTTCTCCACTGGTTACAACAGGTTTAAAGTGTCATCTAGCCCAGTGTCTCTAAAAATGTGAGACACAGAGTCACACACGTACAGACACATACACAATCGCATTGTCTGAAGACGAAAAAGAATAGGAAAAGGTTTCCAGAGTTTCATAGTAGGTGAACTCATTTCAAATGGAAAAGAAATGATGCGTCCCAACTGATAGTCTGTCTCCGACGTTATTCTACTCAAACAAGCTGCTGGTATGAGACTTCTACCTGGAATAGTTGGATTTCCTTTCCTTCAAGCAGTGGAGCGATTCCCATGAATCCTCAACAGGAATGCTCCAAGTTTGGTGAAGATGACTCAGGGATCTTTTACTCTCACATTTTGCTGTCAGAAGGGACAAAGTGAGAGAGAGGGGGCAATAGACTGTCGCTTACGACCATAAGATAATCGGATATAGGAACAGAAATTAGACCATTCAGCCCATCGAGTCTGATCCACTCTTCAATTATGGCTGACAAGTTTCTCAAAACCATTCTCCTGTCTTCTCCCTGTAACCCTTGATCCCTTTGATACTCAAGAAGCTAACGACCTCTATCTTAATTATACACAATGACCTGACCTCCACTGCCTTCTGTGAAAATGAATTCCATAGATTCTCCACTCTCTGGCTGAAGACGTTTCTCCTTACCTCCATTCTTAAAGGATCTCCCTTTACTCTAAGGTTGTATCCTTGGGTCCTCGAGTCTCCTTCCAATGGAAGTCTTCTCACCATCCGTACTGTCCAGGCCATTTAGTATTCTGTATGTTTCAATTAGATACCCCCACACCCCTCTGAACTCCATCAAGAACAGACCCACAGTCCTCAAACGTTCTCATATGTTAAGCTTTTCATTCCTGAGACCATTCCCATGTACCTCCTGTGAACCCATTCCAAGGTCAGCACATCCTTCCTGAGTTGTTGGGATAAAAACAGCGCACAATACTCCAAATATGGTCTGACAAGAGCCTTATAGACCCTCAGAATTACATCCCTGCTTTTATATTCAAATCCTTTCCAAATAAATTCCATCACTGCATTTGCCTTCCTAATTACTGACTCAATGTGCAATTTTACATTGAGAAAATCCTGGAGTAGAACTCCCAAGTCCCTTTGTCCTTCAGACATCTGAATTTTCTCGGTAGTCCATGTTTTTATTCTTCCTAACAAAGTGCATATTCCCACAATTTCCCACTTTGTACTCCATCTGCCATTTCTTTGCTCATATTCCTAACCTATCCAAATTCTTCGTGAGCCTCCCTGCCTCTTCAATGTTACCTGTCCCTATACCAATTTTTGTTTCATCTTCAAACGTAGATAGAATGCCTACAGATCCTTCATCTGGATCGTTAATGTATAAAGTACAAAGTTGTGGTCCCAACACTGAGCCTTAAGGAACGCCACTTATCACCGACTGTCAACCTGAGAGGGACACGTTTATCGATATTCTTTGCTTCCTGCCAGACACCCAAACTTCTATCCATGCTAGCACCTTGCCTCTAACACCATGGGCCCTTGCCTAACTCAGTAGCCTCCTGTCGGCACATTGTCAAAGACTTTCTGGATGTCCAGGGGGATGACATCCATTGGCTCTCCTTGTTCTAAGCTGATCATTACGTCCTCAATGTTTTCTAGCAGATTTTCCAGGCATTACCTCCCCTTGATGAAACCATGGTAACTTTGTCCTACTTTTCCATCCACATCCAAGTATTCAAAAATCTCATCCTTCACAATGGAATCCAGGATCTTACCCACAGCCAGGTTTAGATTAATCAGTCTGTAATTTTCCATTTTTTTCTTTACATTTTTAAACGGGGGCATCACGTTAGCGATTTTCCAGTCCTCTGGGAATCTCCCTGATTCGAGAGATTCCTGAAAGATCACCACCAACGCCTCCCCTGTCTCATCAGCTATCTGCCTTAGAAATCTGGAGTGGAGTCCATCTGGTCCAGGTGATTTACTTACCTTCAGGCCATTCAGTTTTTCCAACACCTTCTCCTAGGTGATGGCCACCTTACTCACGTTACTGTCCACTAAGTCTTTTCAATGTTTGGGATATTACTCGTGTTTTCAACGATGAAGACTGACAAAAAGTAATTTTTCAGGTCCTCAGCCATTTCCTTGTTCCACATTACTATCTCTCCTGCGTCAATTTCTAGCGATCAGATGCCCATTTTTGACTCTCGTTTGCCCTTTATGTATCGAAAGAAGCTCTTACAGTCTTTCTTTACATGACTGGCTTGCTTACCTCATATTTAACTTTCTCACTCCTTATATCATTTTTTTTGCTCTCTGTTGGTCTTTGTAAGTGTTACGATATGGGGGTGAAAAACTCTTAATTAATCCAAACACCCAGGAAAGCTCACCTAACCCGTCATCTATTAGAATATGAGTGACAGAGAACTCCCAAATTCCACTATTTAAAGAAAATAACGCCAATTTATTTTTAACTGTAAAAGTGAACATTACGCCACAACTATTTACAACTTTAACCAACCCACCCCCCACAACTGCCCCCAAATCTCGAACAATATGCTGTTTCAATAAAACACTTATGAAGATTACATCAACTTAATTTCAAAACCACACAGCCACTGCCGTCCTCTGTGATGTTACTCTCCTGGCTGCTGAATTCCCTGGGTCATCGTATTTCTGTTTACTGTGAATAGGTTTCATATGAAAAAATACATATGATTAGTGAGTATTTCCTAATTTCTTGCAAAGCAAGATGGTTGATCCCCAGGCTTCTTCTGTCTCGATGGCATCTGCTCTCTCCCTAATTTTCAAAATGTTCGCATTTTTATGTCCCCAGCATCCAATTGTCTCACTGGTTCAATGTTGGCAAAACAATAAATTCAATCTCGATTTGCTTTCAGTGACAGAGTGAAGGAAAGGGAGTGTTGCATGCGAAGGTGAGAGTGGTGTAGCAAGAGCCTTGTTCGGGGGTAGGTGCTGTAACAGATATACAGAGAGCGTGAGGGAGTAGAGAGAACGGGGAGACATTTGTCCTGGCCGAGCAGGGAACGTTATTGATGCTTGTCCTGTATCGATGTGCATTTCTTCAGATCATCTCAGCATCGGGGTGAGCCTCCCCTATGTCCTGTCCATGTCTATAACTAATAACACCACAGAGCACATCCCACAGCTTCTTCAGAATCAATTTGTATGGGCCGTGCAAACAACAAGGAGGAACACACATTGGTGCCTTACATATCTAAACCAAAACTGTTGTGCAACTTGGTGCATCCGATTCTCTGGAAATTAGATATGCAAATATCGTGGGTGCTGCAGTAATATTGGATGAGCTAAAGTTGCATCTAAGCTGCGTTAACTAAATGATTGCTAATGCTGTGAAAAATACATTTCATCTGTATATGAGGTAGATTGAAGAGTATGTTGTGAACGAAAGTCGAGAGCAGGTTATGTTGGGCGTGCTGTTGTGTGGTCAGAAGGACTGATGACTGACCGTGCTCTGAGGCAGCTATTGGGCAATCGTGACATTAATATGTTGCATTTTACAGGGCGCCTGCAAGCAATATAGAATGTTTGAACATTACACTCAAATATCATGGAAACCCGAAGGCTCGAGGGTCAAGTGAATTGGAAAAATACAATATGACACTTAGTGTGAGACAAACATTGGCTGATGGTCATAGAAATACTGTAAAGTCTGAAAAATGCGTACATATCACTAAGTTACAAACACCAGCGAAAGGGAAGGTGACTCATTAATGGTTTAGGTAAGAAATTAATGATTGCATTAAATTGAAGCAGCTTCAGAAGAATTCCAGATATTGTGCAAACCTGAACATACAGAGAGAGGTACTTTTCTGAAAATAAGGACGAAGAAAGTGTTAAGGAAATCAAAAAGAACGTCAATATAAACAAACAGGAAATTTAAAAAAAGCCTGCTTAAATCTCCGATCCATATACCAAAGAAAACAAAAGTAAGGCCAAATGTGGAAATTTGTAAGGTATAGGAGAATTTATTGTGGGGAACAAGGAAATGGCAGAGAAACTAACCAGCTACTTTGCAACTGTCTTCGTTGAGAAAGCGCCAGACAATCTCTGTGTAAAGCAAGTGATCACATGGGACTTGTGGAACTAAAGACATAAAGTCCATTCATATCAGCAAAAAGGTTGTACTTGAATATTGAGCTAGATTAATCATTGTTAGTCTGATGGGCCAGATATACTTCATATCAAAATGTCAGAAATAAAACAGCATATTTATTGAACTGCCGGTGACTGTGTTTTATTTTCTTGCAGATCCAGCCATTGTAGGTAACTGAAAGGGAGTAAACATGTTCCATCTATGTACACAGGGAAGAAGTGATAATATGGAGGACTGCAGACCAATTAATTTGACATATGTATGGAAAGAGTTGGAATCCATGATATAAGATGTGATATTGGGTACTTAGAAATGAACAGCAAAATTTCAGAGAATCACAATCCATTTCTGACAGAGAAATCATGCCTGACAAACTTCGGAATAGTTTGAAGTTGTTTCTTGCAGCATAAACCACAGACAACCAGTGGGAGTAGTGTATTTGGATTTTCAGATGTCTGGGCGGGCGGGACAAATTTCTGGCTGTAACAGCTGCTCCTCTTTTTGAGGTATTTTAGGTGTTACAGGTGATTTCCTCGAATTCCAGAACAGCAATTACTGTTTTGTATGCACTTGCATTGTTTTGGAACTTTGGGAAAAAGAAAGTCAAAGAAACAGCAGTTTTAAGAGGGAAAAGAACGGACAAAGGAAGCACATGGTGAGGGGAAGAAATTGACAGGACGGCGTACCTGCACAGTTACTGCCTTTGCTGTTTGAATTCATGTATCGCTGGATATTAGAGTGCCTCTAGGAAAATTAACAAACAGTGACATTTACAACTGGTTTGGAGGAACTGTTTGAGCAAAGTTCCCAGCCAGATAGTGGATTGTTTTAAATGTGAACTACAGAAAGTCTGCAGAAGTAAGTAGAGTGGGTTATTCCTTAATTATATATTTATGAGATATGTCTTTTGATTAATCTTAAAATATAAGCCATAAATATTAATATAGCCTTGGGCAGTGTTTTGTAGAGGAATAAGATAGTTTTCTTTGTCTGGGTCTATAGATTGTGAAGGAGCACAAATGGCCTTAGTAGAATCATATGTGCTTCTTGTCAGATGTGGGAGTTTAAGGAGGATTTAAGGGTTACTGCGGATTATATCTGCAATAAATGCTTCTGCTTGCGAATCCTATCAGATTGTATGGATCGGTTGGAGAGACAGTATAAGACAATGAAGAATTGGTAACAGCAACAGTATGTGATGGACGGCAGTTATCGGAAGGGGGGAATGTCTCAGATACAGTTACATAGATGGGTTAACACCAAGAAAGGCGAGATAATGAAGTAGCTAGTGCAGGAGTATTCTGGGGCTGGCTCCATTTCAAACAAATATGCTGTTTTGGAAAATGTAGCGGGTGATGGATTCACACAGGAACATAGCACAAACAGACAAGTTTGTGGTATGGAGACTGGCTCTAATGCAACAAGGGATACGTCGGATTCCACGTGTTCAATTGTGTTAGGGGACTCGCTAGTCTGAGGTACAGACAGACGGTTCTGTCGACAGCAGAGAAATAAGCAGATTAGTGTGTTGCTTCCCTGGTGCCAGGAACAAGGATGTCTCAGAAAGGATGCAGAATGTTCTCACAGGGGAGAGGGTCCAGCTCCAGGTCATTGTCCAAATTGGAACCAACGACATAGGAAGGGAAATGTTTGAGATTATGGACGAAGATTGCAGGGTGATAGGCAGCAATTTAAAAAGGAGTTTCTTGAGAGTAGTAATATCTGGATTACTCCCGGCGCTACAAGCTCGTGAGGGCAGAAATAGAGGGATAGACCAGATGAATGCATGGCTGTGGAGCTGGTGTATTTGAGAAGTATTCACATTTTTGGATCACTGGAATCTCTTTTGAGGTAGAAGGAACCTGTACCAGAAGGACGGGTTGCACCTAAATTGAAAGGGGACGAATATACTGGCAGGGAGATTTGCGAGAGCTGCTCGGGAGGATTTAAACTCGTAAGGGAGGGTGGGTGCTGGGGGCAGGGAGATAGTGAGTAAATAGATCAATCTGAGATTGGTACAATTGAGAACAGAAACGAGTCAAACAGTCAGGGCAGGCAGGGACAAGATAGGACTTAAAAAGTAAACCGCATTTATTTCAATGCAAAGAGGCCGAACAGGGAAGGCAGATGAACTCAGGGCATGGTTAGGAACAGGGGACTGGTATATCATAGCAATTACAGAAACATGGTTCAGGGATGGGCAAGGCTGGCAGCTAAATGTTCCAGTTTACAACTGTTACAGGAAAGATAGAAAGGGAGACAGGACAGGAGGGGGAGTGGAGTTTTTGATTAGGGATAGCATTACAGCTGTACTGAGGGAGGATATTCGTGGAAATACGTCCAGGGATGTTATTTGGGTCAAACTGAGATTAAGAACGGGATGATCACCTTATTGGGATTGTATTATAGACTACCTAATAGTCAGAGGGAAACTGAGAAACATACTTATAAGGAGATCTCAGCTATCTGTAAGAAAGTAGGTTGATTATGGTAGCAGATTTTAACTTTTCAAACATAGACTGGGACTGACATAGCGTTAAGAGTCTAGATGGAGAGGAATTTAATAAGTGTGTACAAGAAAATTTTCTGATTCAGTATGTGGACGAACCTACTAGAGACGGTGCAAAATTTGACCCACTCTGGAGAAATAAGGCAGGGCAGGTGATTGAGGAGTCAGTGGAGGTGCACTTTGGCACCAGCTACCATAATTATATTCGATTTAAAATGATTATGGAAAAGGATAGACCAGATCTTAAAGTTGAAGTTCTAAATTGGAGAAAGGCCAATTTTGACAGTATTTGGCAAGAACTTTCAAAACCTGATTGGGGGCAGATGTTCACAGGTAAACGGACGGCTGGAAAATGGGAAGCCTTCAGAAATGAGATAACAAGAGAAAGTATATTCCTGTTAGGATGAAAAGAAAGGCTGGTAGTATAGGGATTTCTGGCTAACTAAAGGGTTTGATTAATAAAAAGAAGGAAGCATATGTCAGGTATAGACAGGATAGATCGAACAAATCCTTAGAAGAGTATAAAGGCAGTATGAGTATACTTAAGAGGGAAATCAGGAGGGCAAAAAGGGGACATGAGATAGCTTTAGCAAGTAGAATTAAGGAGAATCCAAAGGGGTTTTAACAAAAACATTAAAGACAAAATCATAACTAGGGAGAGAATAGAGCCCCTCAAAGATCAGCAATACAACCCTTGTGTGGAGCTACAGGAAATGGGGGAGATAATAAACGAGTATTATGCATCAGTATTTACAGTGGAAATGGATATGGAAGATATAAAATGTCAGGAAATAAATGGTTACACGTTGAAAAATGTATATATTACAGAGGAGGAAGTGCTGGATGTCTTGAAACGTGTAAACGTGGATAAATCCCCAGGACCCGAACAGGTGTACCATAGAACTCTGTGGGAAGCTTGAAAAGTAATTGCTGGGCTTCTTGCTGAGATATTTGTACTGTTGATAGTCACAGGAGAGGTGACAGACGACTGGAGTTTGGCAAACGTGGTGCCACTGTTTTAAGAAGGGTGGTACTGACAAGCCATGAAACAATAGGCCAGTGAGCCTGATGTCGGTGGTGAGCAAGTTGTTGAAGGGAATCCTGAAGGACAGGATGTACATGCATTTGGAAAGACAAGGACTGATTAGGGATAGTCACCATGGCTTTGTGCATGGGAAATCATATCTCACAATCTTGATTGAGTTTTTTGAAGAAGTAACGAAGACGGCAGAGCAGTAGATGTGATCTATATGGACTTCAGTAACGCGTTCAACAAGATTCTCCATGGGAGATTTGTTAGCAAGTTTAGATCTCACGGAATACAGGGGCAACTAGCCATTTGGATACAGAATTGGCTCAAAGGTTGAAGACAGAGAGTGGAGGTGGAGGGTTGTTTTTCAGACTGGAGGCCTGTGACCAGTGGAGTACCACAAGGATCAGTGCTGGGTCCTCTATTTTTTTACCGTTTACATAAATACTTTGGATGCGAGCATAAGAAGTATCGTTAGTAAGTTTGCAGATGACAACAAAAGTGGAGGTGTAGTGGACAGCGAACAGGGTTACCTCAGAGTACAATAGGATCTTGATCAGATGGGCCAATGGGCTGAGAAGTGGCAGATGGAGTTTAATTCAAATAAATGCGAGGTGCTGCATTTTGGGAAAGTAAATTTTAGCAGGACTTATGCACTTAATGGTAAGGTCCTGGGGAGTGTTGCTGAACAAAGAGACCTTTGAGTGCAGGTTCATGGCTCCTTGAAAGTGGAGTCGCAGGTAGATAGGATAGTTAAGGCGGTGTTTGGTATGCTTTCCTTTAGTTAGAGTATTGAGTATTGGAGTTGGGAGGTCATGTTGCAGCTGTACGGGAAACTGGTTAGGCCACTGTTGGAATATTGCGTGGAATTCTAGTTTCCTTCCTATCAGAAATATGTTATGAAAATTGAAAGGGTTCAGGAAAGATTTACACGGATGTTGACAGGGTTGGAGAATTTAAGGTATAAGGAGAGGCTGTACAGGCTGGGGCTGTTTTCCCTTGAGTATTGGAGGCTGAAGGGTGTCCTTCTCGAGATGTAAAAAATTGTTAAGGGCAAGGACAGGATAAAGGGATAAATTCTATTCCCTGGTGTCGGGGAGTCCAGAACTAAAGGGCATAGGTTTAGGGTGAGAGGAGAAAGATGTTGGGCGGCACGGTGGCACAGTGGTTAGCAATGCTCTTTCACAACGCCAGAGACTCCGCTTCAATTCCTGCTTCAGGCTGTGTGGACTCTCTATGTGGAGTTTGTGCATTCTCCCTCTATCTGCGTGGGTTTCCTCCCACAATCCAAAAATGGGCAGGCTAGGTGAATTGGCTATGCTAAATTGCCAGTCGTATTAGGTTAAGGGGTAAATGTAGGGGTTTTGGTTGGTCGGTGTGGACTTATTTCCACTCTTTAAAAAACCTAAACGTAAAAGAGACCGAAAGGGCAACTTTTTCATACAGATGGTGATACATGTGTGGAATGTGGTGCCAGAGGATGTGGTGGAGGCTTGTACAATTGCAGCATCTAAAAGGCATTTGGATAGTTATATGAATAGGAAGGTTTCGAGGGATATGGGCCAGATGCGGTCAGGTGCGACTAGATTGGGTTGGGATATCTGCTTGACATGGACGGATTGGACTAAAGGGTCTGTTTCCATACTGTACATTTCTATGACTCTATAACTCACAGAGTGAGTTCGTAAATGCAATTAGTGTGAATGGTATTTGGTGCAATACATGTAATTGGAAAGTTAAAGTTAGTTTGGAGTTTGTTTAAGGGACTCGGAATAGAGAGGTAAAGACATCATGAAGCAGTTGCATAGAGTGTTGGTGAGAATGTACCTGAGGCATTGAGTGAAGTGTTGGTGACTTAATCTAAGAAAGATTACACTGATCACAGAGGACGTGCAATGGACATTCCCCAGATTAATTCCTGAGATGACAAGATGTTCTGATGGGGAGATTTGTCCTGTGACCTCTTCAGTTTCAAAGCATGAGAGGTTATCGCAGTGAAATTTCAAAACTCTATGCTACATGTGATGTGGTGGAAATGCATAGGATGTTTCTCTAGCTGTCTACTCTATACTTAAGGTAAATAATGACCGGATAAGGGATATGTCATTTAAGACCGTAATAAGGAGGAAATCCTTCCCTCAGAGGGGACTGACTAACACAGGGGCAGGAAAGGGCAAGATTAAGGAGAATCCCCAGATATTCCTCACGTATATCAAGTGGAACAGAACAACCAGGGAACATATAGGGCCTATTAGTGACTTGGCAAGTTGCATCCAAACTCAACTTCATGATAGAAGGCTGTTTGTGTGACTGGAGCCCAATTTCCCTAGGTGTACCACAGAGATCAGTGCTGTGTCCCTTATTATTTGTCGTATTCATAAGAGAAGTGAATGTGAAGTGGGAGGGGGAGTGTGATAAGTAAGATTGTGTTTGACACAAAGATTAGCCGGTTGGTTGGCAGTGAGGAGGAAGGTCTTATGTTACAGGAAGCTACAGGTGGTATGGTCAGATGGTCAGATCAATGGCAGATGGAATGTAACCCTGATAAATATGAGGTGATACAGTTTGGATGAAGGAACCAGACAGGGGAGTACTCAAAGAATGGCAGCACACTAGTAAGCTCAGAGCGTGCCTCTCCACGCATCCCTGAATGTGACTGGATATGATAATTGATGAGTTCAGCATGACTGTAGATAAAGCTTTTATTCATTGACCCAATGCCATTCGAGTTTTATATGGCAACTTTGGTTAGGCCAAATGAGATATTGTGTGCAGTTCTGGGAGCCACATTATAGGAAGGATATGATTGTACTGGATGAGGTTCAGAGGAGATTCACCAGGATGTTCCCTGGGATGGAGCATATGAGCTATGGAGAGAGGCTGGGTAAACTCGAGTTATTTATTTTGGAGCAGAGGAAGTTGAGCGGATAAGTAATTCAGGTTTAAGATTACAAGGGGCATGGACAAGGTGAATAGACAACAGCTGTTCTTTTTAGTTGAAGTTTCAGATTCCTTTCAGTCTGAATCCAGGGAATGGAGAATGGAGAACAGAGAAACATGACACAACTACTTCATTTCTGTCTTCACAGAAAAATACAAAAACAAAGCCTTCCCAGCAATAGGAGAAAACCTGAGTCTGATGAGAAAATGATGTGGAATGAAATTTGTAATCAAACTAATTTGGAGATATTATTGGAACTGAAAATAATGGGCATAGAAAAAAATCAACACACATTGATGAAATTGGAAACATATTTGAGAAACTGACTAGTAGATTAATTACAGAAAAATAACAATAGAGGCACTGAACTTGGATTTTCAGCAAGAATTTTAATAGAGTCCCAAGCCTAGTGTGCAAAGTAAAAACACATGGAATGGGGGTAATATATGAACATGGTGTGAAAATGGGAGTGTGGACAGGAAACAATGAGTAGGAATAAATGGATGGTTTTCAGTTTGGAAGGCTCATGAGGCATCGCAATGATTGGTGCTGGGGCGCCAAATATTCACAATACATCTCAAACATCTCGTTGAGGGAAACAAATGCAAAGTTTCCAAGTCTGCTGATGGAATTGGATTTTGAAAATTGAGGAGGATGTGAAAAAAACTTTAAGGTGATTGAAACAAATGGAGTGAATGAATAAATATGTCGCAGATGAAGAGCATTTGGATAGATGTGATTTTGTCCACTTTGTTGGGAAACACTAAAATGCCAGCCAACCATTGGAAAAGGAGGTGGTTGAGAAATCTCGATCTATAAAGGGAACTGTACTTTTCTTCTGTTATTGTTTGGACAGACATCTGAGTTCTGAAGACAGAAGCCAATACTGGGAATACATTGGCACACAGACCAGTTTACACAGGCCCACCATGTGGGGAGCTGTAACATTGAAAAGGATCTGGGATCCCCCTGTACACCAGTCACTGAAAGCAAGATTGCAGGAGCAGAAAGCAGTCAGGAAGATAAATGGGGTGTTGACCCTCATTTCTGGTGGACTTGAGTCCAGCAGTAAGGGTGTCTCAGTGCAGCTGTACAGGCCCTTGGTGAGACCTCAACTCGAACATTGTGCAGTATTGTGTGCAGTTTTGGTCTCCGTCCCTCATAAAGGACAAACCTGACATTGAGGGAGTGCAGCGGAGGATGACCAGACTGATCTCTGGGATGACAGACTTTTTTATGGAGCAGGGGTTGGGGGCGACTGAGCCTGTATCCCATGGGGTTTAGGAAAATGAGTGGTGATCTCAGTGAGATATATAAAACACTGACAGGGTTAGGTAGATTGGAAGCAGTGATGATAATTCCCCTGCCTGGGAAGTCTAAAACAAGAGGCCACAGTATTAAATACAGATGGGTCACATTGCATTTATATACGAATAAATATCTGCACTCAGAGACTGGTGAACCTGGGAATTCTCCCTCACATAAGGCTGTGGAAGACAAGGCACTAAAGCCTAATAAGGATGTCTAGACACCGAAAGGATGGGGGAGAGAGCAGGAGTGTGGTGTAGAAATAAAGGGTTATATATGTATCATTATATTGAATTGGATAGCAAACTCGACAGACCAGGGGGACGACCGCAGTTCCTATTTTATAGCTTCACAAGGTTAATCACATTAAGGCATGTGTACAGTGTGTGGGGAAAGTGCATTGAGGAGATGTTCAGACATGAACTAGAATGGGGCAGGCTCAATGTGCTGTATGGCCTATTCCATTCCAGATGTTTCTGTGCGGTCTATAGGAAAGCTCTGTAAATGTTGTCACAAGTTCACAGATGTTAGGAAGGAGGTCTCTGCAGGGTCAACAGGACTGTCTTTCCAGTTCCCTTTTCAATACTGAAGCTGGGGCTGGGTGTTCTGTCAGGTTTTATCCTTTAAGACTTCAGAGCAGTTTGATACAATAGAGTGTTTTGCTTGGCCTTTTCAGAGACCATTGAAGAGTTGATAAATGTCTGTGTATCTGGAGTCAGATTTAGGCCAAACCAGGAAAGCACGGGAGATTCACTTCCTGAAAGTTCATTGGAAAAGCAAATTGGTGTTTACAATCAACGTTGACTTCAATGCCGCTGTTACTGACACCAGATTTGAGATCTCGATATTTTATTAATTGTTTTTAATTACCACCAGCTGCCAGAGCATTAGCCTGGTCTGGATTATTCATCCAGTGACTTTTACAAAACAGCACCATCTCCACATGGGGACCTATCAGAAACCAAAATGAGCAAGTTTATGTCTGTGCTGCTTGACAGCTCTATCAAAACGAACTCCCACTTTGACTATTGTGATGACACTGAGAGGGTTGTAATTGGTCAGATTGTAATTATTCCCCGACACTGAGTAATTTTCCACATTGCCAGGGAGATGTCAGAGTTGGAGCTGGAAGGAAACCGCTTCCCCAGGGACACGGCTTGTTGTACAGCACAAGTCTTCAGTCCTATTCCAGGAATGGGGTCAGAGCTCATTGTCTTTGCCGTCTCTACTGTGTACAGCTGTTTCTTCATGTCACGTGCAGCGAATCGAATTGGTTGAAGACTGATCTGTGAATCTGTGGCTATGATGATGACGGTGAGTTGAATCATCGACTCAACACCCCTGGCGAGGATGGTACAGATACTATTTCCTTGTTTTTTACACTGATGTGCAAAGCTTATCCATTGATAGAATGGGAATAATTGTGGAGCCCTCTCCATCAGTCAGTTGTTTAATCGTCTATCACGATTTTTGGCCGGATGTGGCAGACTGCAGAGTTCGATCTGGGTGTATTGACCTTGTGACAATTTCTCTCTCTCTATCATTCGATTTGGTTTCATTTGATTTGATAGGAGTCATTGTCGTATGTATCTAAGTGGAGTGAAACTCTTTGTTTATACACAGTTCTGGCAGATCATAGTGAGAGTTGGAGCTGCCTTTTTTTTCAGAGACATGGAGTGGCCAAAATATAAAAGTCTACTTCAACTGTCTGTTTTTGAAGAGCTACAAAATAGCCACTAATTAAAATAGATTGCTTCAGCATTTCTGAAAAAAGGGCCTTTGAAAAGGGAATTATTCCAAAGCAAAATAAATGATAATCTGATTCGTAAGATTCTGAAACATGCCAACAGAGTGATAAAGAAAGTTCTTTTTTAAAGAATCAATTATTTTTAACAGAACACAGAAGAAATAATGAAATTGTAGCACAAAAACTTTGAAGAATCATTACAAAAGGTAACTTATTCTGATCTCAGTAAGGATTGTTTTCATCCACAAAATCAGCAACTCAAGTTATCTTTCAGTAGCTAGCTGCGCGGTTGAAACTATTTACAATTGTAATAAGTCCGAGTTAAATATTTGGTAAATAATCATGGACACAGCTTTCAACGTCATTCTAAAACCTTAAAGAGATGCCTGCCATGTCTTGTCTAATTCACTAAGAAAAAGTTTAACAGTATAAATAATAATAACAATACGAATTTTGTAACAGAATCAACTTTTTAATGTAAAATGTGATCTCGGAATTTGATAAGAGATAGCCTGCCCATTGGAGAATAGAATTTATGCAATCCTTCAAGATAAACAATGAGGGCTATGACTAAAAAGAGCACAGCCACTAACTTTAGGAATGCATTATAGAAAGATCCCAAGGCCTCGAGATAACAATTGTTAAACTTCCGAAACAAATAAGAACCTCGAGCTGTCCCTGGGAGTGTCCATCATTGATCAGTTGTTTTACAAGATTGGTTCTGCAGAAGGGGAGTGGAGTGTACACTGACAAAGTTGTGTATGATCATTGCAACACAGAAAGTATAAAAATACTGTCCTTTTACTGTAAACTCGAAGTGTGTCATTGATTTGCCATCTGATCTGAGCTAAAGATTAAGGAAACGATTGTCTTCTCATGTCAAAGCCAGATTCGAGGAAGATCCTTTGGTATTCTCCCAGCATTAACCAGGTTTTGCTTGAATTAAAGTCCATTCCGTGCCTGTGTCCTGTCTGCCTCCAGAGTCTTTGACCCTAGCTGGGGAATCTCGCTCCTACAATAAGCAAGGAACATACAGATCATAGGGTAAAGGAAAAATTTGTACTGAGGCATACAGGCTACACCAGAAAGGGCATGCAATAGGCAACATCAATGTGAGCAAGATCAGCATAATTTGAAGTTAGAGAGTCCATTCATTAGTTGAATAATGGCTCGGAAGAGGCTGTTCAGGAGCTGCTGGTTTGTGTGTTCAAGCTTCTGTATTGTCTGCATGATGGAAGAGATTGTAGGAGATCCAGGGTTCGATGGGTCTTTGATAATGTTATCAGCCTTTCCACGGCAGTGAGCTGTGTAAATGGAGACAATGGATAGGACGTTGGTTTCCGTGATGACATGGGCTGTGCACACAACCTTCTGTCATTTCTCTTACTGTCCTGGGCACGGCTGTGGCCACACCAGGTTATTATGCACACAGATAGTTTGCTGTCAGTGGTGCATTTATAGACATTGGTGAGGGTCCTTGTGGACATGTCAAATGTCATGAGCAGCCAGAGAAAGAAGAGGCGTTGTTGTGCCATCTCGACTGTCACATCTACATGGGAGGTCGGTTATCGTCACTCCAAACAACTTAATGCTTTCCACTCTTTCAACTTCAGTTCCATTGATGCAGATGGGGGCATGTTCTCCTCATTTCTTTCTGAAGTCATTGATCAGTTGGTCAGTTCTGCCGACGTTGAAAGAGAGATTGGTCTCAGTGCAGCACATCACCATGTCCTCTATTTCCGTTCTGTATTTTGACTTGCCATCATTACATACCTGCCCTACTATGATGGTGTCACCAGTGAACACGTAGATGGCATTTGTTCAAAATTTGGCAATACAGTCGTGGGTGAAAAGGGAGTATACTAGGGGGCTGAGGACACATCCTTTGGGATTTCAGTATAGAATGTTTTCATGGAAGAGACACACTTACGTATTTTCACTCACTGTGTACTGTAGGTCAGAAAGATGAGGATCCAAATTCAGAGGGCGGTGCCAAGACTAAGGTCAGGGAGTTTGGTGATCAGTCTGAAGGAATAATGGTTTGAAGGTGAACCTATAGTCAATGAGCAGGAATCTGACATGGGTGCCCTTGTTGTCCAGATGTTCCAGGGATATGGCACCCGCTATGGACCCATTCCACTGGTAGGAAAATTGTAGGGGATCGAGGCAGGCTGGGAGACTGGAACTGATGTGGGCCATGACGAGCTTCTCGAAGAACTTCATGCCTCCCTCAGTCTCCTGCACTCTAAAGAGAAATGTCCCAGCTTATCCAACGTCTCCCTATGACTCAGACCCTTGAATCCTGGCAAAATCCTTGTAAAGTTTCATTTTAATACCATCCTTCCTGTAGCAAGGTGACCAAAACTGAACACAATGCTGAACTGGGAAATATTTGGAACTATAAGTTTCACTCTCCTGCCAATTATTATGCTGCTGTGATATTGCTTTATTTTTTGTGTTATTCTGAAACCTTAAAATTCATTGAATCCTCTGACGGTAATCCCCTCGGGTGAACGTCCTGCTCACTGTTTGAATTTGAATCAATCTATTTTGTTTGGACTGATATTTTGAGGCCGCTGTATATCAGAGAACAGGAAGAGATGATGGATGATTGTGCAGTGTGTGTCCTTTAATGGACCAGCTTGTCTCTCCAGGCACCTAAAGCTTTTATTGTGGGCCAGAGAACCTCAGAATCGTTACATCAGAGAAGAACGCTACTTAACCCATTGTAGGTCCATGCACACAGAACATTACTTCTCAGTACCTACAACATCCTTCAGGACTGCCGACAGATCCACCGACCTTACTGTCAACCGTAAATTTACTAATTCATCCTTCTATACCCTCATTAAGGTCATTTTCAAAAGGACAAACAACAGTCACTCCAAAGCAGATCCTTGCAGTATACCACTGGCAACTAAACTCCAGGATGGACATTCCCCATCAACTACCACCTTCTGTCTGCTTTCAGCTAGCCGATTTGTGATCCAAACGCGAAATCGCCCACAATTCTACATCTCCATATTTTCTGGGAGAAAGTAAAGACTGCAAATGTTTGAGTTCAGAGTCGAGATTGTGGCGCTGGAAACGCACAGCAGGTCAGGTAACATCCGAGGAGCGAGGAGGAAATGAAGACTGCAGATGCTGCAGACCAGAAAACTGATTCCTGATGAAAGGCTTACAAGAGTAACATCAACTTGCATGCATCTTGAACGCTGCCTCATCTGTTCTGCTTTTCCAACACCACACTCTCCATATTTTCTTCAATAGCCTACCATGAGGGACCTTATCAAACGCTTAAATGAAATCCACATACCTCACTTGACCCTCATCCACCTGTTTGGTCACCTTCTCAATGAACTCGGTGAGATTTGTGAGGCATGACATACCCTTCACAATACCTTGTTGACTATTCCTAATCAAATGATTCCTTTCTAGATGATAGTAAATCCTATCTCTTATAATCCTTTCCAACACCTTACCCACAACCAAAGTAAGACAGGTATCTAATTACCAGGGTTGTCTCTTCTCCATTTCTTGAGCAAGGGGACAATGTTTGCTGTCCTCCAGTCTTCTGGCACTATTCCTGTAGATAATGGCGATGTAAAAATCCGAACAGATGGTTGTGTAAACTCCTCCCTAGCTTCTCAGAGAATCCTAGGATAAATCACATCTGGCCCAGGGGACTTATCTATTTTCACACTCTCCAGAACAGCAAACATCAATTACGAACTTCAATCCTGTCTAGTCTAATAGCCTGTATCTCAGTATTGGCCTCAACAGCATTTTCTTTTTCCATTGTGAATACTGATTCAGATATTAATTGACAGCCTGTCCTATCTCCTCAGACTCCACACACAACTTTACACTACTGTGTTTGATTGCCATTAATCTTCATTTGTTCATTCTATTATTCATGACGTACTGATAGAAAGGTTGAGGGTTTTCCACGATCCTACTTGCCAAAGACTTCTCATGCTCTCTCCTGGCTATTCTTAGCTCTTTCTTTAAGACCTTCCAGGCTAACTTGTAACTCTCAAGCATCTGAACTGAGCCTTCACGTTTCATCTTCAAATAAGACTCCTTCTTCCTCTTGACAAGAGATTCAACTGCTTCAGTAAACCACAGCAGCCTCACTCGACCACTTCCTCCTTTCCTGACAGGTATAAACTTATCAAGGACACACAGTAGCTGTTGTTTAAAAAAGCTCCACTCTTAAATTGTACCCATCCTCTGCAATTTACTTCCCCATCCTATGCATCCGAAATCCTTTCCTAATTGCATCATAATTGCCTTTCCCCCCAGCTATAACTCTTGTCCTGCGGTATACACCTGTCCCTTTTCATCGCTAAGGTAAACATAAGTAAATTGTGGTCACTATCAGCAAAGTGTTCACCTACCTCAAAATCTAACACCTGGTTTGGTTCATTACTCAGTACCAAACCCAATTTGGCCTCGGCCCTTGTTGGCCTATCTACATACTGTGTCAGTAAACCATTCTGCGCACATTGGACAAAAACTGACCCATATAACGTAATTGAACTGCAGCATTTCGAGTCAATATTTGGAAAGTTAAACTCTTCCATGACAACTACTCTGTTATTTTCGCTCCTATCCAGTATCATCTTTGTAATCCTTTCCTCTACATCTCTGGAACTTTTCAGACGGCAGTAGAGAACTTTCAGAAGAGTGACCTCTCCGTGTTTGTATCTAACCTCTTCCCATACGACCTCACTAGACGAGTCCTTATCAAGCATCCTTTCTACCAACGTAATGCTGTCTTTGATTTTCAATGGCACCTCACCCTCCCCCAGCCCAACCACCACCCCCGCCCCACTTTTAGTACCTTCCTTGTTCTTATTGAAGAATCTAAACCCGGACCCTCGAACGATCAGTCCTGTCCCTGTTCTATCCATTTCTCCAAAATGGCCAAAACATCAAGCTGTACAACTGCACAATTTGGAAACAGGGAGTGATTGGAGGGATGTTAAAAGAGGGTGAGTTGGATAGATCAGAAGACAGCATGAGGGGTGATAGACAGGAACGGACAGAAAATGGAAGTTTTATTTAGAAATTCTCACGGATGGCAAGGTCTTTATCTATTGTCATACCGTTTGAGCACTGTGCGGATACTGCCTGTGGTCCCAGAGCATTTATCGCCAATAATATCACAGAGCTGAGTTGCTGACAGTTAAACAGAGTCCAAAAGGCAAAGTGTTTTTTTCCTCTCCAGTGAGAACGTGATTTAATTTAAATAGACTGGATGAACAGCAGCAGGAACTGAGAATCGTGCTCGATACTGAGATACTGCACCAGAGAATCTCAATGAGGTGGATCACTGACAGAGGGGAAATCAGCATCTCAGCTGTGGGCCAAAAAATGATTGACAAAGATTACACACCACTTCCGTGGTTTTGGAATGCACATTTCAATTTATGAAGCTCAATATCATGAGTGTATCTTATTTCTTTGTACTACCCATAGTTTAGCACGGACAGAAAATCATTTTGTCCCCGTATTCTGTGTTCAATAAACAGATTTTACTCCTCAGTCCTCACTTTAGATGTATCCTTGAATCTGTTCTTCACATGAGTTATAAAGAGTAACATTCCAATGCTGATGACTGGTGAATATTATTGTCCCTCCCTCCAGTCTGAACTGCCATGTCTCACAATTCTCTCTGTTTCCTGTCTCCTCCACAATGCCATAATCACACTGTAATTGAAGTCCAGTAAATAACATTTCATCACAGTTCACTAACATCGATAACATCAATAGCACAGGCCTCTTCTGCCTCTCTCTAAACCTGGAATAACAATCTGAATTGTATTCGCCACGTTCAATTCTCTGTTAACATATCCATGCTACTTGTCTGTGACAACCCCACGTTTCTCAGACACGCATTCACCTCAGATCATGAATTATAAAAATTGTCTCAATGTTTAATTGAAATTATGATGCTTGATCAATAGTTCCAGGATGTATGTTTCCATTTATAATCAGAGACACGTGTTTACGTTCTGATAAACTTATGGCATTACTCCTGCATCCAAGACAGATTGAATGGTTGCACTCAATTGATTTACCGGCCTCAAGATTTGTTCCATCAGTCACCCTCACATAGCCCATCCAGAAAAGGACAGTTTGAATCATTGTTTTGAATTTGAATAAAACAATATTGAATTGAAAGGCGTTGGCTGGAGCGATTTGTTCAGTGACTGTGATTGATGTCAGTCTCTGTGGATCCGAGATGTGTCACTGGAGGGTTTGCCTCTTCTATTAATTAAGGACTCGGTTCAATGTGTTATCCCAGTATGGGCAGGAGCATCAATGACTGGACGAACGGGATCAGTAGCTCGAAAGACAGGGGGAGGAGAGATAAGAATCTGAGAAAATTAGACTGGAATGTTCCAATAATGGATCAGAATATGAGAACATGAGACTGGAATGTTCCATTCATGGATCAGAATCTGAGAACCTTAGACTGGAATATTACAACGGACAAGAGTTTATCCTCGGGTCTTTACTCCCTTTCTCAGCCTTGGATATCATTAGCCTCATGGATCGAAGATATCCTTTGGATTACTCAAGGTGGTTACTATCCCATCCTCGCTATATTTGGTATTCCTGGTAAGTCATTCCATCTGACCATTAAACTGAGTCGAACTGAATTGCTGTTCATATTCAAATTTTAAAATTTGGAAGTCATCATTTTCATATCCAGTCAAAACTTTTATTCCTTACTGATTATAACTAGCAAATTACTATTCACAGCTTACTCAACAATACGCGAGGAGAAACCAGACTGGTCTTAATGTCCATGATCTTTTTTCTCCATTCAGGTTTACATTTCTCCATATTCTCCCTACTCACCAATCCTGCCCAAGACCATTATCAGGATATTTCAGTCTCCTTCTCAGTCTCAGTGCATCTGCTGAATAATCCATCGTTTCTGCCTTTGGTAACTCCAGATATAACTGTTTCAAATCCCTCCTAACTATGCTTCAAACACAAAATATTTGCACTTGAGATGGTTAATTTGTCCTCTCCACAGAATCTGTCAGATGGACAGACAGTGCATGGTGGTCAAGTCACTTACTCAGAAGCAAGTGGCTCAGAATAATAATCTTTTGGTGTCTCATGCAGGAAGTTGATGGAAACCAAATGAAATCATCACCACTAGTTTTCCACAGAAGCATATCTGTTTGCCTCATGTCCTTTAGAGAAGGCAATGGGTTATCCTTTCATGTTCAGGCCTCTGTGTGACTGCAAACCCACAGCAATGGGATTTACTCTTTATTATCCTGTGCAACAGCTTAATCAGCCACTCAGTTCAAGATCAGCATAACATGCTGCCTGAACAGGGCTGCACACATCCCGTGAGAGCAGAACAAAAGGAAAGATAGCTCCCTTTCTCTGCCTGATTTCCGTGTTCCTGCAAGTAATTTCCATTCAGGTAGGTGACCATTGGTGGTGACTGATGCACAGATGCAAGAAACGTCAAAATACCACATCATTCGCAGTGCAGAGAGAAGGAATGCTTTTTTATACCGACGGAAAGAAGCTGAGACAGCTAAGTGAGGGAACAGAATTATTGTGATCTACCCGAGAGTTTTGTTGAGACAGTATTTGGAGTATTGTGCACAGATTTTCTCTCCTTTATAAGGAATAATCCTCTTGACAGAAAGAGTATAAAGGAGTTTCACCAGACTAATTGTTGGGATAGTTGTACATTAGGGAATGCATGAGGATTAATCTGTTGTGCTTTGAAGAATAAGAGGTGATTGCATTGAAACTTAAGACGATGGAAAGTCACTCATTATATTCCAAACAGAACTAATACGGCGATAAATTCCATGTTTTATTAACTTGGTTTACATGATTCTCAATGGCTTGAAAGACTCTGAGAACGTTCCTCTCACTCAACGCCACTCCCCATTTCGATTGAGAGAGAGAGAGCCAGTCTTTAACTAAACTATTCCAACATTAATTCAGTGCATTTGGTGTGTGATCATACATAGAACTTCACGTTATCCCCACCATCCCGAAAGGAGCCACAATATCTTCATTCTAAAACAGTTAACAATCCCCACCAGCTTCTGACCCCCACGGAGAACATGAGTCTGTCTTCTTGGAGATAGAAGATGTCTCCTTGAGGCTAGGCACAAAACATTTGGCTTCCTTCTTCACTGCCGGCAAAACACGTTAAAGAATCATTTGTTCCACACGCAATGCAGCCACGAGGAACATTGTGAGCAGTCTATTCGTACAGTCTCTGCTCCATTCGTTTTCCAGGTTGGAGCATCAATGACACCCTCCTATTCCTGTGTAAGTGTCTCGAGGGGTAAATGGTCTCCTCCTGGTTCCATAGAACAGGTTTAGGGGTCTTACTGGACTCTGCCTGTTCCTGTTTAACAGTTCAATTTACTGACCAAACGCCTCCTCTTCAGGTGGAACAGGCAGGAGGATTGAATGGGCTGTCCCTCTTCTTGTTCAGTCATTCCGATGGGCTGAATGGTTTCCACATATCCGGGTGTAACCAGCTTGAGGTGCTGAATGAGCTCCTCTTTTAACTGTGGAAATGTGCATTGCCTGGCTGTTCTGTTACATGAATGTTACCGACACTTTAACAGCACAAACGTGAATGTTATTTGGGTCTTGCTGAATATGGACACAGACCGGTTCAGGAGCTGAGTGGGGAAAAAATGTTCTGAATATTGTGTGATCTTCAGTGATCACTCCGCTTCTGATCTTGGGATAGATGGGGAGCGCCGGGAATGGGGGCACATAGACGTTGACGAAAAAGCTGAAGTGCTGAGCAAGTTAATCTGAGGAACTCATGAGGAAAGGTCCCGGGACTGAGAGGATTGTTGGCCACCGACTGCAAACATCTTCCTTTGTGCTCTGAAAGACTCCAACCAGCGAGGAGGTTAGACCTGATTCTCATTAAGCTCAAATAAGTAGGTGGTCACGATGACATCCTCAGTCAACTACTGCCTCGATATCAAGGCCATTCACTCTTTCCTGAGTCCCTGTATTCACCTCTTGTTCATATCAATAGGTAACGGTGAATGTGTAGAGAGTGTTTTCCTCTCACAGAGGGTAATCAATGTCAGGAATTATCTGGACTAGAGAGTTAGGGGAGCTACATCACTAAAAGTATTTAAAGAGGTGGTATATGAATCTTTGACCTGTCAGAGAGCTGAGGAGTGTGAAGATCTGGGCATTAAGGAGGAGTTAATGCGAACAGTAGATCAGCCATGTTCATAAACAATGGCTTCACCGTCCGAATTACCTATTCCTGTTCCTTATGTTATCAGTTTCTGTAATTTCAAAGTAAATGGCTGTAATTTTCCTGGATGTACTGTCATTGTATGTTGTAATCAGAGGGAGAAAAGCATTTTTTGAGTCATCTCTGAGTGAGGTATGGAGCTTTATTCATAACGAATCCTGGTCTAGACCAAGTTCAACAAATGAAGCACAAGTTGCAGAGAGGGGGGCACTCTGTAAACAGACCAGAGGCGTCTTTCAAAACCAGTCTGCATTTCCAAATAACATTTTCCAATCCGTACCAATCTGAGTGTGACAGTTGTGAGTGATTAAATGAAATCCTGTGTTACTGTGGACCAGGTATTTGGAGCAAGTGGCCCCAATCTGCACCTTGCAGGAGTTGTGAGAGGCTGAATGTACCATAGTAACACGGGACTGTGGAGTAAGAGTGGGTCATCAGACACTTTGTCACGGCTCGACCATGCACTATGATCTGATTCAGGTCTCAGCAGCACTTTTCTGTCAGTGTACCATTTCCCTACATTCATTTGTCTTTCAAATGTCTTACATAGATAATTTTGAACAAATGGAAATATCCAGGCATCACAATCTTCTGTGGAAGGGAAATCACACCTTAACAACCCTTTGAGAATCTCTTGTTCGTGTTCTGACCAATGTTGGAGGGTCACTCATGTCTTTTCCCACTCCTCTATTGGTGAAAGCAAATTTTAAATGTAACAAGTTGAGTGCTGTGCCCAATGATATAGGAATCGGACTGGGTAATTTTCGAGAAAAATCTTAGACACAGTAAGTTGAACTGTGAACAAATGGTAAAATGATAGAGTGTCCCAAACATGTTTCTGACTTTGAACTTATTCTGCTCACGCAAATGTCTGGGAATGCGGATTTCTTCCCGGAACAGTTGGATTTGGCTGAATTCCCTTTGTTTCGAGCTGTACAGAGATTCCTATGAATCCTCATCAGGAATCCTCCACGAATGGTAAAGATGACTCAGGATTTTCCTGCTCTCACGCCTTGCTTTCAGGCAGAACAAAGTAAGAGAGAGAGAGAGACCAATTGGCTGCTGCTTCTGAAGCAAGTAATATTTTTCTCCGTCTCTGTGTGGAAAAATACAAGAATGTCAACTGAACACCAAACTGGACCATGTGCACTCTCCATGTGCATTCTCTGGAATGGATGATAATAGACTGTATGCTGTATGCAGCATCATTGCTGTTGTTGTGCACAGTGCCTTGCATTAGCAAATGAAAATAATGTGCTTATATGCATCTGCATAATTTTTAAAAATAGGTTGATATCTTCATAATATTTGTGTTAATACCAATGCATCTCATTCAAAAAAAACTATTATCTAGCGTTAGTCTTCTTAACAAGAGAAAATATGTATCCAGCTGAGAGACGTCTCTGAAAATCATGGTTCAGTAAGATTTCTCATCTAAGATCTAAACAGATAATCCCCGATAACAAAAGGCCTACATTTCAGGAATAAGTAAAGGGAAGCATCTTTGAACATCTTTGAAAAGAATTGTATCCGTTTTTATAGTTTAGAGGATCAGAACTGCACCCAGTGTATCTGATGTGGTATCAGCAATCCTGGCACAGATACAGTGAAATATTCCGAATTAAACCCAATACCCGTTGCCACAAGCAGCATCATTCCACTTACCTTCTAAATCACTTGCTGCATCTGCAGACAGACTTCACATGATTCATGTACCAAGAATATAAAAAACATCTGCATCACAGCGTTCTGCAATCTCTCTCCATTTAAATTGTCCCCGACTGCAGTAGACAACTCACATTATATTATTTCTGCTGAGGGTATGCTCACTAACCTTCCCTGTCTACATCATAATGCAGAATCACTACCTCCATTTGAAGATCCATTAAATGATCATTTTTGGTGTACAAGTTAGTTCAGCTTTGATCCATTCAGTCCCTTCATCCAGATATTTTACATAGATTATTGATCATTGATGACCCTACAGTGATCTCTGAGTCAAAACTAGTTACAGTTTTGTTTAAAAAGATCATATATCACTACTATCTACTTCCTGTTAGTGACAGAATCCCTGTTCCTGTGCAGCAGTTCAGGCGGGTTGAATGGCCTCATCTGGGCTGTGTAATGTACTCAACGATCTGAATTACTTCATCCTATATTCCTGTATAATTCGTTAGAGGGGCAGAATGGTCTCCTCCCGTCTCATTGTAACGATCCAGTCTAGCTGAATGGGATGGTCCTCTACCCTGTAATCGCACTGAGAGGTGGATTGAGGGAACAACACATGGTGTAGGGAAGCAGTATATCTCTGTAACTGCATCGAGGAGTGGATTGAGGGAACAACACATGGGGTAGGGTCAGCAGTATGTCTCTGTACCGGCCGGGAGGGTGGATTGACGGAACAACACATTGGAAAGGGCAGCAGTTGGCCATTTGGCAGCACCATTTAGAATGGTCAGAGCTGATCCGAGTGTGTCTGACCATCCGTCTCCCGTCTGTTCCCAATAAACATTGACTCTCCTGTCCGGCAAAGATCAGTCAAGCTCAAACTAAAATATCTTAATTAACCGAATCTTCACTGCTCCCTGAGGATGAGGACACCACAGATAGCAGAACAGTAAAGGGAAAGGGACATCCTTCTTTCATTGTGGGACACATTTTTTTAAACGCTGTGTCAACCTCATTTCAAATCACATCCCCTTTTCGGATATAGTGGTACAATAACTAGGAACAGACATTAACCATTCTCCCCTCCAATCTTTTCCCACATTACCACTGACTGTTTCCAATCAAATATGTTGCTGCTGCTGTCTCAGGAAGAGAATACCTGATAGCATAACACCACACGAGCATTAAAAAAGGAGCAGAATTAGACCATTTGGCCTATCGAGTCTGATATACCTTAAAGTCATTTCTATAATGTTCCTCAACATCATTCTCTTACCTTCTCCCAGAATCCTTGATCTCCTTATAAATCAGAAACTTATTTATTTGTTTCTTAATTGCACTCATGACTGTGTCTTAATGTGTACTTAAGTGTGTGTTTGTCCATGTACTTGATACTTTTGTATTTGTGTGACTATGTCTGTCTTTGTATTAGCCTGTGTGTTTCTACCTGTGTTTGTGTCTATTTGTGTGTGACTTGTTATGTCTTTGTGTGCTTCTCCGTGTGTGCATGCTTATCTCCTTGTATGCATTGTTTATGTTAGTACATTGGGGTATTTACCAATACGTCTGTGTATTTCAATGCCTGCATCTCTGTGCAATGGGGTATCTGTTCTTCTACGAGTGAGAGAGATGAGGTTGGAACTGACAGTAGGTTTGAATTGAGAATTGCTCTTGACTAAACACTGCTCCTTATTCGGTTGGTGGGACGTGGATGTTTCCAAATCTCCACACAAGGCCTCCTGGTCCTCTCCGGCTCTCTCCAGGATCCTCCCCACATATCAGGGTAGGGGTATGAGGGAACGGATATCTGGCACTCCACCACCCGGCGTGGCCCTTTCTGTCCTATTCCAGGCTGTTTCTCCTGGAATGCGAGAAAGGGAAGGAATGAGTGTGGTTGGAAGTGGATGGTCCTGCTGTTAATGCTGGACTAGGTGAGGTGTGACATGGGGAGGTTGCCGGAGGGAGTCTGCCCATAGTGTTGTATCCCTGTAGTGCTATTAGTGTGCGGGGCTATTGCATCAGGGACAGAAAATGTGGGGGAGGGAAGGTGCTGAATTCAACAGAGTGGTCGGGCTTGAGCATTTTTGGAGTTAGAGTATGAGTCTTTGTTCAGGGCAGGTGCTGTAGCAGATATACAGTGAGTGTGAGGGAGCAGTGAGAATAGACGTTGACACGAATCCTGACAGAGCGGAATGGATATTGATGCTTGTCCTATATTGCTGGACCTGCCTTCAGATCATCTCAGCATCGAGGTGAGCCTCTCCAAATGTGTTATCCAAGTCCATCACTAATAACGACCCAGGCTCTGTCCCTCAGATTCCACAGAATGGGTTTGGGTGGGTCCTACAAATAGCAAGGAGAAATAAACTTGTTGTGTTATATATCTGAACAAAAACTGTCACGCAAATATTTTGCATCATATGTTCTGGAAATTATATATGCAACTATACTCAAAGGGAAGCTATAACATACTGATATTATCGCTGGGCTCTTAACCCAGAGACCCAGGTAATGTTCTGCGGGCATGGTTTCAAATCCTGACATGGCAGGTTGTGGAATTTGAATGTTGGAAAAACTCATCTGGTTCACTGATGTCCTTTAGGGAAGGAAACAGCTGTTCTTATCTGGTCTGGCCTGCATGTCACTTCAGATCCAAGGCAACGCTGTTGACTCTTAAATGCCGTCTGGCATGGCCAGTAAATGCTGGTTATCCAGCAAAGCCTTCATCCTGTGAATGTGTCATAAATTCTCGTGGGTTCTGCAGTAATAATGGGTGGTGTCAAGTTGCATCGATACTGAGTTAACGAAGTGACTGCTAATGTTGTGAAAAATAAATTCCTTTAGTGTATATCAGGTAGGTTGAAGAGTATGTTTTGATCCAAACTAGAGAGCGGATTATTTCGGATTTGGTGTTGTGTGATACTGATTAAGGATGATCAGCCATGATCATATTGAATGGTGGTGCAGGCTCGAAGGGCAGAATGGCCTACTCCTGCACCTATTGTCTACTGTCTATTGTCTATTGTCTATTGTGTATTGTGTGGTCGGAAGGACGAATTACGAACCTTGCTCTGAAGCAGCTTTGGAGGAATTGTGACATTAATATGTTGTATTTTACACGGCGTCTGCATTCAATGTGGAATGTGTGAACATTCTGGTCAAACATCATGGAAGCCCAGAGGTTAGAGGGTCAAGTTCACTCCAGTGAATTGGGAAAATACAATATAACATTCAGTAGGAGAACAATGGTTGTTAGACCTATATAATCTTACAGCACGGAGACTGGCCATTCGGCCCAAACTGGTCCATTCCGAACAAAATATCTATTCACACTAACCCCATTTCACTGCCATTTCCCTGTATCCTTCTAATCCTTTCCTACCTCTGTATTTGTCCAAATGTATTTTAAATTTTGTGAATGTACCCGCCTCAATCACTTCTGCTGTCATCTCATCCCATATGCATACCACCCTGTGTGTAAAAGAAATTACCCCTCAGGTTCCCTTTTACTCTTTCCCCTCTGACCTGAAATTGATGCCCTCTAGTCCGTCATTGCCCAATCCTGGGGAAAAAAGACTGAGTGCATTGACTCTTTCCATGTCTCCCATGATCTTATACACTACTATCAGATCCCCCTCCGCCTCATACATTCTGAAGTAAAAACTTCTAGCTTGTTCAACCTCTCACTATAACTCAGACCATTGAGTCTTGGCAACATCCTTGTAAATTTCTTCTGCACTCTTTCCAGTTTAATAACATCCTTCCTCGAGCAAAGTGAACAAAACTGAACATGACGCTACAAAAGTATGGACTCCCCAACATCTTGTATAACTGCAACATAACTCCCTAATTTCAATACTCAGTGCTCTAACTGATGAAGGCCTTTTTCAGTGCCTTGTCTCCCTGGGACTACACTTACAGAGAACCGTGCACCTGAATTCCCAAGGTCACTCTGTTCCACTGCATTCCTTAAGGCCCTGCCATTCACCATGAAACTCCTGCCTTGATTTGACTTTCTGAAATGCAATAACTTACACTTTTCTGAATTAAACTCCATTTGCCATTTCTCGACCCACTTCCCCACCTGATCAAGATAATGCTGTAATATCTGAAATTTCTGATAACCTTCCTCAGTGTCCACGATACCACCTGTTTTCGTGTCACCTTGAAATGTACAAAATCATGCCTGTACATTCTCATCGAATTCATAGATACGTGTGTGTATGTATATATATATATATATATATATATATATATATATGTGTGTGTATGTATATATATATATATATATATATATATATGTGTGTGTATGTATATATATATATATGTGTGTGTGTATATATATAGATATATGTGCATATATATATATATATAGTCCCAGCACCGACCCATGAGGTATTCCATTCATTACAGGCCTCCAGTCCAACAAGCATATTTCCATGATTACCCTCTTCTTCCTATCATCAAGCCAATTTTGGAACTAATTTGCCAGCGCCCCCTCAATTCCATGTGATCTAACCTTCCAGAGAAGAGTACCATGTGGAACCTTATTGATGGTCTTACTCAAATCCATATAGACTATACATACAACCATGCCCTTGTCAATGTTACTGGTCACTTTATCAAAGCAGTCTAATAAATTTGTGAGTCATAATCCCCCATTCACAAGGCCCTGTCTTTGCAAATGCATGTTTATCTTCTCCCTCAGAATCTTCTCAAGTAACTTCCCTGCTACAGATTTTATGTTTACTGGTCTATACTTCCCCGGTTTTTCTTCGTAGCCCTTCATGAATAACAGCACAGCATTCACTACCCTCCAGTCCTCCAGGACCTCGCACGTTGGCTACTGATGATGCAAAAGTACCAACCAGGGCCCCCGCTATTTCTTTCCTGTCCTCCTGCAGTGTTCCTGAATATATCTGGACAGTACCAGGAGATTTATAGAAATACTACAAAGTCTGAAAAATATGTCTATTTATTTCAGGTAAAACATCCAAGAGTGAGAAAGTGAGTTAACAACGATTATCATAATAAATTGAAGATTATATTAATCACAGGAAGTGACTTCAGAAGAATTCCAGACTTTGTGCAATCCTGAGAATTCACAGAAATTGACGATCCAGAAAAGGAGGGCCATGAAACGGGTAAGGAAATCAAAAAGCGAAATGCATACAAACAAACAGGAACACAAAGACTGCATAAATCTATGTTCTATATTTCAAAGGAAAGAGAAAAGCATAGTCAAATGTGGAAATCTGCAATCAGGAGAGACGAGCTTATTATGGATAACAGGGAAATGGCCAAGCAAATAACCAGTTACTTTGCATCTGTCTTCATGGAGGAAGATCCAGAAAATCACCCAGAAATACGAAGTGATCATATAGGACTTGTGGATCGAAAGACAGAAAGTCAATTTATATCAGTAACAAGGCTTTACTTGAACATGCAGCTGGACTGAGCATTGCTAACCTTGACAAACCAGATGTACTTCATACCAAAATCTTCAGAAATATACCACTAATAGAAAACTTAGTTGCACTGTCGATGACTGTGTTCCATTTCCCAGTGCATTCTGCATAGTCTGGAAGCCGTTGTAAATAAATGGACATTTGTAAACTTGATCCAAGCACTATAGATGTACGGTAGTGATCCAAGCATCTACAAAGGGAAGAAGAGATAGTGTGGAGAACTGCAGACCAATTAACTTGACATTTGTGGGGAAACTGTTGGAGTCTATTATATAGGATGTGATATTCGTTATTTAGAAATTAACAGCAACATTGGAGAGGATCAGTATACATTTCTGAAAGGGAATCATACAAGCTTTGGAATTGTTTGAAGTTGATTCTTACAGCATAGATAATGGGGAACAAGTACAATTGGCACATTTTAGATTATCAGGCTTTCTATAAGAACTCACACTATGAGTTCGTAAATGCAATGAATGTGAGGGGTATTTGGAGGAATATATGCAAGTGGTAAGTTAAAGTTTAGATTGCCTTGTTTTAAGGGAGTCAAAATACAGATGTAAAGACATGTTAAAGCAGTTTAACAGCATGATGGTGAGTTCTGTACCTGGAATATTGAGTGCAGTTTTGGTGACCAAATCTGAGAAAGAAAATACTAACGACAGAGGAAGTTCAATGAACATTCTCCAGATAAATCCCTCAATTGGCGAGATTGCGTGATGAGGAAACTCGGCCTGTGTTCTCTAGAGTTTCAAAGAATGAGAGATGGGTCACTGTGAAATTTATAAAAGTCACAAAACACGTGACAAAGTGGAAATTAACACGATTTTTCTCCGGCTGCCTAATCCACATTCAAGGGAAATAATGGCAGGAAAAAGGACGACCATTTCAGACTGCAATAAGGACGAAATTCTGCATGTGTAGGGGACTAACTAGCACAGGGGCATGGAAACCTGCTGGCAAGGCAAGATTAGGGAGAATTCCCAGATAATATACAAGTGTGCCCAGCGGAATCAGAATAACCATGGTACAGATAGGACTCATTCGTGACTTGCCAAATTGCATCCAAATGAGATTTAGTGGTAGGAAACAGAAGGTGGTGGTAGACGGCTGCTTGTGTGACTGGAGACCAGTGTCCAATGGTATACTACAGGGATCAGTGCTGTGTTCCTTATTATTTGTGATTCGGAGGTGCTGGTGTTGGGCTAGGTGGACAATGCTATAAATTGCATAACACCAGATTATTGTCCAACAGGTTTATTCGGCGGCACTACCTTTCAAAGTTCTGCTTCTTCATCAAAGCTCACAATCACCTGATGAAGAAGTAGCGCTTCCAAAGCTAGTGCCTCCGAACAAACCTGTTGGACTCTAACCTCATGTTGTGTGATTTTCCACTTTAATATTTGTGGTACTCATAAATGTTGTCGCTGTGTATATGGACGAGGGGTGGGCAGTGTGATAAGTAAGTTTGTGTTTAATACGCAGATTGGCGGGTTGGTTGGCAGTGAGGAGGAAGGCCTTAAATTACAGGAAGATACAGATGGAATGGTCATCTGGGAAGTTCAATGGCAGATGGAATGTAACCCTAATAAATATGAGGTGATACACTTTGGAAGAAGGAACCAGACAGGGGAGGATTCAATGAATGGCAGCACACTAGGAAGGTCAGAGGGTGCTTCTACACACATCCCTGAATGTGATGGACAGGTTAATACACAATTTCGGAAAGCATAGGTGACTGTAAACATAACATTGATTCATTGAGGCACAGATTATAAGAGCAATGCGGAACTTTGGTGTGGCCAACATGGAATGCTGTGTGTAGTTTTGGAAACCACATTACAGGAAGGAATGTGAGTGCACAGGAGGGTGTGCAGAGGAGATTCACCAGGATGGAGCATATCAGCTATGGAGATAAGCTGGATAACCTTTGGTTGTTTAGACTGGAGGAGAGGAGGCTGAGGGGGACGTGATTCAGAAGATTAGGATTACGAGGAGCATGGACAGAGTGGATGGACAACAGCTGTTCCTTTTAGTCAAAGGGCCACACTTATAAAGTGAAGGATTTGCGATTTAGTGAGGATTTGAGGATTGCTTTTCACCCAGAGTGTGTTGGGGTCTGAAATACAATTCTTGATAGGGGAGTTGTCATGGTAACCTCAAAACCATTAGAAAATACACGGTTGTCCTCTTGAAATGCCTTAAGATTCACGGCTCCGGGTGTTGTGTCGGGAAATAGGCCTCATTTAGACCGTGCTGTATTTCTGATGGTACAGTATCTTTGCTTCTGTGATTGTATGGCTGTAGAAGGCCAATCACTGAGTACCTTAAAATATGAATTGATAGGGTTCTGAAGAATATCGTAACAAAGTTTATAAGACAGAACTTGTAATATTTTCTGAAAATATGTCAATGGCAAAATTAAGAGAAAGGAATGTACAGTTTTCTTACAGTTTGACACCTGATAATTGAGGACCGGGAAATAGCAGAACTATGGAGCAAATACTTCAGTTATGCCACCACAGAGGAAAACAAAACAAAAAAAGAAAACTTCCTAGCACTACTAGGGATCTTTAGTCTGTTAAGAAAAAGGGAATAGAATGAAATTAGCAACTAAACAGTTTAGAGAAAGTATCGGACTGCCATTAATGGGCATAATGAAAATCAACAGAGATTTATGAAATGGGAATCATATTTGAGAAAGTGGCTATTAGCAAAATTATGGAGAAGCTATCAATGCAATACGAACGGAATCTCAGAAAGATTTTTGATAAAGCCCAAGCCTATTGTGCGAACTCGAATCCTGTGGGACTGAGGCTAATATATAGTCATGGTTTTAGAATGGGAGAGCTAGCAGTTGAGTAGGAATAAAACAATGTTTTTTTTTTAAAATGGAAGTCTAGGAGGATATAGCAAGGATCGTGGCTTGGGCCCCAGCTATTCCCAATACACATCATATTTTTGGTTGAGGGGCTCAAATGCAACATTCCCAACTCTGCTGACAGCACTGAACGATGTCAGCATGTTACTGGGTGAGGGGGATGTAGAAAAGCTCCAATGTGACTGAGACAAGTGAAATTACTGGGAACATACGCGGCAGATGGAGACCAATGAGATGTTGTGATGAGATGAGATGTTGTGCACTTTGATGGGAACAATAAAATGGCAGCTTCTCATTTGAAAAGGGCGTGGTTGAAAAATGTTGTTCGAGAAGGAACTTAAGTTGCATTTTTGTTTATTTTTCTGTGCAGCCCTATAGGTACATGTAGGGCATTGAGTTCTGAAGTCAGAAGTCAATACTGAGAATGGCATTGGCACACTGACCAGTGTATATAGACCCTGCAAGTTGGGAAGTGGAACATTGAAATGAATTTGGATCTCCCTGTACATCAGTCACTAAAAGCAATATTGCAGGAGCAGAAAGCAGGTAGGCAGATAAATGGTGTACTCACCTTCATTTCAGGGGAATTGAGTACAGGAGTAAGAGTATCTTACTGCAGCTGTACAGGGCCTTAGTGAGACCCCATCTCGAAAATTGTGCAGTATTGTGTGCAGCTTTGGTCTCCTCACCCAACAAAGGACAAACCTGATATTGAGGGAGAGCAGTGAAGGACGACCAGACTGATCTCTGGGATGACAGACTTGTTGTGGGAGCAGAGTTTGGTGCGACTGGCCTTGTATTTCCACATTCACGGCACATCTTGTCAAGGCACAGTGGAGATATGGAGCTGTAAATGAATTGTAGGTCACATCCTGTCACTTCCAGCATTGGCTGCAAGTTTCCCCACACTGGGCCGTGATCTAACACAGTGTTACCGAACAATGCAACAACCTGGGTTTATATAAGAACGAATCAGTGCGGTCTGCACAGTTCACCACACTGGACATTTAGCCCAGGATTACAGATCAAGCATTGGTGTGGGCTGCACAGAGTTCAGTTCTGGATTTTGCTGGGATGCATTCAGCAGTATGATAGCTGGATCTACACAGTGCTCCGTCCTGAACATATCATGGATGGGCTGGCTATGTGAGTTGGATTGCAAATGTGAGAGAACTAAACATCTGGCAATACCTTTATTTTGTGTTTTCATTCTTGTGATTGGATCTGTCAAATGCAGACTCATCCGGTTAGACCCGACCCTCTGGATGAGTGATGGTGACTGTTGCTACAGCATCTGTGTCGGCAACATGAACAACAAATGGAACAGAGGCTGCAGAGAGGACAGTCTCCGTGAAATGGAATGAGGGAATCACAATCAGATCAGCCGTGTTCTTAGTGAATGGTGGGGCAGGATTGAATGGACCACGAATGCAAATTATTCATCTATTTCTGTTTCTTCCAAACAAACTCCCCTTCTCTCCCAGTGTTCCATACTGGTGGGGAGTGAGCCACCTCCTCCTGTTCCTGCGTAACAGGTTCCTCGGGCCTCACTAGCCTCTAGATTTCCCTGTGCCCCAGTTTCGAGCAATTGAGTGACTGCCTCCTGTCCCTTTATCACAGTCTCGAACAGTTGAGTGACTGTCTCCTGTTCCTGTGCCCTAGTCTCGAGCAGCTGAGTGACGGCCTCCTGTTCCTGTGTCCCAGTCTTCAGCAGCTGAGTGACTGCCTCCTAATCCAAAGTTTTGTGAAAATACATGTCCTCCTCCTGTTCCAGAGTAACAGGCTTCAATATCTCTGAGCTCCCCTGCTGCTCCTGTGGAATGGAATTAAGGGAGTGAACGGCCTCTTCACATTCTTTACGGCTCTTCTTGACAAAAAAACCTTTCTCCTGTTTCTGTAAAACACTTTCAAAATCTGAATGATGTATTTTTTGTTTTTGACTCTCAGTAATTAAGCAAACCAGCTGACTGACAGAATTCAGAAGCTGAATAGCCTCCTCCTGATCCCATGTTAAACACTCATATTCAATAGACTCTCAGAGATGTACATCACGGAAAAGATCCTTCGATCTGGTCATCCACACCGACCACATATCCTAAATTAATCTCGTCTCCCTTGCCAGCAGTTGGCCCATCTCCCTCTAAACACTTCCCATGCATGTATCCATCCAACAGCCTTTTAGAAGGTGTAACTATACCTGCCTCCACCATCTCTTTTGTCTATCCAATCCATACACACGCCAGTCTCTGTGTGAAAATGTTGCCCCTCATGTCCCTTTTAAAGTCTTTCTCCACTCACCTGAAACCTTTGTCTTCTAATTTTGGATTCGCCTATCCTGGGGAAAAGACATTGACTGTTTACCTTATCTATGCCCCTCATGATTTTATGAACCTCGTTAAGGTCCCCCCCTCAGTCTCCCAGCCTATTCAAACACTCCCAGTAACGTTAACCCTCCAACACCTGCAACATTCTTTTAAATCTCTTCTGTACCCTTTCAAGTTTGACAAAATCTTTCCGACAGCAGGTTGACCAGAATTAAAGGCAATATTACAAAAGTGGCCAAACCAATGTCCTGTACAGATGCAACATGTCATGCTAATGTTTAGACTCAAAGCACGCAGCAATAAAGGGAAGATCACAAAGTGCCTTCTTCACTGCGCTGTTTATCTGTGACGGCATTTTCAAGGAACTGAGAACCCGCACCACAAGTTGCCTCACAGGGCAGCGATCTGAGTTTAATTTCATCCTTGAATGACTGGCTGTGTGGAGTTTGTACATTCTCCCCGTGTCTGTGTGAGTTTCCTCTGTGTGCTATGTTTTCCTCCGACAGTATAATGATATACAGGCAAGGCCAGCCTAAATTGCGCACTGTACCCAGGGATGTGTAGTCGAGGTGGATTGTCCATGGGAAATGCAGGCACAGAGGGATAGAGTGGGGGGTGGTCCAATAGGATACTGTATAGAGGGTCGGTGTGGCCTCGATGGGTCGAATAGCCTGTTTCCTCACTGTAGGGATTCTATAAGTTCTACGGAGTTTTCCTTGATTGGCAACTTTCGACAGGACCCTACCTATATGTCTTGTCCAGATTTTTCTTGCCAAAATGCAACACCTCACATTTATCTAAAATAAACTCCATCTGCCACTCCTCAGCTCACCTAATCAATGTCCCATGATATTCTGAGAGATCATTCTTCACTGTCGACTTCACCACCAAATTTGTTATTATCTACAAACTTACTGACCATTCTTCACAAACCCAAGTGCAAATGGTTTATATAAGTAACAAAAGGCAGTGGACCCACTCTTGATCTTAGGGGCACGCCACTGGTCACAGGTCTCCAAGTTTAATGAACAAATGTCCACTGTCACGCCCTGTCTCCAATATTCATGAAAATGCTGGATCTAAATGAAGATCTCTCCCTGGATTCCAGGCAGTCTAACCTTGCTGAACAGTCTAACATGTAGAACGTTATGATTTTCTTCCTGTATTCCATAAAGAAAACATGCATTGTCCTGCCTTCATCAATCATCTTAATCATTTCCTCAAAAATTCCACCTTATCAGTGAGATGTGATCTCCAACGTGCAAAGCCCGCTTCAGTCCATGTCTTTCCAAATGCTTATACATCCTTTCCCTCAAAATCACCTCGAACAATTTAGTCACCATTGACGTCAGGCTCACCAGTCTATAGTTACCTGGTTTTTCCTTACTTTCTTAAATAATGACACTATGTTAGCAGCCGTCCAGTCTATTAGCACCTCACCTCTGGAAATCAATGTGACAGATATATCAGCAAAAGTCTGAGCAGTCTCTTTCCTAGCTTCCCACAAACTGCTGGGATACAACTGATCAGGTCCCAAGGATTTGATCACCTTTATATGTTTTAAAATGTCTAACATCTCCTTGTAATGCAGATAATTTTCAAGATATCACTATATATTTCTTCATTCTGTCGTTCTTGTGAACTCGTCCACACTAAATAATGAGGAGAAATACTTGTTTCGTATCCCTCCCATTTCCTGTGGTTCCACACATAGGTAGCCTTACAGATCTTTAAGGTGCCCTATTCTCTACCTAGTTAATCCTTTGCCACGAAAGAATTTGTAGGATTTCTTCAGTGCCACATTAACCCTATTTCTAAAGCCATCTCATGTCCACATTTTTCTGGCCGGAGTTCCTCATTGACTATACACTTATTGCCCTTATACTCCTCTCGGGATTCACTTGATCTCAGCTCTGTTTACCTGACGTATGCCTCCTTCCTTACATTGATCAGAGCATCAAAATATCTAGCCATCCAGCACTCCCTGCACCCACCAGCCTTGCCCATCTCACTAATGGGAACACGTTGGCTCTGGACTCTCTGAAACCATGTTTTGATGGCCTTGCGTTTTCCAACCATCCCTTTACCTGTGAATAGGGTATTCCAATCAGCCTTTCACAGGGCACGCCTAACACTTTCAAAATTGGTCTTTTACAAATTTATAACTTTAATGTTTACATCAGGTCTTTCCTAAGCCACAACTAGTTTAAAACTAATATTAATGCGTAACAGACTTGAAAGTTAAATAAACACTTCCTGCCCCTCTATAACAGCCTCGAGAGGCTGAAAAGGCAGTACAGTAGAATGTACTATATCCATTATTCGGTAAACGTTTCCAATAGCTAAATTATTCTAAATTCCTCTTCATTGTGTATAGATTTTCATTAGAGTGTTTAAATATATTGAATTTTAATTAATGGTGAGTGGTTTGACTAGTAGCATAACATCTGGAACTCCCACTTCACATCTACCTTTAAAATAAAGAAATGTTGGCATCCAAGTTACCTTCTTAAAATAGTTTGAGGCATTTAGTTTATCTATAGCAAACTAGGGAGTCTTGGCTGGTCCTAAATCGATAATAACAAATTGGGTTTAGAATTACAATCCCTACAATGTGCAAACAGGCCATTCGACCCAACAAGTCCACACCGACCCTCCGAGGAGAAACCTACCCAGACCCATTCCTTTTCCCCTATTATTACACATTTACCCCGACAAAGGCTCCTAACCCACACATCTCTGAAAACTACAAACAATTTAGCATGGCCAATTCACCTGACATGCACATCTTTAGATTGTGGGAGGAAACCAGAGCATCCAGAAAATGCTCATGTAGACACTGGAGATTATTCACCGGGAGACTATTGGGTTCAAAGGTCGTGTATGGTATTAGTTAGTGTCTTTTGTTCCGGATGTTGAATTCGGATGTTTTAAACAGTGTTTTGGGAATAAAGATTCTTTCAGTCACTGAGATTTCTCTGGGTGTGAAAGAAGTGACGTTGGGGGTTTTACAAAAGGTAATGAAGGCAAAGCTGTAGGAATTTGCAGACAAGCTGGAGTTGGGGTTGCGTTTGTGAGAAAATAAGACATAATTACAGCTATAGCTCGGCAATTAAATTTGGTGGAAACGCCACCAGAATTTTTGGAAATGGCTAGAATTCAATTTCAAATGAGGTACTTTGAACATGAAAAGGAATTGAAATAGTTTGAATTAGGATGTAAAGTAGAAATAAAAGAAAAGGAAATGAAGAAGAAAGAGAGAAGAAAAGTAGAGAGTTTCAACTTCAAAGGTTAGCGGTTCTGTTTAAATACACCCAGGCATTATCTAAATTTGATGAGAAGGACGGGGGAGCATTTTGAACTTCGTTTGAGAAAGGGCTAAACAAATGCAATGGCCAGTGACTATGTGGATTTAGTTGAACCAAACGAAGCTGGTGGGTATTTGCATCTCTATCGGAGGAGGTATCTGGCCGGTATGAGGTGGTGAAGAAAGCCATCTGAAGTGTATATGAGCTTGTGCCAGAAGCCGACGAGAGCGGACGAGAGCATCTCAGGAATCTAAACAAGGGTCTCTGGTTAAACGCACATTGAGTTTGAAAGGATCAAACAACGTAATTTTGAAAGGTGGGTAAGGATATTAAAAACAGAGCAAAGCTATGGCACTCTTAGAGAGATTCTCATTTTGGAGAAGCTCAACAATTTACTTCCTGCAGACGTGAGAACTCGTGTGGAAGAGCAGAGAATTAAAACAGTTTGATTAGAACTGAAATGGCAGATGATGATGATGGGGTTCAGAAATCAAAGTTTGGTTTCTGTGCGAGATTGAGAAGAATGTGCGAGATTTTCTTAAAACATCTCCCTGTGAGAGTAAGGTTGACTGGCAAAGGGCATGAGTAGCCGGTAAAGTGGTTACAGCATTAAGAGGAACAGAAACATGAGGAGCTATGCCATTCAGAGGGACTATTGGAGAGATGAGAAGTGCTCCATTATGTAAGGTGTGGTTGGAGTGTCCAGTGGAAACATCAACAGATTTATTTCACAATGGGGAAGGAGGCCTTGAGCTTGATGATGGTGTTGCAAAATTTCAGCATTTAAATTGCCAATAACAAACCTGAGACAAATCTTAATCACTGATTGTGAGCCGGAAAAGTTTTTGCAGAAGTTTAGGGAGAAAAATACCAGTGTTTCGATTGAACTTATTATTGCTGCCATTCAGTTTGAAATTATAGAGTTGTCAGGGCGAGAAAACCTACGTTTTGACACGTTGTGGAGACTTGGATGAAGAAAGACAAAGGCATTCTGTGACAGGAGTAAAATGAGTGAAATCGAAGCCAGTTGAGAACATTTATGTTCACAGTCAATGTAATATATATGCATTGCAGTCTACTAATAGAGGAAGATGAGGAGGTCTAAAATGAATCCACCGTTGTATATTGATGGCTTATTTTATTAAAGGTGGAGTTGTGAGGACAGTGTCCATATAAAAAAGATTATTTTCTCTTGGGTTTTTTTTTGAAGAGAGGTTTTAAAGGCAGAGGTGCAGAACTGCTGTCTGAAAACAGTCCAAGTAAATAACTGAGAAAGTCTTTAAGTTTCATCAAAACGGTGGGAATAATGGAAGGACAGTAGCCAACTCTCCCAGATCACGTTTCCGCGTTTTGCTTTTAGCTGCAGCATTCAGAAGCTGCTGGGGATCCCAGAAGTGTTGAAAGCTTCAATACATGATCCCCCAATGAACAACAGATGGAGCAGAGGCTACAGAGAGGGGAAGCTCGGTAACCACGGAGTGAGTGTGTGTGGGGAAAGGGATTTGCTGTATCCACATCGGGTTTTCCAGGAACAGCCTCCCAAGCTAAACTTAACCCAGAAGCAGAGTATGAGGGACCCTGACTGAACAAGGAGCTGGTCACAAAGCGGTGTCGGCTCCTTCAACACGGCCTGCAGCTTCACATCAGGGGGAGGGTGGTGCTGCCAGGGGCTGTTAGGGTCACAGTTTCATTCAGATTCTATGATCTAGAACTTTTCAGGCAAGAATTCGTGACATATCCATCATCTCCCAGTATCTCAACATCAATGTCACCATTCGGTGATGGAGGATATATATGATGGATGAGGTAAATACATTGTTTCTCCCAAGGGAGCTGCCATGTGTATCCAATATAGTGGGATTCCCGATGGTGTACATGGCATCTGCAGAGTCCCCATGACAATGGGGAGTGGTAGAGGAACTGAAAGAGCTCTCTCTCTCTCTCTCTCTCTCTCTATTAATGTTGCAGCGTCCCCATGCATAGTACATCATGTTGGTGAATACCCACTGTCCTGGCAGCAGTCAGGGCCTCTTCATTCAGAAGCAGTCAGCCATTCCCATCGTCAGCGGGTCTCGACATAGAAATAAATTAATATATAGGACAAAGGCGGTCCCCATGATACACATTTCAAAACACCATCCCCACCACCAATCAACCACATTAAAGTTTTCCATGTGTAAGGAGAGCAATGGGGTCACTTGGAGCGCCAAGGAGCTGACGATCAGGGATGGAACGAAACCTCCCATGTCTGAACGGGTCTGAGTGAACCCCCCAGTACACAGTATCATTAAGTCCTATAATCCCTCTCCATTTCAGTAACATGCTGCCTTCCATTATTCCTGTAAATGGAATGACAGGTTATATCATGTTACATTCCACCTGCCAAACTATTATCTATTCTCTTTACCTCTCTGACTCTATTTGCAGACTCTCCACCCTCTCTTGACAAAGTAATCTCCTGCTTACCACAGCGACATCACCAAACTCAGCACCTGTATATCTGTTCCATCCTCCTGAGCATTATAGACTGTAAATAGTTGAGAACCCAGCGTTGGTCACTGTGTGGCCCTACCGTTACGTTCTCTCTAACTGACTTATCCTGATTACCTGCTTCCTGTATGATACCCAGGCTTCCACAATTCCTGTGCAACACAGTCGAAGGGTTGAATAAGAACAAGGAGTATCTGTGAGGAATCGAACTCCTCGAAGAGGCTGATGTCAACACGGCCTTTGTTCCACTTTCCTGCCATTTCTCCATCCTAAAACTCTAGTCTCTTGTTGTAGATTGCGCCACGTGAAAAACGTCCACCCCACATCGACACTTTCAATTATATTTAGCATTGTATATGCTGCAAATAGATTTGATAGACCTCAATGAGGTCTCCTTTCATTCTTATAAACTCGAGAGTATCGGCCTGAACTGCTCAATTTCTCTTCATACGACAAACACTTCAAATATGGAATCAATCTAATGAAGCTCTTCTGAATTCCCTCCAATGGAAATACCTCATTCTGCAGGATACCCAAACTGTACTCCAGTTGCAGCCTCACTAATGCCTTGCATAGCTACACCAACACTCCCTACCTTTCTGCTCTTTCCTTTTATGAATAAACACTGAAATTATGCTTGCATTCCTCATTACTTGCAGTACCCGCAGGCAGGTTTTCTGTGATGTGCAAGCAGACACTCAGATCCCTCTGAACCTGAGCACTTTGAAGTTTCTCTCGATTTAGATAATAATTTGTCTTTCTATTATGCTGACCAACTTCAATGGCCCCATACTTATTCGCTTTAATTTTCCTTGCCAAATGTTGGCCCATTCACCCAACCTATCCATATTGTCTTAAAACCTCTTGCATCTTCAATCCGAAGTAGTTTCTCACCGATGTTGGTGTCATATGAAAATGTGGTATCGCATTTTCTATCCCATCAACCGAGTACAGTAATACCATCGATCGCAAATGGTTGAGGCATGAGAACTGAAATCAATGGCACCCCACAAATTGCATTTTCCAAATGAAAATGAGACATTTATTACATCTGACTGCATTTTGTTGGTTAACCAAACCTCCATCCGAGCTAATAAATTACTCTAAAACTCATGTCGTCTGATCTTACCATTTACTCTTTGGAGAAGTGAAACATCCAATGCCTTCACGAAGACCAGATATCTTCCATCTTCAGGATTCCCACTGTCCACCTTGTTTGTCACATCTTTAAGTAACTCAAGCAAACACTTCAAACCTGATTTTATCCTTTGTAAAACCATGTTGATGCCGATGGATTGTGGGTAATCTTTCCAAATGTCCTCAACAATGGATTCTAATAATTGTCTTAAGTTACAATAGTTTTATCGTTACGTTTTACTCACTAATGCATCCATTTGTTATAAGTACCTCCCTTTCGAAAACCTTCATATTTTCTTTGAATTCTTGTTTAATGGGCACAAGGTTTTAAGAGATCCTCTCCAATTGCTGTGTAAGAGCCATGTGTGGCTGAATGGAATCATTATCCTGCTGGTGTACAAACTCGATGGGCTGACGTCTTTCTGGTGTTCCCATGTTGTCACCTCCAAGGACAAAATAGCCTCCTCCTGTTGATGTGTTAGAATGGTGGGGGATTATGGAATCTTCCTGTTGCTGTGTGACATTTTGAGGGGCTGATGGGTCTTCTCATATTTCTCCTTAACAGGTGGATATACTGAACGGTCTCCTCATGTATCCCAGAGATGGGACCAAGGAAGTAATTTGTCTTCTCTTGTTCCCACACAACAGACATGTGTCTAAATCACCTCTTCCTTTCTCATGAAAGAAGTCTCAGATAGTTTCTATCCTATCCAATTCCCTTGCAATAGACTCGGTGAGTCTGAATGGCCTCCTGTTATCCCAGTGTAACAAATCTCCAGTCACTGTGTGACCTCTTCCAGTTCCTATGTTACAGACTTGAGGAGGCTGAATGGACTGATCCTGTTGTTGTTTAACAGGATACTGGTGCAGCATGGCCTACTCTGGGTCAGTGTTAGAGGCTCGAGTGGCTGATTGGCCTACTTCTGTAAATGTATATCAGGCTCCAGGGGTTGAATAGCCTCGTCCTGTTTTGGTGTAACAGGGTCGAAGGCCTGAATATCCTCCTGTTGTTCCTGTTAACAGGATGGAGAACGGAATGGATTCCTCCATTTTCTGTGTAATTCGCTTCACTTGTTGACTCCTTCTGTCATCTATGTTGAAATAGGACACTCTTTAATTTTTGTAAACTGCAATGGCTACTGGGTCAACCTGATCATCTTTTCATTATGAGCGAGCACCTTCATTGCAGGAATCATCTCTGAGCTGCTTCCAATATAATAACATCATTTCTTCATTGAAAAGACTAAACCTGTACACACTATTCCACATGTGATCTCACTAAGACCCTGTACAGCAGCAGCAACACTTTACCAGCCTGCTGTAAAGTTCCCACGCAGGTTAGAGCTGTCTCAGCTCTCTGGGGGAATACAAAGCATTGTTGGAAGATCATTGTTCTTCTCCATTCCACAGTATCATGGGAGATGTGGAGAAATTAAAGTTTGAGAAGATCATAAATGATGTGGCGAGATGATCTCTACCATTAATCTCCCCAGACCACACGTTGCTCAGATTCCACAGAATCTAGTAAGGTGGAGCGCAAAACCAGCAAGGAGGAGCAAACATTGAGAGGAGTTATATATCAAAGTGATAGCTGCAATATAAATGTTATAAGACAGGAAATTAGATATACACATTTGTGGGTACTGCAGGAATAATGTACTGTTTACGTTATATCTAAACTGTGTTAACCCAAGTGAATGCTAATGCTGGGAAAATGGATCTCATGACCACTTGTGAGATGGTTTACATTAATATTATGTCGAGCACTGAGCTCGAGATCAGGTCATTTAGGAATTAGTGTTGAGTGATCAGAAGAGCTATTTGAAACTTTTGCTGTAGAGGATCTTTTGGGAACAGTGACCACAATGTATTGGTTTTCTTTTTATGCTGTTTAAGTACACGATAGTTTTTGTTTTAGTTGAAGTAACCGTTATAAATCAGTGTCAGGCAAGCCATGAAGGCGTGAGGAGAAAGTGGGGACTACAGATGCTGGAGATCATGGTCGAAGAGTGTGGTGCTGGAAAAGCACAGTCAGGCAGCATACTACGAGCAGATAAATCGATATTTCAGGCATAAGCCCTTCATCAGGAATTAAGCTTTTGGGCCAAGGGGGCTGAGGGATAAATGAGAAGGGGGTGAGGCAGGGGGGAGGTAGCTGGGATTGCGGTAGGTAGATTAAGTTGGGGTTGAAAGAGTTAAGTGACGAAGGGAGACAGAACGCCTGATCTACTGCATCCATTAAACCCAATGTAGTCTTCTCTACATTGGCGAGGCAGGAGGTCAACTTGTGGATCATTTCAGAGAACATCTCTGGGACAGCCACATTGCACAACTCCATCACCTTGTGGCTGAGCACTTTAACTCCCCTTCCCACTCTGCCAAGGACATGAAGGTCCTTGGCCTGATCCATCGCCAAACCAGAACCACCAGAAGCCTGGAGGAAGAAAGCCTCCTCATCTGCCTTGGGACCCTCCAACCACAGGGGATCAGAGTGGATTTCCCCATTTCCCCAAATCCCACCATATCCCACTGCAACCTTCCAAGTCAGCACCGCCCTTTTGAATGTTCCTATGTGTCCACCTTCCTTTCTATCAATCTGGGCCACCCTCCTCTCCGACTATCACTTTCAACCCCACCTTCATCTACCTATTAGATGAAAGGAGGCAGCTTAGAAAAATGCGAAGGGTTGCAGTAAGCCAGTGGATTCAGAGAGATGTAGGACCCAGCAAAGGATGACCAAGAAACTGAGAAGAAAATCAGAAAGAGAAAAACCGTGCAAACGAAAGAAAAACATAAAGACAGCTAAAAAGCGTCTATCAATGTATGAAAAATATAAAAACAAGTTCAAATGTGGAACAGTTGATGTGCGTTCAGGATAATTTCTTTGCAGAGAACAGAGAGATTGCAGGGAAAAGAAACAGTTTCTTTGTGTCTATCTTCATGGAAGAATGTCCAGAAATTCTCCCAGAAATACCAAGTGACTGTGGGACTTGTGTAAGTAAAGTCTAAGACCATTTGTATCAGTGTTGGGGTTATCTTTGAAAAGAAAGCTGGATTGAGTATTTATAAATCTGACAGACTAGATGTACTTCATAGAAGAATTTCAGAGGAAGTAGCAACAGACATGTTGATTGCATCGCGGATATTCACTTTATTTTCCAACACATTCCCGAAAGGCATTTAGCCAATCTGGATAAGGCAAAGGTTATAAATATTATCCAACAGTTTAAGAAAGGATGGATTTGGAGAATTGCAATCTACAGACCAGTTAACCTGTCATCCACAGTCAGGTATCTCTTGGACTCGATTACAAAGAACATGCTACTAGATATTTAGAAGGTAATAACATAAATGGGGAGTGTGAGAATGTACCGATGGAAGGAAAACCAGAAGTGGCAAACATTTTTTTTGGAATGGTTTGAAGATGATTCTTGTGGACATAGGCAATGAAGAACCAATGGATAATGTATTGTTGGATATTCATGAGCTTTTGTAAAGAATTCATACACTGAGCTCATAAGAAAAGATAAACCGAGAGGTATTAGGAATAACATATGCAAATGGGAAAGTAAAAATTAGGTTTACATTCATGTGAATGTAATTGGAAGATAGAGGATGTCGTGCACCAGTTGCATCGAGCAATGGTGAGACTAAACTTCGACTATTGTGTATCGTTCGGAGTTCCAATCTGATAAAGAATATACTGACTACAGAGGAACTGCAAAAGGTATTATCCAAATTAACCCCGAATTTGGCAAGGTTGTCTGACGGGGTAACTCAGCCTGTAATCTCAAGTTTCGAAACATGAGAGGTGATTGTCGTGAATCTTAGAAACATCGAAAGGACTGAATAACAGAGGGACATGAGGAAGTACAAGTAGGCGAGATCTGGGAGAATCCCACGATATTCTCCACACAAGTAGAACAGAATAATCAGCAAACAGTTAGTGATCATTAGAAACCAAAGGGGCAATCTGTGTGTCAAGCTGGAGAACATTGATGGATTGTAACATGAGACCTTCACATCTATTTTTCTTGGGAGAAGGAGGATGCAGGTACAGAATTCAAGAAGATCGACTGGACAACTCTTGAACAGATTGATGTAAAATACGAGCAGGGATTTGAGGCTTTGTTCTGTATAAATTTGGACCAATCTCCATGTCTGAAAGTGTTGTATCACAGTCGGCTGTTGGGGTCAAGGGAGGAATGACCCTGATTGAATATTTTAATTAGAATCTGACCATAGGGGAGGTGCCAGAGAACTGGAGGACTGCTAATACGATTACACTTCACAGTAAGGGTGGGAGAGATAGACCAGGGAACTATAGACGAGTGAGTATTAGATCACTGTTAAGGAAATTACTGGATAAAATAGGGAAGGAGAAAATCGAACTCCAATCAGAGTCACAAGGTTTGATCAGGGATAATTATCATGACTTTATCAGAAGGGAGTCGCATCTAATGGATTTGATTGAATTAGTTTGAGGAGGTCAATTGTTTAGTTTGGTAGGAAGGCCTTTGACAAATTTCCAGCTGGGATACTGAGAAATAATGTAAAATCTCACAATATGAAGGAAACCTTGACAGGTTACATGGAGATTTCTCTTAATGGCAGCAGGCAGAGGGTGGTGGGAGAAGGCTGTTTGAGCGACTGGAGACCAGTGTCCCCTGGTGTACCACAGGGATCAGTGTTATGTCCCTTATTGTTTGTGTTATTCATAAAAAAAAAAGATGTGAATGTGGAGGGGGCTAGGTGGAGAGGTGGGGGAGGTGTGACAAGTAAGTGTATTTTTGACATAAAGATTGACCGGTTGGTTCGCAGTGAGGAGGAAGGCCTTAAGTTACAGGAAGATGCAGATGATTGGTCAGATGGGCAGATCAATGGCTGATAGAATGTAACCCTGATAAATATGAGGTGATGCACTTTGGGAGAAGGAACCAGACAGGGGAGGACACAATTAAAGGCAGCACGCTGGGAAGTTCAGATTGTGCTTCTCCACACATCCCTGAATGTGACTGGACAGGTTAATGGACTAGTTAAGAATTGAACCTTGGGTATAGCATTTCCTAATCAGGATGTAGATTATAAGAGCAATACATGGCTTTGGTTAGGCCAAAATGGAGTACTGTATGTAGCTCTGGGAGCAACATTCCAGGAAGGATGTGATTGTACTGGAGAGAGTGCAGAGGTGATTCACCAGGATGTTCCCTGGGATGGAGCATATCAGTTATAGAGAGAGTCTGGATAAGCTCGGGTTGTTTACTTTGCAGCAGAGTAAGCTGAGGGGTCCGTGATTCAGGAGGATAAGATTATAAGGGACATGGACAGGGTGGATAGACAGTAGCTGTTCCTTTTAGTCAGAGGGTCAAGAACAAATGAGCAGACTTTTAAAGTGAAAAGTTTGAGGTTCAGAGAGGATTTAAATATTTTTTCACCTCGAGGATGTGGGGTTCTGGGATTACTTCCTGAGAGGGGAATTATCACGGGTCACCTCACAATCATTAAAAAGTACTTGGACGATCACTTGGAAGTGTCATAACATTCCAGGCTATGGGCCTGGTGTAGGAAATTGGGACTAATATAGATCGTGTTGCATTTCTGTTGGCACAGAGTCTATGCTCCTGTTAGTGTAATGTGTGGAAGGTCAATTATTGAGCAGTTTAAGGCAGGAATTAATGGCTTTCTGAAGAGTATATTCACAAGGGTTAAAAGAGTGAACTGTAATAGCTTGTTAAATTATGTCAATGTGAGAAATTGAGAAAACAAGTGCAGTTTCCCTACAGATTGAAACCAGAGAATAGAGAATGGAGAATAGGGAAATGGCAGAACTATGAAGCCACTACTTCAGTTCTGTCTTCACAGAACTTTCCAACAATACAAGGAAAACCAAGTCTGGTGAGGGAAAATGATAGAGTACATGGATCATGGAACATAGAACATAGTAAGGAAATGGTTGAAGAGAAATAATTGTGGCTGAAAGTAATGGCCATAGGCAACACTGACGTAGATTTATGAAATGGGAATTATGTTTGAGAAACAGACTGGGAGACAAATGAAAGAGATGCAATGGATGTAAAACATGTGGACTTTTTGAAAGATTTTGGTAAAGCTCCAAACCCAATTTGCAAAACCAAATCTGAGTGGATTGGGGGCTAACATATGGCTATGTTTCCAGAATGGGACAGCTGGCAGGAAACGGTGAATAGAAATAAACAGACTCGTCAAGCAACAGCCTGACATTGTCTGTAAGGTATGATTCTGTGAGTATGACTATGTCCCAGACTCCCCATTACCTACCCCGAATATCTCCTGTCTCATCAGCAGGGCGGACACCGCAGAAGTGGCGGTACAGTGGGATACAGTTGGAAGGGAATTGCTCTTGGAGTCCTCAACAGTGACTCCGTATCCCTTGAAGTCTCATGGCATTAGTTTGCACATGGGAAAGGAAAACTCCTGCTGATTACCATGTACCAGCCTCTCTGAACTGATGAATCAGTACTCCTCCATGCAGACCAACAATTTGAGGAAGCACTGAGGGTAGCACGGACGCAAGATCTACTCTGGGTGGGGGATTTCAATGTTCACCACCAAGAGTATCTCAGCGACAGCATTACTGATCGAGCTGGCCGGATCCTAAAGGATATAACTGCTCGACTGGTTCTGCAGCAGGTGGGGAAAGAACCAACAAGAGGAAAATACATACTTGAACACAACCTTACTAATCTGCCAGTTGCAGAAGTATCTGTCCATGATATTATCTGTAAGAGAGACCACCGCATAGTCATTGTGGAGACAAAATCACACCTGCACATTGAGAATAACCTCCACCATTTTGGGTGGTACTATCACGTTGCTAAACAGGGCAGACTTCGAACAGATCTAGCAGCTCAAATCTGGATGTCCATAAGGTGTTGTGGGTCATCAATAGCAGCCAAGTTGTACTCCCGCATAACCTCATGGCCTCCCGCATATACCCCTCACAACAATTGCCATCAATCTAGAGGATCAACATTGGTTCAGTGGAGTGTGCAGGATGGCAGGAGCTGTACCAGGCATACCTGACAATGAGGTGTCAGCCTGGTGAAGCCACAAATCAGGACTACTTGAGCGCCAAACAGCATAAGCAGTAAGTAATAGACACAGCTATGTGATCCCACAAGCAAAGTAACAGATCTAAGCTCTGCAGTTGTTCCACATCTAGCCGAGAAACGTTGGGGACAATGAAACAATTCACTGGAGGAAGAGAGTCCACAAATAACCCCTTCCTCCATGATGGAAGAGCCCAGCACTTCAGTGTATAAGATAAGGCTGATGCATTCGCAACAATCTTCAGTCAGAAATGCTGAGGGGATCATCCATCTCAGCCCCCTCCAGTGGTCCTCAGCAATTCAGTTACCAGTCATCAACCAATTTGGTTCAGTCCACACGATATCCAGAAACGATTGGAGATACTGGATACTCCAAAAGGTGCATAATCTGACACCATTATGTCAACAGTACTGACAACTTATGTTCCATAACTTGCCACTCCCCTAGCCAAACTATTTCAATACAGTTACAACAATGGCTTTTCCTGATTACGTGGAAAATTACCCCAAGTAATCATTGCTCCTGTATGTAAAAAGCAGAACAAATCCAATCCGGCCAATTGCCACCCCATCAGTCTCCTCTCGATCATCAGTAAAGTGGTGGAAGGTCTCAGTGTTTTTAAGCAGCACTTGCTCAGCAATACCCTGGTCAATGACGCCCAGTGTGGGCTCATCCAGGGCTACTGAGCTCCTGACCTCATTGCCGTGGTTCAAACATGGACAAAAGAGCTGAATAACAGAGGTGGGGTGAGAGTGATAGCCCTTTAAATCAAGGCTGCATTCGACTATGTGTGGAATCAAGGGACCATAGCAAAACTGGAATCAATTGGTATCAGGGGCAAACTCCCCGCTGGTTAGAATCATACCTGACACGTAGGAAGATGGTCATGGTTGATAAAGGTCAGTCAAGTCAGCTCCAAGTCTGTAGGAGTCCCTCGGGCATTGACCGAAAACTTCTTCAGTGCTGCTTCATCAATTACCTTCCCTCCATTTTAAGGTCAGCAGTGGGGATGTTCGCCAATGATTGTACAATGTTCTGCAACATTTGTGGCTCCTCAGATACTGAAGCAGTCCATGTTCAAACGCGACAAGATCTGGAGAGTATCCAGGCTGACAAGTGGCAAGTAATATTCAGCCCACACGAATGCCAGGCCATGACCATCACCAATAAAATATAATCTAATCTGCCCCTTGGCATTCAATGGTGTTACTATCACTGAATCCCCCAGTATCAAAGTCCTGGTGGGTAATCATTGCTCAGAAACTCACTGGTCTCGCCACACGAACACAGTAACTATAACAACAGGTCAGAAGCTAGGAGTACTGCGGCGAGTATCTCACATCCTGACTTCCAAAAGTCTGTCCATAATCTACAATGCATAAGTCAGAAGTGTAATAGGAGACTCCCAATTTGTCTTGATGAGTGCAGCCCCAATAACACTCAAGAAGCTTTATACCATCCAGGACAAAGCAGCCAGTTTGACTGTCCCTTCATCCACAATGCTCCACCATCAACGCTCAGCAGCAGCAGCAGTGTTTTACTATCTCCATGCTGCAATAAAATGATCCACCAAAGATCCTCAGAGACCATCTTCCCAACTCACAACCATGTCGATCTCGAAGGACAAGGGCAGCAGATGTATGGGAATACCATCATCTTCAGGTTCCCTCCAAGCCATTCACCATCTTGACTTGGAAATATATCACCGCTCCTTCACAGTCACTGGGCCAGAATCCTGGGATTCCCTCCCTAATGGCATTGGAGGTCAATCACAGCAGGTGGACTGCAGCATTCAACAAGGCAGCTCACCACCACCTTCTCAAGGGCAACTAGGGATGGGCAATAAATGCTGGCCCAGCCAGTGACACCCAGATTCACGAAATAAATAAATAGAAATTAACAGAGGAAGGTTGCTGAGGTTTTGCAGGGATCGGTGCTTGGGGCCCAGCTGTTCACAATGCCCTTTAAACATTTGGTTGCTGGAATCAGATACAATATATCCCAGCCTGCTCACAGCACTAACGGGTGTGGGATTGTGAGTGGGTAAGGAGGATGTAAAAAAGCACCGAGAAGACGAAGACAAGTGGAGTGAATGGGTAAATACGTGACAGATGGAGAACAATGTGGATAGAGGAGACGGTGTGCCCTTTGGTGGAAACGATAAAATGGCAGCCTACCATTTGAAAGGGATTGGTTGAAACATGTTGATCTACAAAGAGACGTATGCTCCTTTTTGTTGTTTCCTTCTGCATAAACCTCTGAGGCCCATGCAGCGCAGTGAGTTCTGCAACCAGAAGTCAATACTGGGCATGGCGTTGGCACGCTGACCAGTGTACACAGACCCACCAAGTGGGGAGCTGCAACACTGAAAAGGACCTGCATCTCTCTGTATACCAGATGCTGAAAGTAATATTGCAGAAACAGAAAGCAGTGAGGAAGATAAATGGTGTATGGACCTTCATTTCAGGGGGATGTGAGTCCAGGAGAAAAGGTGTCTTACTGCAGCTGTACAGGGCCTTGGTGAGATATCATCTTGAACATTGTAAGTATTGTGGGCAATTTTGATCTCCGTACCTAATAAAGGACAAACCTGACATTGAGAGAGAGCAGCGAAGGATGACCAGACTGATCTCTGGGATGACAGGCTTCTTGTGGGAGCAGAGTTTGGGGTGACTGGGCCAGTATTCCATGGAGTTTAGGAAAATGAGTCGAGATCTCAGTGAAATATACAGAACTCTGATAGGGTGAGTCAGATTGGAAGTAGGGATGATAATTTCCCTGGCTGCAACGCCTAAAACAAGGGGACACAGTATTAGGTACAGCAGGTCACTCTGCATTGAGATGAGAATAAATGTTTGCACTCACTGACGGGGAACCTGGGGAATTCGCTCGCACCTGAAAACCGAGTCACTAATTAAAATAAGGATTTAGAGAAAGTAAAGGGATGGTGGGAGAGCAGGAGTACGGTGTGGAAATGAAGAGCCAAGCCATCATTACATTGAATTGGGCAGCAAACTCGATGGACCAAATGTACAACTGCGCTTCCTATTTTATAGCTTCCAGAGGTTACTCACATTAACGGATATGTATATCGTGTGGGGTAAGTGCATTGATGAGATGTTTTCCATGAACTAGAATGGGGGAGACTCAATGTGTTGTATGACCTACTCCTTTCCCGCTGTTTCTGTGAAGTCTGTGGGAAATCTCTGTAAATGCTGTCACAAGCTCTCAGATGTTAAGAAGGAGGTTTTTGCAGGGTCGACAGGACTGTGTTCCCATTCCCTTTTCAGACACTGATACTAAGGTCGGATGTTCTGTCCGGTTTCGTCCTTTCAGACCTCTGAGTAGTTTGATACAAATGAGTGCTTTTGCTTGGCCGTTTCAGAGACCATTGATATGTTTATCATATGTCAGGGTCTTTGCAGTCAGTTTTAGGCCAGCCCAGGAAATCACCGGAGATTCACTTCCTAAAAGTACATTGGAGAAGGAAATTCTGTTTACAATCCATATTGGCTACAAGGTCACTGTTACTGACACCAGATTTTAGAACTCAATATTGTATTAATTGTTTTTAACTTCCACCACCTGCCAGAGCATTATCCTGGTCTGGATTATTAATTCAGTGACATTACCACAACAGCACCATCTCCACATGGGGACCTATCGGAAACCACACTGAGCAGGTTGTTTCTGTGCTGCTTGAAAGCTCTGTCAAAAAGAACTCGCACCGATTTCATTTCTGTGATGGGACTGAGGGGGTGGCAATTGGTCAGATTGTAATTATACTCATCTTAGCGGACTGGACATACTAAGTAATTTTCCACATTGCCAGGGAGATGTCAGAGTTGGAGCTGGAATGAAACAGCTTCCCCAGGGTCACGGCTTGTTGTACAGCACAAGTCTTCAGTCCTATTGCAGAAATGGAGTCTGGACCCATTGCCTTTGTCATATCTACTGTGTTCACCTGGTCCTTCATGTCACGTGCAGTGAATCGAATTAGGTGAAGATTGGCATCTGTGATTTTGTTGGCATCATGATGAGGGTGAAGTGTATCATCGAATCAACACTTCTGGCAGAGGATGGTGCAGATAAAACATCCTTCTCTTTTACACTGATGTGCAGGTCCGTTCCATTATTTAGGATGGGGATGTTTGTGGAGCCCTCTCCTCCAGTCATTTGTTTAATCATCCATGACCATTTATAACTGAACGTGACAGGACTGCAGAGCTTCGATCAGGTCTATTGGTCAAGTCTGGTAGCTTTAATGAGTTAGCATCTGTTTAAGGTTCATGTGGTTCTGACTCTGATATGTTCACCCACACTCGTCACTGAGCCATAGATGGTGTTGATGATAATGACAGACTGAGGTGTTACCCTGGCAAAAAGTTACAGATTGTGGTTGAATGCAGGTCTGCTTCTCCTGCTGCTGTGATCTACAGCACTACGTGAATACGCAGTTTCGAGCTGCAATATCTGCAATGCAATTCTGCTGTCTGTTCCCCAATTCTCACTGTGACCCATTCACTCATCGGCCCTGCACTCAGTGACCTAACCTGGTTTCTGATGTGGAAATACTTCAATTTTCAAACTATCATTCTGCTGAGGGTCTGTCTCCCCGGGTCTTGCTTCCAATCTGACACATTCCACAAAAGCATTTAACTGATCTTAATTCAAATGTTTAATTCACCTGAATCTATTTCCTTGAGAAATACCATCTTCTGTGTTTAAAGTCAATGTGTTTCCTCTGTTTCTCTCCCTGACCATGATTAAGAGCTCTGTAGTGTCAGTGATGCCAGCGTTATGTACTTTCAGAGCCAATGAATTCTCTGGATTCCCAATCATCTTCACCACATTGTATGTTTCCTCTTTTGGTTTAATGCCTTATCATTCATGGCTGCCTTGTTTTCCCATGAGTATGTATTATCTTCTTCGGTTTGAGTTTCTAGTATTACCTTCCGAATTATCCCCAGAACCTCCTCCCATTGCTGCTCCATGGTCGTTCCTGCTCAGCTCCCCTTCCAATTAACTCTGGCCAGCTCCTCCCGCATGTCTTTGTAGTTACATTGCTTAATTATAACCACATTACATCTTGAAGAGAGCATTAGATAAAAACTGAAAGTAGGAGTTTTGAGAGATGGGACACGGAGAATAATTGGTGGATTTCTTCACTAGATACAAAGGAAGAACGAGAGAGAGGATATAGATATGGAGATGTGGAAAATGAGAAAACTAGATTAACAAAAGAAGTAGATGTACTTCCCTCAATGTTTTGGCAATTCCTGTGTGCTGTGGTTCTTTGTACAGTGCACGTACAACAGAGTAATATGTTCAAATGCTGGGTCTGATGCCATAACTTTTATCTCCAATAATATGACAGACACTAGTTTTGGAAAGAACCAAGCCGGACAACATATTTAATTGCTTGTAGAAAGGAGATGAACTGAAATAAGTTGAGACACGAGAAGTAAGAATTTATAACACACATCCTGATAAGAATGATAGATTAGATTTGGGAATCCCAGAAACGGGGGAACGTTGAGAAAAAGGGAAGGTATCACTTCAGATGAGGATCAAATAATGTTTTAATGCTTTATAAATTTTACACATCATGTGCATAATTTTTCGTTAACTGTGTCTCCGTTGTTCATTCAGAATGTGTTGTACACATATGAAAAATGTTACTTCTCTGAACACACACTGATTAAACAGTGTATTTAAAACCATTGTTCCTCCATTTCAAACTCTCCTGTTGTCATGCTAGCAGGAAATATGAACACCACCTGACCACCAAAAGAAATGACCCACTATCACTTGTTTTCATGCATACAGACAAAGAAGGACACCACGTTGACTATGCCAACACACACTTCCTAGGACAAAGCCACGCACAAAAGTTCTTAGAGGCATGAAATTCTAACCAGAAGTCCATCAATTAACACATCGGTTCAGATCCAATCTACCTATCCTTGAAAAAAAACTGGAAATAACATCATGCACCTTAAGAAACCAAGGCCTATAAATAGAAAGACGACACATACCACCAGTGCCTCACCAGAGACTCTCACTGATGATGTTACCTTGTCATGGTGACGAAACATCTGAAAACAAACCTTCAAGCTCAGCGAGTTAACTTACATACTTATAAACTGATACTTTTCTTTTAATAGTGGAGTTTGGCACTACTTTGTCACTCATGTTTTAACAGAGTACGAGGCGAGGTGAGCTTTTGTGGCTGTGTGGTTTTAATTAACAGAGTGGTTCGACATCGATATCGTAACGGTTTGAGGGCTTGTCATATGGGATTTGAACAGATTTGGGGTACAAAAGGTCCCAGCAGATTCCATCACTTGACGGTTAGGGACCTAGATCTTCAAATAAAACAGGTGACACAAGTCATTTAATTTTGTTCCTTGTAGTTGGTTAAATTAAAAGAAAAGGCGTTCAACATTACTAAAGAGGTTCTGAGGTTTGAAGCTGATTCACAAGTTTGTCAAGAAAGTGTAGAAAGACAAAGGAAGGGCATACTTTTAGAATTAACATGTAGATTAGAATTGGGTTTCACCAGGGACAAAAGGAAAGCTGTCACCATAATGGAGTTGGTCAAGCACTTTGGTGTATTAGAAAAGCAGGAAACTGCAATCGAGTTAGAAAAAACTTAAATTGCAAGTGTGGCAACTTGAGTTAAAGATAAAGAGAGAGATAGAAATAGAGAGAGAAGATAGAGAAAGAGAAAGAGAGGAAAAAGGAAGAGAGGGAGAATTTGAAACTCATAAGTTTGGAATTAGATAAGAAAGTTAAATTAGCAGGATGAAGATGAAGGGAGAATGTAGGGATGTATACAACTATGTTAATACATTGCCATGTTTCGGTGAGAAAAATGTCAAAATCTTTTTCATTTCATTTGCAAAATTGGCTTGGCAGATGGCGTGTCCTGTGAACTTTTGGGTAATGGTAGTTCAGACTAAGCTGGTGGGCACAGCTGGTGAGGTATGTGCAGCGCTGTCAGATGACGGAGCAAGAGATTATGCAAATATCAAACAGGCTATTTTGAGTGCTTATGAATTGGTACTAGAAGAATATAGACAGTGGTTCAGAAATATAGAGACGGAACCAGGTCAGAGTTATGTTAAGTTTAAAAGAATAACCACAGTCATTTTGATAAATGCGTGCAGGCCTTAAAAATGGATAAGACCTGTGAGGCCCGATGGGAGATAATTCTGCTGAACGAGTTTAAAGACTCACTTCCAGAGATGATAAGAATTCATGTGAACGAACAGGAAGTTCAAGAAATGAGAAGCGCAGCAGAAATGGCAGTAAAGTATGTATTGGTGCATGAGATGAAATTTAGCTTCTGGGAGGATTTCCATCCTGTGAGGGATAGAAATTGGGACAAAGGGAGATCCTATACTACAAAACATAGAGAAAAGCACACTGGCAATAGTTTACCACAGGTTTAAAAAAAATCCCAAAGAGTTTGAAAGGAAGTGAAAAGCCTCAGGTCTCACTATAACGTAGTGGAAGACAAAAAATTACAATACCAATGGTTTAAGAAGGGCACTGGGAAAAATGTGTTTTCACTGCAGTAAGCTGGGACACACAGTGCTGGGCATTGAAGGAAGACACTTTGGGAAAAGATGTGGTAAAAGAGTTTAAGCCAGTGGTATTAGTGAACCTTATAAAGGAGACCTCAAGTAGAGCTGAGGAGCTGCAAGAGAGTGCACAGTCTAGACAGGGGCTGTGTATGGAGTCGGTGCCTGATCTCTGTAAAGAATTTGTCTCTGTAGATAAACCTTACTAAGAAAAAATGGGGTGTGGGGGAGGACAAGAAGTTATAATTTTGCAAGATGCGGGATCTGTTAAGTTTCTAATCGTTGAGAAGTGAAGAGCCGGAAAGGCACAACAGATCAGGCAGCATCTGAAGAGCAGGACAATCGACATATCAGGCATAAACCCATTGTCAGGAATGTGGCGAGGGGACAAGGGGGCTGAAAGATAAAAAGGAGGGTAGGAGCAGGGCTGGTGGGAGGGTCACTGGGAGGGCGATAGGATGATGTCGGTGGGAGTGATAGTAATATAACAGAAGGGAGTTGGAGTGGATAGGTGGGAAGGATGATGGACAGTTAGGGCAGTTCAAGAGGGCGGTGCTAATTTGAGCGGTTGGATCTGGGATGAGGTTAGGGAGGGGCGATTTGGAAATTGGTGAAGTCGATGTTGATGCTGTATAGTTTGTTGGTTTCAGCTGTACTACCAACTGTCCACTTCACCCTCCTCTCCGACCTATCACCATTAGACCCCACCAACATCGACCTATCGCCTTCCAAGCTACCTTCCACCCAGCTCCACCCCCACCCTTCTATTTAATTCTCAAACCCCTTCCCCCTCCCTTACACCCCACTTTCCAGAAGAAGGACTTATGCCTGAAACGTCAACTCTCCTGCCCCTCGATGCTGCCCACCTGCTGTGCTTTTCCAGCCCTACACTTTTTAACTCTGATCTCCAGCATCTGCAGTCCTCACTTTCCCTCGGCCTCTAATAGTAAGAGATGGAAGTATTTTCACTCTTTCTGACATGTTACTCAACAGCGTGATAATTTGCGAAATGGGGACAGAAATTATGCATTCCCTTGTGTAACATTACGTTGGAGTGCCAAATCAAGTTTGGGGAAGTAACAGTGAGAGTGAGTGACAGAGTGTCAGTTCCAGGAATACAGTTGAGAATGATTTAGCAGGATTCAATGTGGGAGAGGCACCCCTAGTGGTGGAGAAGCCAAAGTAAAACTATGGAACTGGGGAATTAAAAGAAAAATACCCAGGGATTTTTCCAGACTATGTAGTAATAAGATCCCACTGTCATGCGTTACAACAGGAAGGAAAACTGAAAGGAAAAGCCAAAGGAGTTGCTGCACGGAAGACTCAGGCTAAAGCATTTCTAATGGCCTGGAATGCACAAGGACGTGGTTAATTTTTGTTGTACATGACATACATGCCAATTGGCAGGTAGGTCACAGGCAGTAATAAAACCAGCACCTTTGTTGCCAGTTCCTGTATTCGAAGTACCTTTCACGTGGGTTATGATTAATTGTGGAGCTCTCCTTTCTGAAATAAAAGTGGAAAGCGATATCTGCTGATCAAAACGGATGTGTCTACCCGATGTCCAGGGATAATTCCATTATGGGGTGCTAAGGCAAAAAGGGAGGTGGGGGAGTTGGTAGCTTTCTTTACTCGCTGTGGGCTATGCAGTGTGATTCAGTCAGACCAAGGGTCTCATTTTACCGATCAGCTGATTAAGGTCGTCATGGATAGCTCCGGCATACAGCTGTTTAAATCAAGTGCATTCCAAAACCGAATCCCTGGGAGCCTTAGAAAGTTGGCATCAGATGCTGAAGACAATATAAACAGTGTACTGTCAGAATTACCCGAATGATTGGAATAAAGGTGTCCCATTATATTGTTTGCCATTAGAGATGTCCCAAATAAATCTACTCACTTTACTTCCTTTGAGTTAATATTCGTACATAAAGTGAGAGGCCCTTTGAAATTAATTACATATAAATTGTCAGGACCGACGTCGGAGATCTCACACTTGGATTATGTATCTGAGGTGAGGGAGAAATAAGTTGGAGTAGGTGAGTTATTAAACAGAAACTGAAGAGGGCACAGCATAGAGTGAAGCAGGTGGCAGATAAAAACTCTGAAACTTTGACAATTTCCCATAGTGATGACATATTAGTATTGCCACCAGTGGTAGGAATCACTTCAAAGCCAGGTTTAGTGGGCCCTTTCAAGTGGGCGGCATGGTGGCACAGTGGATAGCACTGCTGCCTCACAGCACCACAGACCCGCGTTCAATTCCCGCCTCAGGCGACTGACTGTGTGGAGTTTGCACTTTCTCCCCGTGTCTGCGTGGGTTTCCTCCGGGTGCTCCGGTTTCCTCCCACAGTTCAAAGATGTGCAGGTCAGGTGGATTGGTCCATGCTAAATTGCCCATAGTGTTAGGTAAGGGGTAGATGTAGGGGTATCGGTGGGTTGTGCTTCGGCGGGGCGGTGTAACTTGTTTCCACACTGTAAGTAAACTAATCTAAATTAAAGTTAACAAAATTTTTGAGTCGGTTAAACTATCTGATTAAGATACCGGATATGACAAAAAAAGTTAGAGAATGTCATGTGAATGAATAATGCTCCAGACTCATTTAAGACTCAGGAACAGAGTTGTGGCAAGATGAACAAATTGTGCAGTTTATCTGTATGATGTAGTGACCTTTAGCAAGTGATTGAAAGCTCACATGTTACAGTTGGCAGACCATGTTGAACGATTACAAGAAGCAAACTTGGTAATAAACTTAAAGATAACAGAATTCGCGAAGGCAGATGTGACGTTCTTGGGACATTGCTTTGGCCATGGAAGGTTGACCCCATGGAACACAAAGACGAAGGGCTTTGAGGAATTTCCACGACCATCCTCGAAGAAAGAGGGGCTTAGATTTTTGGAACTGAATGGATTCTATCGGAAATTTGTTGCAAACTTCAGCAGCGTATTGGCACCTCTAATGGATTTACTAAGGAAGAACACACAATTGTGGTGGACAGATCAATGCCAGGAGGCATTTGAGATTTTAAAGGAGGATTAATCACCGCATCAGGTTTAGCTGCACCAAATATTCTGAAACCCTTTGAAAATTGTGTTTGATGCTGGGGATGTAGGGGTTGGAGATGTATTGATACAGAGAGAGGATGATGATGGAATTGAATGGCCAATTGGCTACTTGTCGAAAAAACTCAATATCCACCAGAAAAAAAATTAAAAATCTCCATTATTGAAAAAGAATGATTAAGTTTTGTACTGGTCTGACAATATTTTAATGTTTATATGACAAACAAATTGTCGGAGATGGTTGTGGATAATGATAAATCTCTCGCATTTTTTGGAATCTTTAAAGAGACTATTTCATTAGGCTCTTATGTTACCAACTTTAAACTTACAAAATTTACATGCTATTGGTCCTAAAATGTGACAGCAGATGTGTTACCGCTGATTTAAAGGAAAACGTTTTGATAAGATTTGACTTATCCCAGTGTAATATAGGTGTACAGAATTAACATGAATTGTATAACTGATTTTAATACATTTGTATATCATAATAATGGGATTAAGAATTAGAGGAAAAGGAATGATGCCATCTTTTAATTCTGATGGTTCATATTCTTTTCTGAAGGGGGGAGGTGTTATGAAGCCGAAAGCATGTCTGGTTACTTTAAGACAGAATGGGTCTTGTTGAATAGAAAGTACAGCGACAGATGCCAGCTAAAGGTCAGGCTGTTCCACGTGTCACAATTAGCTGGGAAATGGATATCTGAGTTTTGGTTGCTGCTTTGTCGGCAATTCAAATACAACCAAATGATACAAGAAGCAGACGGAATTTGAATATCATTGCTTGGACACATGGAAAGCAATCAAATTATGAGAATTATTGTATCATGGGGAGTATATAATCCGAGCATTTTGAACACTAGAGGAAGAGCTACTGCCATCCAACAGCAGAGTAACTGCTGTAGAGCAGGAGTACTAACTGGCCATCTCAAACACTCTCTATCATAGACACATGTTCATTTAAAACCTCCTTGCAGTTAAAAAAAACATGATCCAGGGAGACCAGCAGCTGGAAGGGTTAACACAGCGAGGAAGATAGAGACTGTGTGGTCTTGAGATTGTGATGTTTAATATGTGGGTTGTTGTTAATGTACCCCCTTCAACCGCATCTGCTGGCAGCTAATCCACATACCATCCTCTGTGTAAAGACGTGGTCCCTCAGGTTCCCTTTTATTCCTTCCCCTCTAACCTTAAAGCGATCCTCTCTAGTCCTCGATTCTGTACACCTTGGAAAAAGACTGAGAGCATTAACCCTATCCATACCCCTCGTGATCTTACACGGCTCTATAAGGTTCTCCACCCCCCCCCCCCCCCCCAGTCTCCTACACTCTCAAGAAAGGTCCTAGCTTGTCCACCCTCTCCCTATAACTCAGATCATTGGGTCCTAGCAATGTCCTTGTAAATTTCTTCTACACTCTTTCTAATTTAATAACATCCTCCCGATAACAAAGTGACAAAACTGAACACAAACGCTAAGTGCGGCCTTACCAAAGTCCTGTGAACCTGCAACATAAATTCCCAACTTCTATACTCAATGTATGCCAGTGTGCCAAAAGCCTTCCTCTCTGCCCTGTCTACCTGTGACTCCACTCTTAGGGAACTGTGCACCTGAACCCCAAGGTCTCTCTGCCCACGACACCCCTTAAGGCCCTCCCATTCACCATGAAACTCCTATCTTGAATTGGGTTTCCAAACTGCAAGACGTCACGCTTCTATATTAAATTCCATTTGCCATTACTCGGCCCACTTTCCCACCTGATTAAGGTCCTGCTGCAATTTCTGATAAAATTTTCACTGATCATGCTCCCACCTATTTTGCTGTCATCTGCAAACTGGCTAATCATGCCTTGTACATTCTCAATCAATTCATATATAACAAACAGCTATGGACCCAGCCTCCAGTCTGACAAGCATCTTTCCACTAAACCCTCTGCTTCTGACCATCAAACCAACTGTGCAACCAATTGGCCAGTTCCCCCAGCATTCCACGTGATGGAACCTTCCAGAGCAGCCTGCCATGTGGGACCTTATCAAAGGCCTTACTGAAATCCATAGAGACTACGTCTACTGCTCCGCCCTCATCAAGCTTCTTGGTCACTTCGTCAAAGAACTCTAACAAGTTTGGGAAGCATGATCTCCCACTCACAAGATTATGCTGACTGCTCCGAATCAAACCCTGTGTAAGTAATGGGTGCAGTCAATGGTATGCTGTCCATCATTGTAAGATGATTCGAGTACATAAGTAAAGCCATCTTCCTGCTGTTGCAGAGCCTTGCTGAGAGAGCATTAGGGGCACTCTCTATGGATTTGATCTCCTTTGTAATGAATGATCTCCTTACCACAGACACGGTAACATGAGGAAAGAGTAAAGAAGCTGAATGTTTAATCTGTAGAGCTGTGAGGGACGGGGAAATGGTGAGGCGGAAACAAGAGGAGTGGCAGCGATCATTTACTTCCAAAAGAGACATTGATTGGGTGAGAAATTCCATACTTTACCCAGGATTGATTGGTTTGATTTATTGCCATGTGTACCTCAGTACAGGGAAAAACTTTGAGCAGTGGAGACAGGTCATAGTAAGCAAGGCCAGACAGATCATAGGGTGGAAATAGACTTGGACAGAGTAAGGCATACAGGTTAAACGGAACAGGACGTGCACTAGACAAGATCAACATGAATACGGTCAGCATTATTTGAACTTAATGAGTCCATTCATCAGTCCAACGTGGTGTTTTAATAGTTCATATGCCTTTACTAACTTTCCCCACGTTATTGGGCAGTCGGTGTGTGAACCCTGTACTGAACGTCAGTTTGCTCACAATCCCCAACAGCAGCCACAATACCTTCCATCTGAAACAGGTAACCATTCCCACCAGCTTCCACCTTACATAGAGAACACCAGGCTGGCTTCTCGGAGATGGAAGATGCCTTCTTGAGATTTCACACAAGACATGTGGCTTCTTTCCTCACCACTAGAAAACCACATGTGCATCATAAGCAATGGAGCCAAGAGGAGCAACGGAGAGCAGTCTGTCTGTCCAGCCTCTGCTCCACTTGTTCATCATGTTAGAGCATCAATTAGGAGACAGCGAGGACTGCCGATGCTGGAGATCAGAGTAGAGCGTCGATTGCTGGAAAAGCAGAGCAGGTCAGGCAGCATCCAAAGAGTAGGATAATCGATGTTTCATGCATGAGATATTCATCAGGAATCAGCATCAATTGCCTCATTCTGTCGCTATATAAGTACGTTGAGGGGGGAATAGCCTCTTACTGTTCCTGTGAAAATGATTCAAGAGGCTGACTAACCTCATCCCATTGCTCTGTAAGTGACCCAAGGAACTGAATGGCTTCTTCCTCGTCCGATTGGACAGGGCCAAGGGCCGGATTAGGTTACCCCTGGTTCCTGCTTGACAGCTCGAAGTGCTGACAAGTGTGCTGATGTTGCAGTTTTAAGAGGTTATTTTGTCCGGGTTACTTTTAAGAGAGAGATTGTATGATCATTACCAAGCTGGCTTGTTAAGACCACTTGAGTAAACAGCGAGGGAGACCGTGTGTTTATTTTAATCCAGCCTGAATGGGTGTGGCCAGCTCTCACAAATTACGATCTCTGGGTTTTGGTTTCTCAGTAGCATTAGAAACTATTGGGGTCTCCACAGAGTTGGAAGCTTCAGTGACGATCTCCTGGCTGCTGCTCTCTCTGAATTTTCTTTTAGTGCTGTTTTTAATTCCTGGATTGGAGAAATGTTTGTGACATTCTGTATCTGAATATTCCTTTCTGCCAGGGGCTGTGTTTATGGGATTTTCGTATATTGGAACAGTTCATTAGTAATAATAATTCCTAGATTTGTTATTCTGTTAACTTGTCCAATAGAATTACGTTTTTCTAAATTCCACTTTCTTTGCTTTCATTGTATCTTTCGTGTTTCAATAAATAGTGTTTAGCTTCACACCGAGTAGTTTGACCTGTCACATTGCATCCGGGACAGACAGTTTACATTTCCTTTAAAATAAAAAGAAGAGTCTATGTTACCTCCTTCAAATATTTTCGAGGGGCTCTGGTGTGGCCCATCACACTAGACTCCTACTCTTCCTGAGTAATAGGCTGGAGGCACTGAATGGGCTGTTCCTGTTCTTCTCCAATAGTGTGAATGGGCTGAATGGCTTACTCATATTCCTGTGAAACCAATGTGAGGTACTGAATGAACTCTTGTTTTACTGTAGCAATGGGCAGTGTCAGGCAGTGCTGTAACATGAATGTTACGGACCATTTAACAGCACAAGTCTCAATGGAGTCTGGGTCTTGCTGCACAGGGACACAGACTAGTTCAGGAGCTGATGGGGGTACAAAATGTTCTGAACATAGTGGAATCTTCGGTGACCATCCCCAGTTCTGATCTTATGGTGGGGAAGGTGGGGGTGGGGAGACATTGATGAAGCAGCTAAAGCTGTTTGTGAAGAGGAAGCTACCCTGAGGATCTCGCACAGAGGTGACCCAGGACTGAGATGATGAACATCTTCCTTTGTGCCATGTTTGACTCCAAACACTGGAGAAGTTACTCTGATTCCCACTAAGTCCAGTTTTGTTAAGCTCCTTCATGTCAACAGAAGTCAACCACTGCCTTGATATCAGGGTCGGTCATTTATACCTGAACCCTTGTCTCAACCTCTTTAGTTCACATCAATAAACCATGATATCGGAGCAGCAAGTGTTTTCTTCAAACAGGTGGGATTGAATGTCAGGGTTTCTCTTCTCAAGAGTGTTGGGGAACTAGATGACTGAAAGTATTTGAAGAGGAGGTAGATGGATATTGGGTATAAAAGAGGATTTGAGACAGGGAGCAGATCAGTCATGATCTTAGTGAAGGGCAAGGCAGGCTTGGGGCGTGAATGACCTGTCCCTGTGTCTGATGTTCTTACATTCTGTTCTTGGAAACTTAGTGGGTGTTATTTTCATGAATGTCTGTTATGGAATGTTGCAGGCGGGGAGACCAGAGGATTTTGTGAGCCATCTCTGGGTGAGGTATGTGGGCTGTATTCTCAATGAATCTGGGTCTAAACATGACCAACAAATGGAGCACAAGTTGCAGAGAGGGGAAGCTCTGTAAAGAGAGATGAGGGGCCTCTTTCATACCCGTGCCTGGATTTTCCAATTGCATTTCCCAAATCACCTCAAAGCGTGTGTGACAGTCTTGAGAGGCTGAATGGTCTCCTCTGTTTCTGTGCAACAGGTTTTAGGAGTAAGTGGCCTCCAACCTCTCCAATCTCGCAGGTCTGCGGGGCTGGATGGAATACAGAAACGTGGGACTGAGGAGCAGGAGTGGGACATTAGATACGTTGAGCCTTCTCCACCAGGCACTAAGATTGTGGACTCAGCCCCACTTTCCTGTCTGTATACTATTACCTGTGACTCACTTCCCTGTCACATATTTAATTAAACAGCTTTCAATCCATGTGAACACAGAGGCACGATAATATTCCAGTGAAGAGAATTCACACTTGAAAGTTCCTTTCAGAATATTTCGCCATCCCTCTTATAGAATCTGACAGTCATGCACCAGGGCCTTGCGTTCAATTCCAGACTTGGGTGACTATTTGTGTGGAGGTTGCACGTTCTCCCCTTCTAATGGTTGCTGCAGTTTCCTTCCACAGTCCACAGCTGTGCTGGTAAGATGGATTGGTCATCTTAATTTGTCCGAAGTGTTTTGGGGTTGTTAGGTTCATCGTTCCGGGTAAATGTAAGGGAGCGAGCCTGGGAAGGTTGGTATGGACGTTTTGTGCCAAAGGGCCTGTTTGCACACTGTAGAGATTCTATAAAAATAAGAATGGTAATGATAACTGTAGATTTTTTGTTTTAGCTCGCACACATTGCTGTCATGAGGAACAATGAAAGAGAGAGAGTGTAATCGGCCGTTCCTTCTCAGGCAGATTGCATTTTCTCTCTCTCTCTGAGCTGAATCACACAGTAATATCATCCTCTCCCAAACATGTGAGGTCTCCTTGTACATTGTCCAAACTATGTCTCCATCACATTCCCTGTTCCATGTAGGTGCGTCATTGCTGCTGTCATACACAGAGCCATATCCTTAGCAGAAAATGGTCTCAGTCGATTTGAAGATATGTTTTTATGTCGCTGCATCATTAAAAAATAAAATGTTTAATGTATTCAGAATATTCTGTCAAAATGATTGAATTTTGCAACAATATAGAAATTGCTGGAAAAGCTCGGCAGGTCTGTCAGCATCCAGATGCCTTTTACATGCTGTATTTGTACCAGCCTCCGCCACATCCTCTGGCAGCTCATTCCACATGCACACAACCCTCTGCGTGAAATGGTGCTCATGGGCTCGTCAAAACCTTTCCCCTCTCAATTTCAACCAATGCCCTCGAGTTTTGGATGCCCCAATCTGGGGAAAAACCTGACTACTCCCCCTATCCATAACCATGTTGATTTTATAAACCTTTACGGCTGCAAAATGTAACTCCAATCAACACGAATGGCTGTGCTTTGAATCATCCTGGGCCTAAATTCTGAAATGCAATAAAGACACCTCTTCCTCTCCATCAAGCCACAATTCTAAATCCATTTTAATCAGTTTGTACAGGTGTGTTATGAAACACTTCTGTGGGACTTGCACCCAGACCTTTGTGCCCGGAGGTAGGGACACTAGCATCACTCAGCAATACCCATAAAGCTGTAACATTATTCTCCTGTGTGTTTGCTCATCAGCCTGTTCTGACATGCTGGGACATACCTCTGCAACAGGCAGGACTTGAATCCAGAACTTCTAGTCCAGAGCTTGGAACACCACCACGCACGTTCAGGAATCAAATCCAGACCTCTGTCCCAGAGGCAGGGACATTACCCACGACACGACCATATCCAGATTTTGGGTCATATTTTAAGTGTCAGCTTTCAGCTCGGTGGGGATTTATTATAACCAGGTTACCATTACTGAATTACACAAAGCACTTTGTATTGTTAAAAAAAGGCAAAATATTTGTCTCAACTGTAGGATGTTGAGTATATGGGATTAGTGGTGCTGGAAGAGTACAGCAGATCAGGCAGCATCTGAATAGCAGTAAAATCGACGTTTCAGGCAAAAGCACTTCCTGATGAAGGGCTTTTGCCCGAAACGTCGACTTTACTGATTCTCGGATGCTGCGTGAACTGCTGTGTTCTTCCAGCACCACGAATCCAGAATCTGGTTTCTCGCATCTGCAGTCATTGTTTTTACCTTGTTGAATGTGCGTGCTGCGCCATCGAAGTTAACTATGAACAGCTTTAATCGCTGTTATCTGTAGTCTGCAATATTAGGGAAAGAAATCCTGCAGACAAACTCTGCACAATGAAGGGTCTCGAATAGATTTTCATGACTGAACACCAGAGACGGAAAAAGACCATAATTTCTGGCCCCCAAAAAACCGATCAGTATTACCCAACTCTCACGTGTTTTCATAAAACCATGAAATGATACCAGATCGCTGATTACTGTCCAGTCTCTCCTCCCCACTGACTGTGTCTGCAATCTGTCCCTCCTCCCCCTAACCACACAAGGCAAACCAAGCTGAGGGTCTTTGTGAAAATAAAGGCCAGAGTGTGCAGGCCTCCTGGAGAGGGGGAGGAAATTTTAAAATTAAATGGGGAAGGTGAGGTGGCAGTAATATCACTCACTGGGCTGAGGAGTGTCAGATGGAGTTTAGTTTGGATTAATGCGAGGTATTGGATTTGGTAAATCAAACAAGAGCAGGACCTATACAATTAAAAGCAGGGCCTTTGGCAGTGCTGTATAACAGAGACCTCGGCCGTCAGCGTCCCCATTGGGTGAGGGGGAGGGGGGGGGGTAAAAACCCCTATCAAGTGTCATTGGCACTTTGGATTTTGTTTCGTTCTTTTTGATGTCTTTAGCTTTGGAATGTTTTGAGAGCTTGTTAGTTGCAGTAGTTTTAGTTTGTTCAGATTTTAGGCTCGATGAGGCTTTTCTCATTAATGCTCAGCGATGTGTAATTCGATATGAAATTCTCTAGAGTTCAAATGTTGCTGCAGTGTATTATGGATAATGATGTGCTTAAATGGTGTACCTGGAACATTAAGGGGAGCCATCTGCTAGTCAAGAGGAAAAATATACTTTCTCGTCTTAAAAAAGAGAGAGTTGTCCTATTGCAGGAGATGCACCTTGATGACAAGGAACATTTGACGTTACAGCAGGGCAGGTTTGATCGGGTTTATTTCTCGTCTTTTAATAAAAGAGTGGGGGGGAAATCATAATGGATAGGAAGAATCTTCCATTTAAATTACTAGATTGTATTAAACACCCATGGAAGGATCATAATCCTCAAAGGCTTGAACTACGGGAATTAATACAGTATTTTAAATGTTTATTGCCACCCGGTGAACCCTCTTAAAATCCTGGTAGATGCATTTTCCAAATTCAGTTATCTTGCATCATGGCGCATTATTGTAGAAGGAGATTTTGACTGTCTTATCGCCCCACGATGGACAGAATGTCCAAAGATCCCCCAATACCCTCGTTTTAATGTAAGCAATTAATGGGTTTGTTTCTAGAACTAGAGCTGGTGGATGTCTGGAGGCAGATCTTCCTCACAAGTGGGGATTTTATTTTCTTCTTTAACACGCAGAAATGACACACGAGAGTTGATCTCTTCCCCATTCCTGCAACAATCTTAGATTCGGTGGCATCCTGCACAATTGGGAATATTAATCCAACATTCCTGCCCCAGAAGTGGGATAAAAGTCACATAAAATTATGTTGTATGCAGATGCTCTTATGTTTTTGTCAAATCCCGCACTTTCGGCAGCTCACGTGATACAATGCAATAATTCACTTGTCGCCTTTTCGGGCTTTAAGATTACTTTTACAACGTCGGAGGTCATGTCTATGGGAGGTCTTGGGGAAATACCTGATGAGGGCAAATCCTGGTTTCCTTTTAAATGGTCACGGGGGTGGTGGGGCGAGCTTCTCTATTTCAGTATATTCATTACATCAGTCTTTGATCATTTATTTAACGTGAACTATGTCCATTTGTTTGACAAAATTAAACAAGACCTTCAAAGATGGGAGGCACTTCCAATATCCTGGCTAGGTCGGATAACTCTTATGAAAGAATGTGCTTCCTTATTTACTATACCCCGTGTGAATGCTTCCTTTGATGTTTTCCACATAGGTATTTAGGAGTCATAATAGCTGGTTTAGCTCTTTTATTTGGCAGCATAAGCAACTCTTTATCAAGCTAACCAAATTGCAACTACCCCACAGATTGTGGGGAGTAGATCTCCCAGATTAAAAGCTATCAATTAAGTTCTTTTTTATCCGATGTTAGTGCCTGGGCTGCTGAGGACTCAGCGTCAATACTGTGAGATATTAAACCCTATGAGATAAACTGAACCTTTATTAGTCTGGTTTTCTTAGCTAAATTGACAACATTTATAAATTATTGTCGTAACCCAATAATTATCAATATTGTTAAAGCATGAATGACAATGCGTCAGATCGACGGCAATACAGCCAGAACCATGTTTCTTACCCCGATAATTGGTATACCAGGTTGCCATCTGGGGTTAATGATTCCAGGTTTAAACTATGGGCAGCAAGGGGTGTGTCTTACTTGAATGATTTAGAATTAGTAGGATCCTTACAGTGTGGATACAAGCCCTTGTGCCCAGCAAGTCCAATTCGACCCTCTGAAGAGTAACCCACCCAGACCCATTCCCCTACCATCATATATTTACCCTGACTAATGCCCAAACCTACACATCCCTGAACACTATGGGTGATTTATCAATGACCAATTCATCTAACCTGCACATCTTTGTACTGTGGGAGGAAACCCACACAGACACGGCGTGAATATGTTAACTCCACACAGCCAGTCACCCAAGGCCAGAACCAAAGCCAAGACCCTGGTGCTGTGAGGCAGCAGCGCTAACCACTGAGCCACCACGTGTTATTTGATGGACAAACAATGATATCATTTGATCAAATAACTTGTACGTATGGACTACCTCGTAGAGACCTCTTCTGTACTTTTTCCCAATCAGAGATTTGATTTAAAAACAACACACTTTTATCACACTCTTACCGATCCGATAAAGGGAAGAGGGCGCTTATTGCTTAGAATACACTCCCTGTCAGTACCCTTTATCATTAGTTGGAGAGTGTCCCCTCAGACGAGACTGTGCAGCTTTGTGATGTCTGCAAGAGAGAGTTGAGGTTCAGAACACCTCGGAGAAATGGGAGGATATTTGTGAAAATGCTCAAAGGATTTTGATCTGTAATAGGACCCATTCCACGCAGTTGAAAATTCTTCGTAGGGTCTATCTGACCCCAAATTGTCTCTCAAAATTCAAAGTGGGATTATCTTCAGCATGTCCTAAATGCAGAATGACTACAGGCACTCTTACTCATTGTTTGTGGTTCTGTTGCAGACTTCATCTATATTGGAGCACTGTGTCAGATGTGATAGAGTGGGTAATGGGGACTGAATTGGAGATGGACTTGGTTTCTGTTTTCCTGGGCCTGCCCAGGTTACTTTCCACAGATGAATATGGGGAAAAAATTATATCCTTACATTCCGTAATTTCCGTGCTAGGTAAAATATTCTGTTGTGTTGGATGTCTGAACTCCCCCACCCCAGAGAGGAAGAACTGTGAACATAAACATGTGTATCAGTTAATGCTCTTGATGAACGAGAGCTGTCGTTTTGTTATGCTGAGCTGTATTATTTATTCATTATTTATTGTTTAGTTTTGTTTTTTATTCTGTCTGTGTAGTGTTTTAAGTTATTTTGTGTGTACATGCAATTGGATGTATTTTTTTCAGTTATTTGAGTTGTGTTGTTATTGGTTTATTATAATATTAAAAATCTCTTTTTAGATAATTTATTTTAAATTATAATGCTAACATTGATAGAATACAGTCCCAAAAAACTCTCATTAGATAAACTCATGGTGGTTTATCCTGAGGATCACCACATTTCGGGTGATGGGGTGAGGCTGTGAGAGTGTCCCCTTCATGGTAATCTCTGTCAGTGTGAGGAACTGAAACTGCGCTGTTGCCCTGCCTCGACATCACAAACCAGCCGTCCTGCCAAGTGAGTGAGAGACTGTGCAACTGTTACAGACAGAAACAGTCACAGACAAAGGGTAAGAGAAACATTCATAATAAGGAAAGTGGTACAGTTCAGATAATGTTCAAGATAACGCCTGAGAGTTAAAATGTTCTCTGCTCGAATTTGTATTTGTAACAAGACGTGTTTAGAAGTTGTTTTTGGTTTAATATCATTAAGGTGAGTCAAGTGAACTCTTATGTGTTACACACTGGGACACTACCATTTTCTTGAAACTGGGAAATATTTGGAATATTATCTGGAGCATTCTATAATCGGCATTGTCCAGAATATTCTATGACTGTGTGGGAGTAATTGCAAAGGAGTGAGAGAGAGAGAGAGCGAGAGAGAGAAGGTGTTGCATGTAGTAGTGAGAGTGGGGGACCATGAGCCTTGTTCGGGAGTAGTTGCAATCACAGATGTACAGTGAGTGAGAGGGAGCAGACAGAATACGGTGACCCTTATCCTGACAGAGCGGGGAAGGTTATTGATGTTTGTCCTGTATTGCTGGACATTTCTTCAGACCTTAAGTACTGCACTGAACTCGGTAGTGAAGACAGACAATGCTCGGTGGGTCTGTTGGTGTGGCACCCTCTGGGATGGGAATGTTGCCGCTCTGTACTCGCCCATCCAATATGCCCACCGTGCTCCGTCAACACACCAAGGTGTAATTTCCCCTTATCTCCCAATCTGCCATTTCCCTGCCTTTGCTCTGTATCCATCTAATCCTTTCCTATCTGTGTATTTGTCCAATTGCCTTTTCAATGGTGTTAGTGTGCCCACTTCTACCAGTTCCACTTGCAGCTCAGTCTAATTTGCCAGTTCACCTTGGATTCCATGCGATCTAACCTTCTAGAGCGGCCTACTATGTGGAACCTTATCAAAGGCCTTACTGAATCAATATAGAATATGTGTACAACCCTGCTCTCATCGACCTTCCTGGTCACTTCCTCAAAAATCTCTAACCAAATTAGTAAGGCATGATCCGCCATGCACAAAGCCATGCTGACTGCTCCAAGTCAAACTCTGTCTTTCCAAATGCATGAACATCTTATCTCTCAGAACTTTCTCAAGTGGTTTACCGAAAACAGATGTGAAGCTTACTGGTCTATATTGCCTAGACTTTTTTTTGCAGCCCTTCTTGAATAAGGGCACAACATTTGCTACCACCCAGACTTCCGGGATCTTGGTTCCTAAGCTTTTTCTTTCGCCTCTTACAGTGCTCTTAGGTATATCTGGTCAGGACCAAGAGATTTGTCTGTCTTTGTGAGTTCTAATATGTCCAACAGCAACTCTACTGTGATATGAAGAGTACCAAGATATCACAACTAACCTCCTAAAGGTCACAGGTCTTCTTGTCTTTCTTCATGATAAACACAGATTTGAAATTGAGGACTTCACCCATCTCTTGAGGTTTTACACATGCATGCCGGTTTTGGATTTTAAAGCATCCTATTCTCTCTCTAGTTGCTCTTTATCTTTACTTTACTGAATTTGGATTCACTCTAATCTTCTCAGCCAAGACTACCTCATACCCCCTTATGACCTTGCTGATTTCCTTCTTCAGTAAACTCCTCTATCCCCTGTATATACCTCCAGGGATTCCCTTGGTATGAGCTGCCTGAACATGAGCCACGCCTCCTTTTTTCTGGTCAAAGCCTCAATATCTCTTGACATCCAGAGTTCTCTCTTCCAGTCTCACATAACCTTCACCCTCACAGGAAAATGGAAACCTTGAACTCGAGCTATCTCACTTTTAAAGCCCTCCCACTTGCCCGGGATTCTTTTACCTGGAAACAAACAACTCCAATCATCCCCTGCAATCCCCTGTCTAACTCCAACAACATACACCTTGTCCCAATTTAGAACTTGAAACTGTGGACCAATTTTGTCCCTCCCATAACTATTTTAAAATTGATACAACTCTGATCACTTTTCCCAAAATGCTCCCCCCACTTTATCTCCTTCACCTATCCTGTCCTATTTCCCAACAGTAGGTCGTGTTTGTCCCTTCCCGAGTACAATACTCTATATATTGATTGTGGAATCTTTCCTGAACACACTTAACAAATTACGTTCCATGTAAGTTCTTAACCATATGGAAGTCTATGTTAGGAAAATTGAAATCACCTATTATAACAACCCTATTGTTCCTGCAAGTCTCCCCAGTCCCCCTGCATATATGTTCCTCTAATTCACATTGTTGATTATAGTGCAACCACTATAACATTACCACCCCCCTCTAACTACTTTGCACCATTCACGAAACCTCATTGGATATTATCTCAGGTATTTCAAATTTAAATACTGGTGTGATACTCGCCTTAATACTCCCTCCTGTCCCTGTATCCCAGTCTCATGCAGTTGAATGACTCTCTCCTGTTCCTGTGTTCCAGTCTCGAGTAGTTGGTATTTGAACTGTTTCCATTTACATCTCTACATCGCAGGGATTTTCACATCCATGGCACCCCTTGTCAAGGCACAGTGGAGATATGGAGCTGTAAATGGATGTGAGCAGCACATCCTCTCACTTCCAACATTAGCTGCAAGATTGGGATTTTAACTGTTTCCATTTACATCTCTACATCGCAGGGATTTTCACATCCATGGCACCCCTTGTCAAGGCAGTGATCTAACACAGTGTTACCGAACAATGCAACAGTCTGGGTTTATATATGAATGAACCAGTGCGGTCTGCACAGCTCCCCACGCTGGATATTTAGCCTAGGATAATAGATCCAGCATTGGTGTGGGCTGCACAGAGTTCCATTCTGGATATTGCTGTGCTGTATTCTGCAGTCCGGTAGCCGGATCTAAACAGTGCTTCAGCCTGAAAGTATAATGGACGGGCTGGTTATGTGAGTCGGATTGCGAATGTGAGACAACTAAACATCTGACAATACCTTCATTTTGTGTTTTCATTCTTGTGATTGGACCCTTCAAATCCAGACTCATCCGGTTCGACCCGACCCTCTTGATGAGTCATGGTGACTGTTGTTGCAGCATCTGAGTCTGCAACATGACCAACAAATGGAGCAGAGGCTGCAGAGACGGGAATCTCTGTAAAATGGAATGAGGGAATCACCATCAGATCAGCCGTGGTCTTAGTGAATGGTGGGGCAGGATTGAGTGGACCATTCATGCAACTTATTCATATATTTGTTTTTGTTCCAAGCAAACTCTCCTTCTCTCCCAGTGTCCCTTATTGGTGGGGAGTGAGTCTCCTCCTCCTGTTCCTGCGTAACAGGATCCTCGGGCCTCACAAGCCTCTAGATTTCCCTGTGTTCCAGTTTCGAGCAGTTGAATGAACGCCTCCTGTTCCTGTGACCCAGTCTCAAGCAGTTGAGTGACTCCCTCCTGTAACTGTGTCCCACTCTCAAGCAGTTGAATGACCCTCTCATGTGTCCCAGTTTCGAGCAGTTGAATGACTCCCTCCTGTTCCTGTGTCCCAGTCTGATGCAGTTGAATGACTCCCTCCTGTTCCTGTGTCCCAGTCTGATGCAGTTGAATGACTCCCTCCTGTTCCTGTGTCCCAGTCTCGAGCAGTTGAGTGACTGCCTCCTAATCGAAGTTTTGTGAAAGTAGGTGTCCTCCTCCTGCTTCTGAGTAACAGGCTCCAATAACTCTGTGTTCACCTGCTGCTCCTGTGGAATGAAGTTGAGGGACTGAATGGCCTCTTCACATTCTTTACAGCTTTTCTTGACTAAAAGCCTTTCTCCTGTTCCTGTAAAACACCATCAAAATCTGAATGATTTATTTTTGTATTTTAGTATCAGTAATTGAGCAAACCAGCTGACTGATAGACTTCAGAAGCTGAATAGCCTCCTCCTGTTTCTGTGTTATACACTCAAGAGTCAATAGACTCTCAGAGATGTATAGCATGGAAAAAGATCCTTCGGTCTGGTCATCTATACCAACCAAATATTCTAAATTAATCTCGTCCCCCGAGCCAGCAGTTGTCCCATCTCCCTCTAAACCCTTCCCATGCACATACACATCCAAATGCCTTTTAAATGGTGTAACTGTATCTGCCTCCATCACCTGTTTCGGCTGTTCAATCCATACACGCAGCAGACTCTGTGTGAAAATGTTGTCCCTCACATCTTTCCGACAGCAGGTTGACCAGAATTAAAGGCAATATTACAAAGGTGGCCAAACCAATGTCCTGTACAGATGCAAGGCATCATGCAAATGCTTAGACTCAAAGCACGCACCAATAAAGGGAAGAACACCGAGTGCCTTCTTCACTACACTGTTTACCTGTGACGGCACTTTCAAGGAACGGAGAACCTGCACCACAAGGTGCCTCACAGGGCAGCGATCGGGGTTTAATTCCATCCCTTAATGAATGGCTGTGTGGAGTTTGTACGTTCTCCCCGTGACTGTGTGAGGTTCCTCATGTGCTATGTTTCCCTCCGACAGTATAACGATATACAGGTAAGGGTAGGTTGGCCATCCAAATTTGCTCATAGTATCCTTGGATGTGAGGGCAAGGTGCATTAGCCATGGGAAATGCAGGCTGAGAGGGATAGGGTAGGGGTTTGTCCAGTGGGATACTGTTTAGAGGGACGGTGTGGCCTTGTTGGGCCGAAAATCTTGTTTCCTAACTGTAGGGATTCTATAATTTGAAATACTGAAATGGTGTGTATCAAGCTGTTGTTCACTTCCCGGTTGGTCCCATGTGATGGTCGATGGACAGGTGTGTTTCAGAAGTTATGAGATACATCCTTGTAACTTGGTCTGTACCTGTGGCTGTCCCTCTCAGGTGACCTTGCAATAAGTAACACGAGGAAGCCCAATGAGTGAAGGGTCAGGCATCTAAATTGCATGACAATGCTGTCACCTTTTTTTAATAAAACGTTGGTTTCTAATTTTTTTTTTAGTAAGCGGTCTTAAAGGCCAAACTGCTGACTGAAAACAGCTGAAGTAAATAACTTACGGGGCGTTTAGGGTTTTTAATAAATAGTAGTAACAATGGCCAGCTCACACAGACCAGGCTTTCTAGTTTGTTTTTTCTTGTAGCTGTAACAATCACCGGGTGCTTGGGGTCCCAGAGGGGTTGAATGTTTTCGTAAATTATCCCTAGCTGCTACTCCCTCTAAAGCCTCACTTGATTTGTTTCCTCCTGCATTGGAGAACTGTATGCAAGAATGCATGTCTGAATGTTCCTTTTTGCCAAGGGGTATGTTTAGGTGATGTTAATAGATTGAACAGTTCATTTGTAGAACGTACTGTATCCATTATTCGGTTAAGGTTTCCAATAGTTAAGTTATTCTAAATTCCTCTTCATTTTGTATGGATTTTCATTAGAGGATAGTGAGGTTGAGCAACCCTATGGTAGCCAAAGGCCTGATCAGGATCTCTTTAAATGCATCCAGGCATTATCTAAATTGGATGAGAATGATGGGGGAGCCTTTTTAATTTCATTTCAGAAAGTGGCTAAACAAGTGCAGTGGCCAGAGAACATGTGGATTTAATTTATCCAAACAAAGCCGATAGGTATTTGCATCCCTATTGGAGGAGGTGAAGAAAGCCATCTGAAGTGCATATGAGCTTGTGCCAGAAACCGACAGTGTTTCAGGAATCTAAAATAGCATCCCTGGTTAAACGCACGTTGTGTTTGAAAGAATCAAACAAAGTAATTTTGAAAGGTGGGGAAGGGTATTAAAAACAGAGCAAACCTATGACCCTCTTAGAGAGATTCTTATTTTGGAGAATTTTCACAATTCACTTCCTGCAGTCGGGAGAACTCGTGTGGAAGGGCAGAGAGTAACAATGGCAAGATTAGAAGCTGAAATGGCTGATGATGATTGAGTTCAGAAATCAAAGCTTGGTTTCTGAGAGGAATTGAGAAAAATGTGCGAGATCTTCATAAAACATATCCCTATGAGAGTAAGGTTTATTGGCATAGGCCAGGAGTAGCAGGCGAAGCGGTTACAGCATTAAGTGGTACAGAAGGATGTAATATTTTTATGCTGAGACATGAGGAGCTATGCCATTCAGAGGGACTATTGGAGAGATGAGAAGTGCTCCATTATGTAAGGTGTGGTTGGAGTGTCCAGTGGAAACATCAACAGATTTATTCCACAGTGGGGAAGGAGGCCTTGAGCTTGGTGTTGGCGTTACAACATTTCAGCATTTAAATTGCGAATAACATACATGAGACAAATCTTTATCACTGAGCGTGACCCCTTCAAGTTTGTGGAGAAGTTTAGTGAGAAAAATATCAGTCTGCTTTTATTGAGCTTCATTCAATATGAAATTATAATGTTGACAGGAAAAGAAAGTTTTGACACATTGTGGAGACTTGGATGAAGGAAGACAAAAAGCATTCCGTGGCAGGAGTAAAACTACTGAATTGGAATCGAGTTGTGAACATTTGTATGCTCAGAGTCAATGTAATATATATGCATTTCAGTCTGCTAATAGAGGAAGATTAGGAGGTCTAAAGTGAATCCATTTTTGTATATTATTGGATCATTTGATTAAAGGTGGAGTTGTGAGAATACTATCACTGTAAAAAGGTTACTTTCTCTTGGGTTTTTTAAAGAGACGTTTTAAAGGCAGAGGTGCAGAACTATGTCTGAAAACAGTTTAAGTAAATAGTTGAGAAAGCATTTCGGTTTTATTAAAACGGTGGTAACAATGGAAGGGCAGCGGCCAGCTCTCCCAGACCAGGTTTCCTCGTTTTGTTTTTAGCTGCAGCATTCAGAAGCTGTTCGGGTCCCAGACTGGTTGGAAGTTTCAATACATGATCCCCAGCTGCTTTTCTCTCTGAGATCTCTGTTAATGTTGATTTCTCCTGGATCAAAAAACTGCATGTAAGGATCTGTATTTGAATATATCTTTGTGCCAAGCAGTGTATACCAAGAAGATACAGTATCTATTGTTTGTGTAAATGTTCCAACATATAAGCCATCCTGAAATGTTCTTTTCTTTGATGGTATTTTAACTAAATCATTTAAATAGATTATACTTTGCTTAATGTCGAGTGTTTTGACCAGTCACAACATATCTGGAAAGCACACTTCACATCTATATTCAAAATAAGGAAAGGTTTGGGTCTAAGCGGCCTTCTTAAAATATTTTGCAGGAATCTGGTCTGGTCCACAACACTTATCGACGAGGGGTTTCTAACTGACTCCTGTTATTGAAACGTTAGTGCAGCAGCTGGGGATGGTTTGCTGGAGGTTGTGCTGTGAGCTTCCTCAGACATTCAGGGAGACCTGAGGATTTGGTGACCCAACTCAGGATGGAGCCTGGGGACTGTAGTTACAACATCTGGGTCTGCAACATGAACAACAAATGGAGCAGAGAGGGAAAGCTCTGAAACCACGCAGTGAGTGTGTGTGGGGAAAGGGATCTGCTGTGTCCCCCCCGGATTTTCCAGGAACAGCTTCCCAAGCTTCACTTAACTCAGGAGCAGAGTGTGAGGGGCCCTGACTGAACAAGGAGCTGGCCACAGAGCGGTGTCACCTTCTTTAACACGTCCTGCAGCATCACACCAGGGGGAGGATGGTGCTGCCTGTGGCGGTTCGGGTCACAGTTTCATTCAGCTTCTATGTTCTGGAACTTTTCAAACAGGACTGGGTGACATATCCATCATCTCCCAGTATGTTGCCATCAATGTAACCATTCAGTGACGGAGGATATATATGGTGGATGAGGTAAATACATTGTTTCACCCTCAGCAGGGAACTGCCGGGTGTATCCAGTATAATGGGATTCCCGATGGTGTACATGGTATCTGCGGAGTAGCCGTGTCAATGGGGAGAGGTAGAGGAACTGAAGGAGCCCTCTCTGTATTAATCTTGCAGCGTGCCCATCACACTACATCATGTTGGTGAATATCCCTGTCCTCACTGCAGCCACAGCCTCTTCATTCACAAGCAGGCAGCCATTCCCATCGTCTTCAGATCTTTATGTAGAAAGGAATGAATGTATCTTGGATAAAGGTCATCCCTTGGTACACGTTTGAAAATAGCATCCCCCATCACCAACCAAACACCTCAAAACATTCCATGTGTATGGAGAACAATGGGGTCACTTGGAGCATCAAGGAGCAGACGATCAGGGATGGAGCAAAACCTCCCATGTCTGAACGGGTCTGAGTGAACCCCCCAGTGCACAGTATCATTAATCCCTGTAATCCCTCTCCATTTCAGTAACATACTGCCTTCCATTATTCCTGTAAATGAAATGACAGATTATATCATGTTATATTGCAGCTGCCAAATTATTCTTCATTGCCTTTTCCTCTCTGTATCTATCTGTAGACCCTCCACTCACTCTTGATAATTTAATCTCTTGCTTATCACAGCAACATGACCAAAATCAGTATCTGTATATCTGTTCCATCCTCCTGATCATTGATACAGATTGTAAATAGTTGAGGACCCAGCATTGGTCACTGTGTGACTCCACTGGTGACGTTCTGTCAAACTGATTTAGACTGATTTATCCGGAGTACCTGCTTCCTGTTTGATACATAATCCTCCCCCATTACTGTGTAACACAGTTGTAAAGCTGAATATGAATGAGGAGAATCAGTCAGGAATCCAACCCTTCGAAACTGCTCCGCCATGGAATACGTTCATGGCTGGTGTCATCGCGGCCTCTGTTCGACATCCCTACTATCTCTCGATCCTCAAACTGTAGTGTCTTATTGTAGATTGCGCCACATGAAAACATATCCACTCCACAGCTACACTTTCAATTACGTTTAGCATTTTACAGACCTCAATGAGTTCTCCTTTCATTCTTATAAACTCGAGTGTATAGGCCTAAACTGCTCAATTTCTTTTCATAAGACATACACTTCAAATATGGAATCAATCTAATGAAGCTCTTCTGAATTGCCTCCAATGGAAATACCTCATTCTGCAGGACACCCAAACTGTACTCCAGTTGCAGCCTCACTAAGGGCTTGCATAGCTACATCAACACTCCCTACCTTTCTACTCTATCCTTTTATAAATAAACGATGAAGTTATGCTTACATTCCTCATTACTTCAAGTACCCGCAAGCAAGTTTTCTGTGATATGCAAGCAGACACCCAGCTCCCTCTGCACTTAAGCACTTTGAAGTTTCTCTCCATTTAGATAATAATTTGCCTTTTTATTAGGCTGGCCAACTTGAATAACCCCATATTTATCCACTTTAATTTTCATTGCCAAATGTTTGCCCATTCACCCAATCTATTCATATAGTTTTTAAATCTCTTGCATCATCATTCTGACGTAATTTCCCACCAATGTTATTGTCATCTGAAAATGTAGCTATAGTATTTTCTATCCCGTCAACCGAGTAATAATGTCGATCACAAATGGTTGAAGCATGAGAACTGAAATCTATGACATCCAACAAATTGCATTTTCCAATAGAAAATTGACACAGATTATTCATCTGACTGCATTTTGTTAGTTAACCAATCCTCTATCCAAGCTAATAAATTACTCCTAAACTGATGCTGTCTGATCTTACCACTCACTCTTTGGAGAAGGGACGTATCTGAATCCTTCACGAAGACCAGATATATTCCATTTCCAGGATTCCCACTATCCACCTTGTTTGTCACATCTTTAAAGAAATCAAGAAAACACTTCAATCATGATTTATCCTTTGTAAAACCATGTTGACTCCGATGAATTGTGGTTTACGTTTGCAAATGTCCACAACAATGGATTCGAATAATTTGCCTTAAATTACAATACTTTATTGTTACATTTTACTCCCTAATGTATTCAGTTATTATAAGTTTTTCCCTTTCTAAAAACTTTACGTTTTCTTTGAATTCCTGTTTGATGGGCAAAAGGGTTTGAAGAGATGTGCTCCAATTGCTACATAAGCGGTATGTGTGGCTGACTGGACCCAACATCCTGCTGGTGTACAAAATCGATGGGATGAAGTCATTCCGGCGTTCCCAAGTTGTCATCTCCAAGGCCAAAATGACCACCTCCTGTTGATGCGTTAGAGGGGTGGGGGATTATGGAATCTTCCCGTTACTGTGTAACATTTTGAGGGTCTGATGGGTCTTCTCATATTCCTCCATAATAGGTGAAGATACCGAACGGTCTCCTCATGCATCCCAGAGATGGGACGAAGGGAGCGATTGGTATTCTCTTGTTCCCACACAACAGACACGTGTCTGAATTACCTCCTCCTTTCTCATGAAATAAGTCTCAGATGTTTTTTATCCTTATCCAATTCTCTTGCAACAGACTCAGTGGGTCTGAATGGCCTCCTGTTATTCCAGTGTAACAAATCTCCAGTCACTGTGTGACCGCTTTCAGTTCCTATGTTACGGACTTGAGATGGCTGAATGGGCTGATCCTGTTGCTGTGTAATAGGATACAGGTGCTGCATGGCCAACTCTGGGGCCAGTGTTATAGATTCAATGGGCTGATTGGCCTCCTCCTGTCCTCCTGGAAATATACATTCGGCTTCAGGGGCTGAACAGCCTCGTCCTATTCTGGTGTAACAGTGTCAAAGGCCTGAATATACTTCTGTTGTTCGTGTGCAACAGGCTGAAGAATGGAATGGATTCCTCCATTATCTGTGTAATTCTCTTCAGTTGTTGACTCCTTCCTGTCATCTATGTTGAAATAAGATCTTCTTTCATTTTTGTAAACTCCAATGGCTTTTGGATCAATCTGATCATCCTTTCGATATAAGCTAGCACCTTCATTGCAGGAATCCAGTGAGGGGACCATCTCTGAACTGCTTCCAATGTAATAACATCCTTTCTTCATTGAAGAGACCAAATCTGTACACAGTACTCCAGATGTGAACTCACTAAGATCCTGTACAGCAGCAGCAATGCTTTACCAGCCTGTTGTAAGGTTCCCACCCAGGTTAGAGCAGTCTCAGCACGCTGGGGCAAATATAGAGCATTGTTGAATGATCATTGTCCTTCTCTACTCCACTAGGATAACGGGAAATCTAGAGAAAATGTCACAATGATGCTTAAGAAGATCATAAATGATGTGGCAAGATGATCTCTACGACTAATCTCCCCAAAGTCCACGTCACTCAGATTTTACAGAATCTTGTAAGGTGGAGCGTAAAAACAGCAAGCAGAAGGAAACATTGATGGGAGTTAGATATCAAAGTGAAAGCTGCAATACAAATGCTGGACATGTTATAAAACAGGAAAATGAGATATACACATTTGTGGCTACTGCAGTAATAATGTCTAAACTGTGTTAACCCAACTGAATGCTAATGTTGTGAAAAACGGATTTCATGAGCATGTGTTAGATGATGGCATTAACATTTTGTCGAGCACTGAGCTAGAGATCAGGTTATTTAGAAATTGATGTTGGATGATCAGAAAAGATAATTGAAAACTTTGCTGTAAAGGACCTTTTGCGAACAGTGAACACAATGCATTGTTTTTCTTTTATGCTGTTTGAGTACACGGTAGTTTTTGTTTTATTTGAAGTATCTGTTATAAATCTGAATCATGCAAGCCCTCAAGGTGTGAGGAGAAAGTGGGCACTGAAGCTGCTGGAGATCAGAGTCGAGGAGTGTGGTCCTGGAAAAGCACAGTCAGGCAGCGTACTAGGAGCAGGAGCATTGACGTTTCGGGCACAACCCTTTATCAGGAATGAGGCTTCTGGGTCAAGGGAGCTGAGAGATAAATGAGAAGGGGATGTGGCAGGAGGCAGGTAGCTAGGAATGCGATAGGTAGATGAAGGTGATGTTGAAAGTGATAGGTGATGAAGGGAGACAGAACGCCTCATCTACTGCATCCTTTAAACTCAGTGTGGTCTTCTCTACATTGGCGAGACATACGTGGATCATTTCAGAGAACATCGCTGGAACAGCCACATTGACCAACTCCACCACCTTGTGGCTAAACACTTTAACTCTCCTTTCCACTCTGCCAAGGACATGAGAGTCCTGGGCCTCCTCCATCACCAAACCCTAACCACCCGAAGCATGGATGAAGAAAGGTTCCTTTTCTGCCTTGGGACACTCCAACCACAGGGAATTAATGTAGATTTCACCAGTTTCCCCATTTCCCGTAACTCCACCTTATCCCAGTCCAATATTCCAACTCAGCACACTCCCCCTTTTGAACGCTCCTATGTGTTCATCTTCCTTCCCATCAATCTGGTCCACCCTCCTCTCCGACCTAACCCTTTCAGCCTCACCTTTAACTACCAATTAGGTCAAAGGAGGCAGCTTAGAAAAATGTCAAGTGTTGTTGTAAGCCAGTGGATTCGGAGAAATGTAGGACCCAGTAAAGGATGACTAAGAAAATGAGAAGAAAATCAAAAAGCGAAACAGCATGCAAACAAAAGAAAAACATAAAGACTGCTAAAGAAAACCATAAAGACTGCTAAAGAGAAACATAAAGACTGCTAAAAAAACATAAAGACTGCTTTAATAAAACGTACATCAGTGTATGAAACAAAACTAAAAACAAGGTCAAATGTGGAACAGTAGGTGTGCGGACAGGGTAATTTATTGTAGAGAACAGAGAAATCACAGGGGAAAGAAACAGTTTCTTTGGGCGTATCTTCAAGGCAGAATATTCAGAAATTCTCCCAGAAATAGCAAGTGACTATGGGACTTGTGTAAGTAAAGTCTAAGACCATTCTTATCAGTGTTGAGGTCATGTTTTAAAAGAAAGCTGGATTGAGTATCTATAAATCTGACAGATCAGATGTACTTCATACAATAATTTCAGAGGAAGCAGCAAACGGCATATTGATTGCATCGCAGATTATCACGTTATTTTCCAATACATCCCGGAAAGATGTTTAGCCAATCTGGATATGGCAAAAGTTATAAATATTATCCAACAGTTTAAGAAAGGATGAAGATGGAGAGTGGTGAACTACCGATCAGTTAACTCCGCGGTCGGGTATCTCTTGGGCTAAATTACAAAGAACGTGTTACTGGATATATAGAAGGTAATTGGAAAACTGGGGAGGATGATAATGCATCGATGAAATGAAAACCATACGTGGCAAACATTTTTTGGAATGGTTTGAAGATGATTCTTATGGACGTAGGCAACAAGGAGTTAATGGATAACGTATCGTTGGATATTCAGGAGGATCTTTTTTAAGAACTCTCCCACTAACATCATAAGGAAAGTTAAAGTGAAAGGAATTGGGAAGAACGCATGCAAATAGGAAACTAAAAATTAGGTTTACATTCATGTGAATGTAATTGGATTATAGAAGATGTCGTGCACCAGCTGCATACAATGTTGCTGAGACTAAACTTAGAGTATTGCGTACCGTTTGGAGTCCCAATTTAATATAGAATATACTGACTACAGAGGAAATGCGAAAGGTATTCTCCAGATTAATCCATATAATGGCAAGATTGTCTGATGGGGAAACTCAGCCTGTGATCTCGAATTTCAAAAGATGAGAGGTGATTGTAGTGAAACTTAGAAACTTAGGAACAGAGAGGGGACTGAATAACAGAGGGACATGGAGAAGTGTAAGCAGGCGAGATTAGGGAGAATCTCACGGTATTCTACACGGGCAAGTAGAACAGAATAATCAGCAAATAGTTAGTATCCATTAGAAACCAAAGGGGGGCAATCAGTGTGTCAACCCGGAGAACATTGATAGATTGTTACATGTAAACATCACAGCTGTTTTACTTGGGAGAAGGAGGATGCAGGTACAGAATTCGAGAAGATGGACTGGAAAGCGCTTGAACAGAATGATGTAAAATACGAGCGGGGGTTTGAGGCTGTGTCTGGTATAAAATTGGACCGATCCACAGGTCTGGATAATGTTGGAGTCAAGGGAGGAAACTTTAATTGGAATCTGACCACAGGGGAGGTGCCAGAGGGACTTGAGAACAGCTAATATGATTCCACTTCACAGTAAGGGTGGTAGAGATTTGCCAAGGTAACTATGGACGAGCGAGTATTAGATCACTGTTCAGGAAACTACTGGAGAAAATAGAGAAAGAGGAAATCGAACTCCAATCAGAGTCACAAGGTTTGATCAGGGATAATCATCATGACTTTATCAGAGTGAAGTCACATCTAATGAATTTGATTGAATTAGTTTGAGGAGGTCGCTTATTTAGTTTTGCAGCAAGGCCTTTGACAAAGTTCCACATGGGAAACTGAAAAACATAAAGTAAAATCTCAGAGTATCAAGGATAACTTGAAAAGTTACAACGAAAATTGTCTTAGTGTCAGGAGACAGAGGGTGGTGGGAGAAGGCTGTTTGTGTGACTGGAGACCAGTGTTCCCTGGTGTACCACAGGGATCAGTGCTGTGTCCCTTATTGTTTGTAGCATTCATAAATGGTATAGATGTGAATCTGGAGGGGGAGTGGGTGGAGGGGTGGGAGTTGTGATAAGTAAGTTTGTATTTGACACAAAGATTGGCCGAATGGTTGGCAGTGAGGAGGAAGTTCTGATTTTACAGGAAAATACAAGTGGAATGATCAGATGGCCAGATCAATGTCAGATGGAATGTGATCCTGATAAATATGAGGTGATTTACTTTGGAAGGAGGAACCAGACATGGGGTGTACACAATGATTGGCAGCATACTAGGAAGCTCAGAGTGTATTTCTCCACACATCCCTAAATGTGACTGAACAGGGTAATGGACTAGTTTAGAATTGAACCTTGGGTGTAGCGTTTATTAAGCAGGGAGTAGATTATAAGTGCTATACAGGGCTTGGTTTAGTCCATGATGGAGTACTGTATGTCGTTCTGGGAGCCTCATTACAGGAAGGATGTATTGTTCTGGAGGGGTTTGCAGAGGAGATTCACCAGGATGTTCCCTGGGATGGAGCATATCAGCGATGGAGAGAGGCTAGATAAGCTCGGGTTGTTTACTTTGGACGGAGAGGCTGAGGGGGATGTGATTCAGAAGGATAAGTTAACAAGGGGCATGGGCAGGGTGGAAAGACAACAACTGTTCCTTTTAGACAGAGGGTCAAGAACAAGGGACATCACTTTTAAAGTGAAGGGTTTGAGGTTCAGAGAGGATTTAAAGATTACTTTTTTTTACCCAGCGGGTATTGAGGTCTGGAATGTACTTCCTGAGTGGGGAATTATCACGGCTAACCTCTCAACTGTTAAAAGTACTTGGACGAGCATTTGGAACTTTCATAACATTCCAGGCTATGGGCCTGGTGTTGGAAAGTGGGTCTAATATAGATCGTGCTGTATTTCTGTTGGTACAGAGACTATGCTCCTGTGCGTGTCTGATGTGGAGCTGAGCAGCTTAAGATAGGAATTGATGGGTTTCTGAAGATAATGTTCACAAGGTTATAAGAGTGAACTGTTATAGCTTGTCAAATTATGTCAATGTGAGAAGTATGAAAAAACAGTGCAGTTTCCTTCCAGTTTGAAACCAGAGAATGGAGAATGGGAAACAGGGAAATGGCAAAACTATGAATCCACAACTTCAGTTCTGTCTTTACAGAACTTTCTGACAATACCAGGAAAACCAAGTCTGGTCTGGAAAACGAAATAGTACATGGAACACAGAACATAGTAAATAAATGGTTTGGGAGAAATCATTGGGACTGAAAGTAATGGTCATAGACAACACTAACATAGATTTATGAAATGGGAATTATGTTTGAGAAACAGACTGGGAGACAAATGAAAGAGAAACAATGGATGTAAAACATGTGGATTTTCAGAAAAATTTTGATAAAGCTCCCAGCCTAATTTGCAAATTCAAATCTTAGTGGATTCGGGCATATATATGGTCATGTTTCTAGAATGGGACAACTGGCAGGAAACAGTGAATAGAAATAAACAGACACGTGAAGCAACAGCCTGACATTGTATTTAAGGTAAGATTCTGTGAGTATGACTATATCCCTGACACCCCATCACCTTCCCCGTATATCTCCTGCCTCACCAGCAGGTCAGACAAAGCAGAAGTGGTGGCACAGTGGGATACAGTTTGAAGGGAATTGTTCTGGGAGTCCTCAACAGTGACTCCGTATCCCATGAAGTCTCATGGCGTTAGTTTACACATGGGAAAGGAAACCTCCTGCTGATTACCATGTACCAGCCTCTTCCAACTGATGAGTCAGTACTCCTCCATGCTGACCAACACTTGGAGGAAGCACTGAGGGTGACAAAGGCACAAAATGCACTCTGGGTTGGGGATGTCAATGTCCACAAAAAGAGTGGTTCAGCTGCAGCATTACTGATTGAGCTGGCCGTATCCTAAAGGACATAACTTCTCGACTCGGTCTACGGCAGGTGGTGAAGGAACCCACAAGAGGTAAAAGCCATATTTGACCACAGGCTTACTAATCTGCCAGTTGCAGAAGTATCTGTCCATGACAGTGTCGGTAAGAATGACCACTGCATAGTTATTGTGGAGATAAAGTCACACCTGCACATTGAGAATAACCTCCACCATTTTAGATGGCACTATCACCGTGCTAACAGGGACAGACTTCGAACAGATCTATCTGGGATTCCATAACGTGTTGCGGGTCATCAATAGCAGCATAATTGTACTCCAGCACAACCTCATGGCCTGGCATATCCTCCTCACCACAATTACCATCAAACCAGAGGATCAACAATGGTTCAATGGAGTGTGCAGGATGGCAGGAGCAGCACCGGGCATACCTGACAATGAGGTGTCAGCCTGATGAAGTCACCAAACAGGACTACTTGTGCGCCAGACAGCATAAGCAGTAAGTGACAGACAGGCTAAGTGATTCCACAAGCAACGGATCAGAACTAAGCTCTGCAGTTCTTCCACTTCTAGTTGAGAATAGTTATGGACAATTATACAAGTCATCGGAGGAGGACATTCCACAAGTATCCCCATCCTTAATGATGGAAAAGCCCAGCACTTCAGTGCAAAAGATAACGTTCACGCATTCGCAACAATCTTCAGTCAGAAATGCTGAGTGGATGATCCATTTCAGCCTCCTCCAGTGGTCCTCAGCAATTCAGTTACCAGCTATCAGCCAATTTGATTCACTCCATGCGATATCTAGATTCAGTTGGAGATACTGGATACCCTAGAGGGTACATACTCTGACAACATTCTGTCAATAGTATTGAAACGTTGTTCTCCAGACCTTGTCACTGCCCTCACCAAGCTGTTCCAATACCGTTACAACAATTACATTTCCCCGATTATGTGGAAAATTACCCCAAGTATCTCCTGTATACAAAAAGCAGAACAAATCCAATCCGGCCAATTACCAACCCATCAGTCTACTCTCGATCATCAGTAAAGTGGTGGAAGGTCTCAGTGCTTTCAAGCAGCACCTGCCCAGCAATACCCTGGTCAATGACGCTCAGTTTGGGCTCCACCAGGGCCACTCAGCTCCTGATCTCATTACCTTGGTTCAAACATGGACAACAGAGCTGAATTCCAGAGGTGGGGTGAAAGTGACAGGGCTTTAAATCAAGGCTGCCTTCGACCAAGTGTGGCATCAAGGGGCCTTAGCAAAACTGGAATCAATGGGTATCAGAGGGAAACTCCCTGCTGGTTGGAATCATACCTAACATGTAGGAAGGTGGTCATGGTTGATAAAGGTCAGTCAACTCAGCTCCAGGACAAGTCTGTAGGAGTCCCTCGGGCAGTGGCCTAGGCCCATACATCTTCAGGGCTACTTGAGCAATGACCTTGCCTCTATTCTAAGGTCAGAAGTGGGGATGTTCGCCAATGATTGCACAATATTCAGCAACATTTGTGGCTCCTCAGATACTGAAGCAGTCTATGTCCAAATGCAGCAAGATCTGGACAGTATCCAGGCTGACAAGTGGCAAGTAATATTCACATCACACAATTGCCAGACCGTGACCATCACCACTAAAATGCAATCTAAACACTGCCCTTGGCATTCGATGGTGTTACCATCACTGAATCCACAGTGGACCGCAGCGGTTCAACAAGGCAGCTCACCACCACCTTCTCAAGGGGCAACTAGTGACAGGAAATAAATGCTGGCCCAGACAGTCACACCCAGATTCACAAAATAAATTAATGGAAAAACCAGATTTTTTTTAACAGAGGAAGGTTGCTGAGATATTACAGGTATCGGTGCTCGGGTCCCATCTGTTCACAATAACCATTAAACATTTGGTTGCGGGAATCAAATACAATATATCCCAACCTGCTGAGAGAACTAAAGGATGTTGGATTGCGAGTGGGTGAGGAGGTTGTAAAAAAGCTTCAAGATGACTAAGACAAGTGGAGTGAATGGGCAAATACGTGGCAGATGGAGAGCAAGGTGGGTAGAGGTGACAGTGTGCCCTTTGGTGGGAACAAGAGATTGGCAGCTTTTCATTTGAAAAGGGATCGTTTGAAACATGTTGATCTGAAAAGCGACGTATGGGCCTTTTTGTTGTTTCCTTCTGCGCGGCCCTCCGAGGTCCCTGCAGCACAGTGAGGTCTGAACTGACAAGGCAATACTGGGAATGGCATTCACACGCTGTCCAGTGTACATAGACCTATCAAGTGGGGAGCTGTAACCTTGCAAAGGATCTGGATCTCCCTGTAAACCAGTCACTGAAAGCAATATTGCAGGAGCAAAAATCAGATAGGAAGATCAATGATGTGCTGACCTTCATTTCAGGGGGATTTGAGTCCAGGAGTAAGGGTGTCTTACTGCAGCTGTAGAGAGCTTTGGTGTGACCCTATCTCAAACACTGTGCAGTATTCTGCTGATTTGGTCTCGGTACATAATAAAGGACAAACATGACATTGAGGGAGAGCAGTGAAGAATGACCAGACCGATCTTTGTGATGACAGGCTTGTTGTGGGAGCAGAGTTTGGGGCGACTGGGCCTGCATTCCATGGGGTTTAGGAAAATGGGTGGAGATCTCAGTGAGATCTATAAAACTCTGACAGGGTGAGACGGATTGGAAGCAGGGATAATAATTCCCCTGGCTGTGGTGTCTAAAACAAGGGTCCACAGTATTAGTTACAGACAGACCATTCTGCAATGAGGTGACAATAAATGTCTGCACTCAGCGACTGGTGAACCTGGGGATTGCACTCGAACCTGGAAGCCAAGACACTGAAAATAAATACGGACGTAGAGACAGTAAAGGAATGGTCGGAGAGAAGGAGAACGATATGGAAATAAAGGGCCAGATATCATTATATTGAATTGGGTAGCAAACTCGACAGACCAAAGGGACTAGTGCACTTCCAACTTTATAGCTTCCCACAGTAATTCACATTAAGGGATGTGTACAGTGTGTGGGAAAAGTGCATTGTGTACATATTTGAACATGAACTGGAATGGGGAAGGCTCAATGTGTTGTATGGCCTACTCCATTCCCGATGTTTCTATGTAGTTTGTAAATGTTGTCACAAGCTCTCAGATGTTAGGAAGGAGGTCTCTGCAGGGTCAACAGGACTGTGTTTCTCATTCCCTATTCCGATACTGAGTCTGGGGCCGGGTGTTCTGTCCGGTTTTATCCTTTAGACCTCGGAACAGTTTCATACAATAGAATGCCTTGTTTGGCGGATTCAGAGACCATTGAAGAGCTTATCACATTCTGTGTGTCTGCAGTCACGTTTAGGCCAGACCAGGAAAGCACGGGAGATTCATTTTCTGAAAGGACATTTGTGAAGCAAATTGGTGTGTACAATCGACATTGGCTTGAAGGTCACTATTTACGGACACCAGATTTTGCATCCTAATATTTTGTCAATTGTGTTTACCTTCCACCAGCTGCCAGTGCATTAGCCTGGTCTGGATTAGTAATCCAGTGACCTTTCCACAGCAGCACCATCTCTACATGGGGACCTATCTGAAATCATAATGAGCAGGTTATTTCTGTGCTGTTTGATAACTCTGTCAAAAAGAATTCCCACCAATTTGACTGTCGAGGTGGGTCTGAGGGGGAGGTAACTGGTCAGATTGTAATTATAATCCTTTTAGGAACTGGACATAGTTGAGTAATTTTCCACATTACCAGGGAGATGTCAGAGTTGGAGCTGGAATGAAACAGTTTCCCCAGGGACACGGCTTGTTGTGCAGCACAAGTCTTCAGTCCTATTAAAGGAATGGGGTCAGGGACCATTGCCTTTTTCGTACGTGCGTTCAGCTGTTTCTTCATGTCACGAACAGCAAATTGAATTGGTTGAAGACGGGCATCTGTGATTCTGTGGGTATCATGGCGAGTGTGAGGTGGATCATCAACTCCACACTTCTGGCTGAGCGTGGTGCAGCTACCACATCCTGGTCTTTTACACTGATGTGCAGAGCTGTTCGATTACTGAGGATGGGGATATTTGTGGAGCCCTTTGCTCCAGTCATTTGTTTAATCATCCATCACCATTTATGTCAGAGTGTGACAGGATTGCGGAGCTTTGATCAGATCTGTTGGTCAAATGTGGTAGCTTTAATGGGTTAGCATCAGGTTTAGGTTCACGTGGTTCTGACCCAGTCATGTTCACTCACAGTCATTACTGAAACATAGATCATGTTGATGGCAATGGCAGACTGAGGAAATTATTCGAGGCTAAAAGTTACAGGTTGTGGTTGAATGCTGTTTTGCTTCTCCTGCTGCTGTAGTCTACAGCACTACATAAAAACGCAGTTTTGAGCTGCAATATCTGCAATGCAATTCTGCTGTCTGTCCTTTAGTTCACATCGAGACCCATTCACCCATCAGTCATGTACTCAGTGACCTACTCTGGTTTCTGATGTGGTAACACTTCCATTTTCATACTCTCATTTTGCTGAGGGCCTCTTCCCGGGTCATGCTTTCAATTTGACACATTCTGCTAAACCAATTAACTGATTTTAATTCAATTGTTTTAATTCATCTGAATCTTTTTCCTTGAGTAATACCATCTTCTGTGTTTAAAGTGAATGTGTTTCCTCTGTTTCTCTCCCTGACCATGATTAAGAGCTCTGTAGTGTCAGTGATGCCAGCCTTATGTAGTTTCAGAGCCAATGAATTCTCTGGATTCCCAATCATCTTCACCACATTGTATGTTTCTTTTTTTTGGTTTGATGCCTTATTACTCATGGTTGCCTTGTCCTGCCATGAGTATGTTTCATCTCCTTTGGGATGAATTTCTGATATCCTCCAAAATATCCCCAGAAATTCCTGCTTTTGCTGTTCCATGGTCTGCCCTGCTCGGCTCCCCTTCCAATTAACTCTGGCCAGCTCCTCCCGCATGCCTTTGAAGTTACATTGCACATTTATAATCACATTACATCAAGAAGAGAGCAATAGATATAAACCGAAAGAAGCAGCTTTGATAGAAGAGACGCAAAGAATAACTGGTAAATTTCTTAACTAGATACAAAGAGAGAAAGAGCGAGACAACATAGATGAGGAAATGTGAAAAATGAGAAAACTAGATCATCGAAAGAAGTAGATGCATATCCCTCAATGTTTTGGCAATTCCTGTGTGCTGTGGTCCTTTGTACAGTGCATGGACAACAGAGCAATGTGTTCAAATGCTGGATCTGATGCCAGAAGTTTTATTTCCAATAATATGACAGACACTAGCTTTGGAAAATATCCAACAGGCCAATATATTGAATTCTGGTAGAAAGGGGATTAACTGAAATAAGTTGGGACACCAGAAGCAAGCGTTTATAATACACATCCTGATAAGAAGGAGAGATTGGAGTGGAGAATTCCAGAAAAGGAGGGATCGTTGAGAGAAGGGGAACATATCATTTTAGATGAGAATCAAATGATGTTTTAATGTTTTATAAATTATTTACATCATATGCATCACTTTTTGTTAACTGTGTCTCCGTTGTTCATTTAGAATGTGTTGTGCACATGTGAAAAATGTTACTTATCTGCACACACACATTGATTAAACAGTGTATATAAAATCATTGTTCCACCATAGAAACTGTCCTGTTGTTGTGTTACGCGGATACATGAACACCAACTAGCCACCAAAAGACATGACGCACTATCACTATGTTCCATACATACAGACAAAGAAGGGCACCACTTTGACTGAGACAAAGCACACATATACTAAGAGACGCAAGGACATTCTGAGAGGAATGGCATTCTGACCAGAAATCCATCAATAAACGCATCAATTTAGATCCTATCTACCTTCTCTTGTAAAACAAAAGAACTGGAAATGACATCACCCATCTTAAGAACCCAAGACCTAAAAATACAGAGGCGCAACATACCACCAGCACTTCAGCAGAGACTCTCACTGATGATGTAACCTAGTCATAGTATCGAATCATCAGAAAACAAACCTTCAAGCACAGCGAGCTAACTTGCATACATACAAACTGTTATTTTTCTTTTATTAGTGAAATTTGGGAGTTCTTTGTCACTCATGTATTAACAGATTACGAGGTGAGGTGAGCTTTCTTGGGTTTGTGGTTTTAATTAACAGAAGTGCTCGACATAGATGTCTCCACAGTTTGGGGCTCTGCGGTAATGGACTGGGACAGATTTGAACAGATTTCAGGTACAAAATGTTCCAGCAAATTCCAACACGTTGCAATTAGTGACCTAGATCTTCAAATAAAACCGGTCTGAAAATCTGTTTAATTTTGTTTACTGGTGGTTGTTTAAATTAAAAGTGAGGGAAAAGGCTTTTAAAATTACTAAAGAGGTTCCCAAATTTGCCAAGAAAGTTTAGAAAAACAGAAGCAGGACATTTTTTAGAATTAGCAAATAGGTTGGAATTGGGTTTAACCAGGGACAAAAGGAAAGCTGAAATTGTAATGGAGTTTATCAAGCACTTTGATGTATCAAAGAAACAGCCAAGTGCAGTCGAGTTAGAAAAAACTTAAATTGCAAATATGGCAACTGAAGTTAGAAGATAAAGAAAGAGACGGAAACAGAGAGAGAAAAAAAAGGAGAGGAAAAAGAAAGAGAGAGAGAATTTGAGATTCAGAAGTTGGGAATTAGACAAGAAATATAAATTAACAGGATGGAGATGAAGGGAGAACGTCAGGATGTATACAACTATATTAGTACCTTGCCATATTTCGGTGAGAAAAATGTCAAAACTTTTTTTATTTCATTTGAAAAAAATGACTCGGCAGATGACATGTCCAGTGAACTTGTGGGTAATGCTCGTTCAGACTAAGCTGGTGGGCACAGCTGGTGAGGTATGTACAGCGATGTCAGATGAGGGATCAAGAGATTATGCAGATGTCAAATTGGCTATTTTGATTGGCTATGAATTGGTATCAGAAGCATGTAGACAGAGGTTCATAAAAATAGAGATGGAACCAGGTCAGACTTATGTTAAGTCTGAAAGAATTAACTGCAGTCATTTTGATAGTTGGGTGCTGGACTTAAAAATAGATAAGACCTGTGAGGCTCGAAGGGAGATTTTTATGCTGGAGATGATTAAAGACTCACTTCCAGAGACGGTAAGAATTCATGTGCACGAACAGAAAGTTCAAGAAGCGAGAAGCGCGGCAGAAATGGCAGGTGCATGCATTGGTGCATGAGATGAAATTTAGCTTCCGGGAGAATTTACAGGCTATGAGGGATAGAAATTGGGAGAAGGGAAGTTCACACATTACAAAGCAAACAGTAGCGCACAATAGTTTACCACAAGTGAAAAAAGAAGCCCAAATGGGTTGAAAGGAGGTGAAAGGCCTCAGGTGTTCTCAGTAAAAGGGAGTGGAACACAGAAAATGACAGTGCTGATGGTTTAAGGAAGGCACTGGGAAAAGGTGTTTTCATTGAAGTAAGCTGGGACACACTGTGATGGTCGTTGAAGGAAGGCACTTTGGGGAACGATGTGGTAGTAGAGGCTAAGCCCAGTGGAATTAGTGAAACTGGTAAAGGAGACCCCAAGTAGAGCCGAGGAGCTGCAGGAGAGTGCACAGCCGAGGCAAGGTCTGGGTATGGAGTCGGTACCTGATCTCTGAAAGAATTCACCTCTGTGGATAAAGTTTACTTAGAAAGATCGGGAGAGAAGGACAAGAAGTTATAATTTTGTGAGATATGGGATCTGCTCAGTCTCTAATAGTTGAGAAGAGAGACGCTGGAAAAGCACAAAAGATCAGGCAGCATCCAGACAGCAGGACAATTGAATATCAGACAGAAACCCATCGTCAGGAATTTGGGGGGGGGGGGGAGACAAGGGGGCTGAAAGATAAATACGAGGGTAGTAGCTGGGCTGGTGGGAGGGTCACAGGGAAGGCGATAAGAAGATGTAGGTTGGAGTAAAAGTGATATGTCGGTTGGGAGGATGGAGTCGGTAGGTGGGAAGGAATTTGGCCAGTTAGGGCAGTTCAAGAGGGCAGTGCTAGGTTGAACGGTTGGATATGGGAGAGGTTGTTGGAGGGGAGATTTGAAATTTGATGAAGTCAGCGTTGATGATGGTTCTAGTTTGAGGGTCCTAGTTGTCCTACCACCTATCCACAACACCCTCCTCTCCGAGCTATTACCATCACACCCCACCTGCATCTACCTATCGCCTTCCAAGCTATCTTACACCCAGCTCCACTCCCACTCTCCTATTTATTTCTCGGCCCCCTTCCCCCTCTCTTACCCCACCCCCTACTTTCCTGATGAAAGATTTATGCCTGAAATGTCAACTCTTCTGCCCCTTGGATGCTGCCTGGTTGGCTATGCTTTTCCAGCCCCACACTTTTCAACTCTCACCTCCAGCATCTGCAGCCCTCACTTTCTCTCGGCCTCTAATAGTGAGAGATGAGTAACTCCAAAGATGGCAGATAGATGGGTGACAGTGAGAGGGACTGGGAGGAAGCAGCCAGTGCAGGGACCCCCTGTGGTCGTTCCCCTCAAGAACAAGTATACCGTTTTGGATACTTGTGGGGGGGACGACTTACCAGGGGTAAGTAACGGGGCTCAGGCCTCTGGCACGGAGCCTGTCCCCGCTACTCAGAAGGGAAGGGTGGAGAAGAGCAGAGCAATAATAATTGGGGACTCGATAGTTCGGGACACAGATAGGCGGTTTTGTGGGAACGAGAGAGACTCACGTTTGGTATGTTGCCTCCTAGGTGCAAGGGTACGTGATGTCTCTGATCGTGTTTTCCGGGTCCTTAAGGGGGAGGGGGAGCAGCCTGAAGTCGTGGTCCATATTGGCACCAATGACATAGGTAGGAGGAGTGCTGAGGATGTTAGACAGGCTTTTAGGGAGCTAGGTTGGAAGCTCAGAGTTAGAACGAACAGAGTTGTTGTCTCTGGTTTGTTACCCGTGCCACGTGATAGAGAGTCGAGGAATAGGGAGAGAGAAGAGTTAAATGCGTGGCTACAGGGATGGTGCAGGAGGGAGGGATTTCGGTACTTGGATAACTGGGGTTCTTTCTGGGGAAGGTGGGACCTCTATAAACAGGATGGTCTGCACCTGAACCTGAGGGGCACCAGTATCCTTGGGGGGAGGTTTGCTAGTGCTCTTGGGGGGGGTTTAAACTAACTCTGCAGGGGCATGGGAACCCAGACTGTAGCTTTAGGGTGCAGGACCTGGAGTGTAGGGAGGTTAGGAATATGGCATCAATCTTAAAGGAGGGTGCCTGTAAACAGAAGAGTGGCTTGAAGTGTGTGTACCTTAATGCCAGAAGTGTACGAAATAAGGTAGGTGAACTCGCAGTGTGGGTTGGTACCTGGGACTTCGATGTTGTGGCTATTACGGAGACATGGCTAGATCAGGGACAGGATTGGCTGTTGCAGGTTCCAGGGTTTAAATGTTTTAGTAGGGTCAGAGGTGGGGGCAAAAGAGGGGGGTGTGTGGCTTTGCTTGTCAAAGATAGTATTACAGCGGTGGAAAGGAAGATGGACGAAGATTTGCCATCTGAGGTAGTTTGGGTGGAGGTTAGGAATAGGAGAGGTGAGGTCACCCTGATAGGAGTCTTTTACAGGCCTCCTTATAGTCCGAGAATCGTTGAAGAAAGGATTGTGAAGATGATTCAGGAGAAGAGCGACAGTAATAGGGTGATTGTTATGGGAAACTTTAACTTTCCTGATATTGATTGGGAAAGCTATAGCTCAAGTTCGTTAGATGGGTCAGTGTTTGTACAATGTGTGCAGGAGAGTTTCCTGACACAATATGTAGATAAGCCTACAGGAGGTGAGGCCATACTGGATTTGGTTCTGGGTAACGAACCAGGCCAGGTATTAGAACTAGAGGTAGGTGAGCACTTTGGGGACAGTGACCACAATTCGGTGATTTTTACTCTCGTGATGGAGAGGGATAAGTGTGTACTACAGGGCAAGAGTTATAGCTGGGGGCAGGGAAATTATGATGCGTTGAGGCATGACTTAGGATGTGTGGATTGGAAAAGTAGATTCCAAGGCAAGAGCGTAATTGATATGTGGAACTTGTTCAAGGAGCAACTATTGAGTGTACTTGATAAGTACGTACCTATCAGGCAGGGAGGAAAGGGTCGTGTGAGGGAGCCGTGGTTTAATAAGGAGTTGGAATCCCTTGTTAAACGGAAGAGGGCGGCCTTTGTAAAGATGAGGCGTGAAGGTTCAATAGGGGCAATTGAGAGTTATAAGGTAGCCCGGAAGGACCTGAAGAGAGAGCTAAGAGCAGCAAGGAGGGGACCTGAGAGGTCCTTAGTTGGTAGGATTAGGGAAAACCCTAAGGCTTTCTATAGGTATGTTAGGAATAAAAGAATGACTAGGGAAGGAATAGGTCCAATCAAGGATAGTAATGGGAAGTTGCATGTGGAGGCTGAAGAGATTGGGGAGGCGCTGAATCAATACTTTTCGTCAGTATTCACTCAGGAACAGGACATTGTTGTCGATATAAATACTGAGGCACGAATAAGTAGAATGGATGGCTTTGAGATATGTGGAGAAGAGGTGTTGGAAATTCTGGCAAGGGTGAAAATAGATAAGTCCCCTGGGCCTGATGGTATTTATCCTAGGATTCTCTGGGAAGCAAGGGAGGAGATTGCAGAGCCATTGGCCTTGATTTTTGTGTCCTCCTTGTCGACAGGCGTAGTGCCAGAGGACTGGAGGCTAGCAAACGTGGTTCCCTTGTTCAAGAAGGGGAGTAGGGATAATCCTAGTAACTATAGGCCAGTGAGTCTCACTTCTGTTGTGGGCAAAGTCTTAGAGAGAATTGTAAGGGATAGGATTTATGCACATCTAGATAAGAGTGATGTGATCAAGGATAGTCAGCATGGTTTTGTGAAGGGCAGGTCGTGCCTCACAAACCTTATTGAATTCTTTGAGAAGGTGACTAAGGAGGTAGATGAGGGGAAAGCGGTAGATGTGGTATATATGGATTTTAGTAAGGCGTTTGATAAGGTCCCCCATGGTAGGCTACTGCAGAAAATACAGAGATATGGCATTGAAGGTGAGTTGGAGGTTTGGATTAGGAATTGGCTCTCTGGAAGAAGACAGAGGGTAGTAGTTGATGGCAAAGGTTCATCTTGGAGTGCCGTCACTAGTGGTGTTCCGCAAGGATCTGTTTTGGGACCATTGCTGTTTGTCATTTTTATAAATGAGCTGGAGGAAGGGTTAGAAGGTTGGGTGAGCAAGTTTGCGGATGATACGAAAGTCGGAGGAGTTGTAGACAGTGAGGAAGGATATGGCAGGTTACAGCGGGATATAGAGAAGCTGCAGAGCTGGGCAGAAAGGTGGCAAATGGAGTTCAATGTAGCTAAGTGTGAAGTGATTCACTTTGGTAAGAGTAATAAAAAGATGGATTACTGGGCTAATGGTAGACTACTTGGTAGTGTGGAAGAGCAGAGGGATCTTGGTGTCCATGTACACAGATCTCTGAAAGTTGCCACCCAGGTAAATAGTGCAGTGAAGAAGGCATATGGCGTACTGGCTTTTATTGGTAGAGGAATTGAGTTCCGGAGTCCTGAGGTCATGCTGCAGTTGTATAAGACTCTGGTGCGGCCGCATCTGGAATATTGTGTGCAGTTTTGGTCGCCATACTATAGGAAGGATGTGGAGGCACTGGAACGGGTGCAGAGGAAGTTTACCAGGATGTTGCCTGGTATGGTAGGAAAATCCTATGAGGAAAGGCTGAGGCACTTGGGGTTGTTTTCATTGGAGAAAAGAAGGTTTAGGGGTGATTTGATAGAGGTGTACAAGATGATTAGGGGGTTAGATCGGGTTGACAGTGAGAACCTTTTTCCACGTATGGAGTCAGCTATTACAAGGGGGCATAGCTTTAAATTAAGGGGGGGTAGATATAGTACTGATGTTAGGGGTAGGTTCTTCACTCAGCGAGTCGTAAGTTCATGGAATGCCCTGCCAGTAGCAGTAGTGGACTCTCCCTCTTTATGGGTATTTAAGCGGGCATTGGATAGGTATATGCAGGATAGTGGCTTAGTGTAGGTTAGGGGTGCTTTGATCGGCGCAACATCGAGGGCCGAAGGGCCTGTACTGCGCTGTAATGTTCTATGTTCTATGTTCTATGAAAGTATTTTCACTCTTTCTGTCATATTAATCAAGATCGTGACAATTTGTGGAATGGGGTTAGAAATTAAGTATTCCCTTGTGTAACATCAGGATGGAATGCCAAATCAAGGTTGGGGCAGTAACAGTGACAGTGAGTAACAGAGTGTCATTTCCAGGAATACAGTTTATTCTTGTGAACGATTTAACAGGATCCAAGGTGGGAGTGGCACCCCTTGTGTTGGAGAAGGCAAAAGGTAAACTAGGGAATTGGGGAGTTAAAAGAAAAATACCCAGGATTTTTTCCAGACTGTGTAGTAACAAGATTCCACTGTGATAAGTTAGAGCAGGAAGGAAAACCAAAATAAAAAGCCAAAGGAGTTGATGTGCAGTGAACTGACCCCCTGTTTGCAGGAAAAACCTGAACAGGCAGAGGGTCAGGCAGAGGGGTTTAGTCCAGAAAGGCTAATGGACTTACAACAGATATATACACACACATTCACACACACATTCACATGCACACACACAGAAAAGGAATCAGAATATATTGTCGAACATTATTAACTTAAAGATAGAATCATAAAATTAAAATGGAGACCCCGATAGGTTACTGCAGAAGGGAAATGGGCTGAAGTGCACAAGATTGTGTTAGCAGTAACGTACAGTGTTACGGGTAGCACATAAACTAACTGCAGGAGGTCGCGTAGGTGGACAGAAGAATCAGGTTAAGGTACAGAGGCATTTCTAGTGGCCTGGAATGCACAAGGACGTGGTTATTTTTTTTTGCACATGTCAAACATTCTAAACGATAGGTAAGTCACAGGCAGCAATAAAACCAGCACATTTGTTACCAATTCCTGCATTCGAAGAGCATTTCTCGTAGGTTACGATTAGTTGTGTCGCTCCCCGATCTAAAATAAAAGTGGAAATCATTATTTGCTAGCCATAATGGATGTGTTTACCAGATTTCCAGAGGCAATTCTATTATGGAGTGTTAAGGTAAGAAGGGAGGTGGAGGAGTTGGTAGCTTTCTTTACTCACTGTGGGCTCCGCAGAGAGATTCAGTCAGACCAAGGTCTCATTTTACCAATCAGCTGTTTAAGGAAGTCATGGATAGCTTAGGCATACGGCAGTTTAAATCAAGGGCGTCCCATCCTGAATCCCAGGGAGCCTTGGAAAGTTATCATCAGACGCTGAAGACCATATTAACAGTGTACTGTCAGGATTACCGGAATGATTGGAATGAAGGTGTCTCATTGAATTGTTTGCCATTGGACAAAAATTATATGCCCCAAATAAATCTACTCAGTTTACTTCCTTTGAGTTAACACTTGTACATGAAGTGAGAGGTCCTTTGAAATTAATTGAATATAAATTGACAGGACCGAAGTCAGAGATCTCACACTCGGATTATGTATGTGAGGTGAGGGAGAGATTAGATGGAGTAGGTGAGTTCGCTAAACAGCACCTGAAGGGCACAGCACAGAATGAAGCAAGTGGCAGATAAATACTCTGAAATTTTGACGATTTCCTGTGGGGATGACGGATTAGTATTGTCACCAGTGATAGGAATTCCCTTCACAGCCAGGTTTAGTGACTCAGGAACAGAGTTACAGTCAGATGAACAAATTGTGCAGTTTATCTGTATGATGTAGTGACCTTTAGCAAGTGATTGAAAGCTCACACGTTACGGTTGGCAGAGCATGTTGAACGATTACAAGAAGCAAACTTGGTAATAACCTTAAAGAAAACAGAATTCACGAAGGCAAAGGTGACGTTGTAGGGACATTATATTGGAAATGGAAGATTGACCCCATGGAACACAAAGACGAAGGGCTTTGAGGAATTTCCACAGCCATCCTCGAAGAAAGAGGTGCTTCGATTTTTGGAACTGAGTGGATTCTATCGGAAGTTTGTTCCAAACTTCAGCAGCGTATTGGCACCACTGATGGACTTAATAAAGAAGAACACAGAATTGTGGTGGACAGTAAAATGCCAGGAGGCATTTGAGAATTTTAAAGCAGGATTAATCACCGCACCAGTTTTAGCTGCACCAAATATTTTGAAACCCTCGGGATATAGGGGTCGGAGATGTATTGATTCAGAAAGATGATGATTGGATTGAATGGCCAATTGGCTACTTGTCAAAAAACTCAATATCCACCAGAAAAAAAATACAACATCTCCATTACTGAAAAAGAATGACTAAGTTTCGCACTGGCCTGACAATATTTTAATGTTTATGTGACAAATAAATTGTCGGAGATGGTTGTGGACAACGACAAACCTCTCGCGTTTTTTGGAATATTTAAAGACCAGAATATGAGAATATTTCATTCGAGTCTTATCACGCTGACTTTAAACTTACACAATGTACATGCTGTGGGTCCTAAAATGTGATAGCAGTTGTGTTATCGCGGATTTAAAGGAACAGGTGTTGATAAGATTTGACTTATCCCAGTGTTTTATATGTGCGCAAAATTAATATGAATGATATAACTGAGATTAATACTTTTGTATTTCATAATAATGGGATTAAGAATTAGAGGAAAAGAAACGAAGCCATCTTTTCATTCTGATGGTTCTTTTTTTTTCTGAAGGGGGGTGTTGTTATGAAGTCGAAAGCATGTCAGGTCACTTTAAGACAGAACGGGTTTTGTTGAATAGAAAGTACAGCACAGATGCCAGATAAATGTCAGATTGTTCCATATGTCACAATTAGCTGGGAAATGATACCTGGGTTTTGGTTGCTGTTTTGACAACAATTCAAATACAACCAAAGAGTTTAAATAACGTTCAGGATACTAGAAGACAACGGAATTTGAATATTATTGTTTGGGTACCTGGAAAGCAATCAAATGTGAGAATTATTGTATCATTGGAAGTATATAAATCCAGCATTTTGAACACTAGAGGGAGAGCCACTGCCATCCAACAGCAGAGTAACTGCTGTAGTGCAGGAGTGCTAACTGACCATCCCAAACACTCTCTATCAAAGATACATGTTCATGTAAACCTACTTGCAATAAAAACATGACCCAGGGAGATCAGCAGCTGGAAGAGTGAACACAGCAGGGAAGATAGAGACTGTGTGGTCTTGAGATTGTAATGTTTCATATGTGGGTTGTTGGAACAGCAGATTTTGACAGAGTCAAAGTCAGATAGTAAGTAGCTAAGAAAAGAGGGGCTTGTATTTGTGAAGCCCCTCTAGTGTTCACTATTAAAGTTAAGAAACTAACTTGTTAATTTTTGTTTAAATTGTGGAATGTAGGAGATCTGTGTCGCTCATATTTTAACAGATTACGAGGTGAGGCGAGCTTTTCTGGGTGTTTGGTTTTAATTAACAGAGGGGTTCAAGTCCACCTTGTAAATGTCCATCCACGCTAACCCCAATTCCCTGCAGTTGGCCAATATCATCCTAGACCTTTCCTATCCACATATTTATCCAAATGCTTTTGAAATGTTGTTAATGTAACATCCTCCACCACATCTGCTGGCAACTCATCCACGTACCAGCCCTCTGTGTAAAGAAGTGGCCCCTCACGTTCCCTTTTATTCCTTCCCCTTTTACCTTAAACTGATCCCCTCTAATCCTCGATTCTCTACACCTTGGAAAAAGACTGAGAGCATGAACCCTACCATCGTGATCTTATTCAGCTCTATAAGGACTCCCTCAGTCTCCCTCACGCTAAAGAAAAGTTCCCAACTTACCCAAACTCTCCCTGTAACTCAGACCAATGGGTCCTGGGAACGTCCTTGAAAATTTCTTCTGCACTCTTTCTAATTTAATAGCATCCTCCCTATAACAATGTGACAAAACTGAACACAATACTCTAAGTGCAGCCTGACCAAAATCCAGTGTAAGTGCAACATAACTTCCCAGCTTCTCTATACTCAATGTCCTCCCTGATGAAGGCCACTGTGCCAAAAGCCTTCTTCACTGCCCTGTCTACCTGTGACTCCACTCTTAGAGAACCGTGCACCTGAACTCCAAGGTCTCTCTGCCCACTACACCCTTGAAGATCTTTCCATGCACCATGAAACTCCTACCTTCATTTGAGTTCCCAAAATGTAAGACATCACCCATCTATATTAAATTCCATTTGCCATTTCTCGGCCCACTTCCCCACTTGATTAAGGTCCTGCTGCAATTTCTGATAAACTTCCTCACTGATCACGCTACCACTTATTTTAGTGTCATCTGCAAACTTACTAATCATACCTTGTACATTCTCAACCAAATCATAGATAACAAACAGCAATGGGCCCAGCCTCCGGTCTGACAAACAACCTTCCACTAAACCCTCTGCTTCCGACCATCAACCCAACTGTGTATCCAATTTGTCAGTTCCCCCAGCATTCCACGTGATGGAACCATCCAGAGCAGCCTGCCGTGTGGAACCTTATCAAAGCCCTTACTGAAGTCCATAGAGACTACGTCGACTGCTCTGTCCTCATCAACCTTCCTGGTCACTTCATCAAAGAACTCTAACAAATTTGGGAAGCATGATCTCCCACTCACAAGTCGATGCTGACTGCTCTGAATCAAACCCTGTGTAAGTAATGGGTGCAGTCAATGGTATGCTGTCCTTCATTGTAAGATGATTCGAGTACATAAGTAAAGCCATCTTCCTGCTGTTGTAGAGCCTTGCTGAGAGAGCATTTGGGGCACTCTCTACAGAGTTGATCTCCTTTATAAAGGATGATCTCCTTACCACAGACACGGGTGATGGTAACATGAGGATAGAGTGAATAAGCTGAGTGTTTCATCTGCAGAGCTCTGAGAGACGAAGAAATGGTGATGCTGAAACACGAGGAGTGGCAGCGATCACTTATTTCCAAAAGAGACATTGATAGGGAGAGAAATTCCATACTTTACCCAGGACTAATTGGTTTGATTTATTGTCACGTGTACCACAGTACAGGGAAACACGTTGTTTATGAGCAGTGGGGGAAGATCATATTAAGCAAGGCCAGACAGATCATAGGGTGGAAATAGACTTGGACAGAGTAAGGCACACAGGTTACACTGAACAGGACGTGCACTAGACAAGGTCAACATGAACAAGATCAGCATTATTTGAACTTAGAGAGTCCATTCATCAGTCTATCGTGACTTTCCTAATAGTTTATATGCCTAAATTAACTCTCCCCATGTTATTGTGCAGTCGGTGTGTGAACCCTGTACTGAACGTCATGTTGTTCACAATCCCCAACAGCAGCCACAATACCTTCCATCTGAAAGAGGTAGCCATTCCCACCAGCTTCCGACCTACATAGAGAACACCAGGCTGCCTTCTCGGAGATGGAACATGCCTTCTTGAGACTTCACACAACACATATGATTTCCCTGCTCACCGCGAGTAACCCACGTTAAAGTCCCACATGTGTATCATGAGCGTTGGCGCCACGAGGTACAACGTGGAGCAGTCTGTTTGTGCAGCCTCTGCTCCAATTGTTCATCACTTTAGAGCATCTATTAGGAGACAGTGAGGACTGCCCATGCTGGAGATCAGAGTAGACAGTGGTTTGCTGGAAAAGCACAGCAGGAGAGTCGAGATTTTGGGCGTAAGACATTCATCAGGATCAGCATCAATTACCCTATTCTGCCCCCGTGTAAGTGCATTGAGGTGGAAATGGCCTCCTACTGTTCCTGTATAAGTGGCTCAACTGGCTGAATGGCCTCCTCTTGTTCATGTGTAAGTAACTCAAGGGGCTGAATGGCTTCGTTCCGTTTCTGTGTAATTGACTCAGGGGACTGAATGACTTCTTCCTTGTCCAATTGGACAGGGTCAAGGGCCTGACCTTTTACCCCTGGTTCCTGTTTGAAAGCTCGATGTACTGACAAGTGTGATGATGCTGCAGCTTTACGAAGTTATTTTGTCCTGGTTTCTTTTAAGAGAGAGATTTAATGATCGTTACCAAGCTGGTTAGTTAAGACCACTTGAGTAAACAGCGAGGGAGGCCTTGGGTTTATTTTAATGCAGCCTGAATTGGTGTGACCAGCTCTCACAGATTAGGATCTTTGAGTTTGTGGCAATCTGTGACTGAATATTCAGTTTTGCCATGGGCTGTGTTTATGGGATTTTCGTATATCGGAACAGTTCATTAGTAATAGCTCCACGATATATTATTCTGTTAACTTGTCCAATAGAATTAAGTTATTCTAATTTCCTCTTTCTTTGGTTTCATTTTATCTTTCGTGTTTAAATAGTGTTTAGCTTCACACCGAGTAATTTGACCAGTCACATTGCATCTGGAACAGACAATTTACATTCCCTTTAAAATAAGAAAACACTAGAGTCTAGGAGACTGCCTTCCAATATTTTCGAGGGGCTCTGGTGTGGTCCATCACACTAGACCCCTTCTCTTCCTGAGTAATAGGCTGGAGGCACTGAATGGGCTGTCCCTGTTCTTCTCCAATAGTGTCAATGGGCTGAATGGCTTCCTCATATTCCTGTGACACCAGCGTGAGGTGTTGAATGAACTCTTATTTTACTGGGGCAATGTGCAGTGTCAGGCAGTGCTGGTAGATGAATGTTACCGACACTTTAACAGCACAAGTCTCAATGGAGTCTGGGTCTTGTTGCACATGGACACAGACCAGTTCAGGAGCTGAGGGGGGAACAAAATGTTCTGAACATAGTGGAATCTTCTGTGACCATCTCCACTTCTGATCTTATGGTGGGGAGAGTGGGGCCGGGGAGACATTGATAAAGCAGCTGAAGCTGTTTGTGAAGAGGAAGCTACCCTGAGGATCTCGTACAGGGCTGACCCAGGACTGAGATGGTGAACATCTTCCTTTGTGCCATGTTTGACCCCAAACACTGGAGAGGTTGTTCTGATTCCCATTAAGTCCAGTTTTGTTAAGCTCCTTGATGTCAACACAAGTCAATCTCTGGCTTGATATCAGGGCCAGTCATTTTTACCTGATCCCTTATCTCAACCTTTTTTGTTCACATCAATAAACCATGATACAGGAGCAGCAAGTGTTTTCTTCAAACAGGTAGTATTGAATGTCAGGATTTCTCTTCTCAAGAGTCTTCGGGGAGCTAGATGTCTGAAAGTATTTGAAGAGGAGGGAGATGGATATTGATCTGTCAGAGAGGTGAGGGCTATGAAGAGTTGGGTATGAAAGAGGATTTGATACAGAGAGCAGATCAGTCACGATCTTAGTGAAGGGCAAGGCAGGTTTGGGGAGTGAATGACCTGCCCCTGTTTCTGATGTTCTTACATTCTGTTATTGGAGTGTTAGTGGGTGTTATTTTCATGAATGTGCAATTACTAAATATTGCAGTCAGGGAGACCAGATGATTTTGTGAGCCAACTCTGGTTGAGGTATGGGGGCTGTATTCACAGTGAATCTGGGTCTAACCATGACCAACAAATGAAGCACAAGTTGCAGAGAAGGGAAGCTCTATAAAGAGAGATGAGGGGCCTCTTTCATACCCGTGCCTGGGCTGTCCAATTACATTTCCCAAATCACCTCAAAGCGTGTGTAACAGTCTTGAGAGGCTGAATGGTCTCCCCTGTTTCTGTGCAACAGGTTATAGGAGTAAATGGCCTCCAACTGCTCCTGTCTAGCAGGTTTGATGGGCTGAATGGAACACAGAAACATGGGAGTGAGGAGCAGGAGTGGGTCATTAGATACTTCGAGTCTTCTCCACCAGGCACTAAGATTGTGGCTGATCAGGATGGGGTCTCAGCCCCACTTTCCTGTCTGTGTCCCATTATCTGTGACTCACTTCTCTGTCAAATATTTAACTAATGCAGCTTTCAGTCAATGTGAACATAGAGGCACGATAAACTTCCACTGAAGAGAATTCCCACTTGAAAGGACCTTTCAGAATTTTTCGTCATCCCTCTTATAGAATCAGAGAGTCATGCAGAACAGAAACAGACCCGTTAGTCCAATCTGTTCACTACGATCAGACATCAAATCTGATCCAGTCCCATTTGCCAGCATTTGGCCAATATCCCTCTTCTTTCAGATACTTTTTAAATGTGCGATTGTAACCGCCATCACCACTTCCTCTGACAGCACTTTCTGTACACACACCACTCTCTGTGTGAAACATTTATCTTCAGGTCACTTCTAAATCATTCACCCTCTCCCCTCCAACCTATGCCCTCTTGTTCTGGACTCCGCTATCCTGGAGAGCAGAACGTGGCTGTTCAGAATATCCATGCCCTGATGGTTTTATAAACCTCTATAATGTCACCCTTCAGCCTCTGGCACTCCAGGGAGAAACACCTCAACCTAATCAACCTCTCCTTAAAGCTCAAACCTCCAGTCCTGGAACATCTGTGTGTCAGTCGTTTCTGCAGACAACCAAGTTGTACGCAGTATTCTTAAAGAGGTCTCACCAACATCCTGTACAGATGCACCATACCACCACAACTCCTATACTCAATGCTCTGACTGATTAAGGCAAATGTGCCAAATGTGTTCTGCACCACACTGTCTATCTGCGACTCCACTTTCAAGGAACTATGCACCTGCAGCCCTATGTCCCTTTGTTTCACAACACGCCCCAGGACCTTACCAACAATTGTATAATTCCTGCCCCGGTTTGCATTTACAAAATGCGAAACCTCGTATTTATCTAAATTAAACTTCATCTGTCCATCCATGCCCCTTTGTTCCATCTAATTGTGGTCTTGTTGCACTCTGAGGTAATCTACTAACACCACCTTTCTGATGTCATCTGTAACCTTTCGAACTATGGCTCCAATATTCACATCTAAATCCATTATATAACTGATGAAATGCAGTGAACTCAGTACTGATTCTAACAGCACACTGCTGCTCACAAGCCTCCAGTCTGAAAAATATCCCTCTTCCTTCAAGCCAATTGTGACGAGCTTCCTCTGTATCCCATGTGACAGAAAGTTACTAATCTGTCTACCAATCGGAATGAAATACTAGCTATGAAGAGAGGCTGAGTAGGTTAGGTTTATTTTCACTGGAAAAAAGGAGATTGGGGGGGGGACCTGATTGAGGTTTACAAAATCATGAAGGGTATAGACAGGGTGGATAGAGAGGGGCTTTTTCCCAGAGTGAAGGATTCAGTAACGAGAGGTCGTGCTTTCAAAGTGAAAGGTGGAATGTTTAAGGGGGATACACGCGGTAAGTATTTCACACAGAGAGTGGTGGGCATTTGGAACGCGTTGCCAGCAGAGGTGGTAGAGGCAGGCACGGTAGATTCATTTAAGATGCGTCTGGACAGATGCATGAGTAGGTGGGGAGCAGAGGGATACAGATGCTTAGGAATGGAACGACTGATTTAGACAGTACATTTGGATCGGCTCAGGCTTGGAGGACGAAGGGCCTGTTCCTCGGCTGTAAATTTTCTTTGGTATTTGTTCTTTAAATGAACACCTTGCTGAAGCCCATATAGACAACGTCTACCATACTGTCTTCATCAATCTTCTTTGTCACCTCTTCAAAAAATTCAACCAAATTAATGAGACATGATTTCCCATGCAGAAAGCCATGTTGTCTCCTCCAATCAGCCCTTGCCTTCCCAAATGTATGTAAATGCTATCCCTCAGAATCCCCTCCAACAACTTACCCACCACTGACATCAGGCTCACTGGTCTCTCGTTCCCCATCTTTTTGGGGTCACTGTTTCCTTTTCTAGTTCCACTCCTCCACTGCTCACAACAAATGTTAAATGTAACCAGGTTGGTGATATGGCTGAGGATATCGGTCTCAGACTGGGTCAGGGTCAGTTTTAGGAATAAGTCAGGCTAGTTTCTTTAATCTGCTAAAATAGCACGTTTATGATCCAGAGCAATGTTACTCCAACTATGGTGGAAAGATGAATGGCAAAGTGTTTGGTTATTGCAAATATATAATCAATGGCTTAGAAAGGATGGATGCTAAGAAATTGTTTCCGTTAGGCGAGGAGACTAGGACCCGTGGATACAGCCTTAGAATCAGAGGGGGTCAATTCAGAACAGAAATGCGGAGACATTTCTTCCGCCAGAGAGTGGTGGGGCCTGTGGAATTCATTGCTGCAGAGTGCAGTGGAGGCAGGGATGCTAAATGTCTTCAAGGCAGAGACTGATAAATTCTTGATGTCACAAGGTATTAAGGGCTACGGGGAGAATGCGGGTAAGTGGAGTTGAAATGCCCATCAGCCATGATTGAATGGTGGAGTGGACTCGATGGGTCCTATGGCCTTACTTCCACTCCTGTGTCTTATGGTCTAATATTTCCCTTTCTAAACACACATACACAGACACACGCACACACAGACACACACACACACACACACACAGGCACACACAAACACACACACACACACACACACACACACAAACACATGCATACACACACACACAGATTAACAAAATTTCCGCAATTTTAACTTGAAACAACTTTGTCCAGATATTATTGTAACTCCTGATAAAAGTAAAAATTGAGATTGTCCAAAACGTTATTCTGCTTCTGAAGATATTGTACTCACACAGCTGTGAGCAATGGGATTTCATCCTGGGAGAGTTCAATTTGGCTGAATTCCCTTTGCTTTAGGCAGTGAGTAGATTCCAGTGAATTCTGGGTATCCAAAGGGTAGCACGGTGGTTAGCACTGCTGCCTCCGAGCACTAGGAACTTGGGTTCGATTCCAGCCTTGGGTGACTGTCTCTGTGGAGTTTGCACATTCCCCCCTTATCTGTGTGAGTTTCTAACGGGTGATCCTGTTTCCTACCACAAACTGTGTAGGTTCGGTGGATTGGTCATGCTAAATTGTCTGTAGTGTTCAGGGATTTTTAGGTTAGCTTCATTAGTCAGGGGTAAATATAGGGCTATGGGTTGGGAAGGTTGGTATGGACTTGTTGGGCCGAAGGGCCTGTTTCAACACTGCAGGGATTCTATAAAAATAAGAATGGTAACGATGACTGTAGACTTTTTTTTAGCTCGCGCATGTTGCTGTGATGAGGAACCACAAAGGAGAGAGTGCAAGAGGCCATTCTTTTTCGGGCAGATTACAGTTTCTCCCTCTCTGAGTAGAATCACACAATAATATCATCATCTCCCAAACTGGACCATGTGAGGTCTCCTTGTACATTGTCCAAACTATGTCTCCATCACATTCCCTGTTCCATGTAGGTGCATCATTGCTGCTGTCATACACAGAGCCATACTCTTAGCAGAAAATGGTCTCGGTCAATTTGAAATATGTTTACATGGCCCTGCGTCAATAAAAAATAAAATATTTAATGTATTCAGAATACCTGTGTTAAAATGCATGCATTTTGTAACAAATACAGAAATTTGCTGGAAAAGCTCAGCAGGTCTGTCAGCATCCAGATGCCTTTTACATGATGCAGCTGTACCAGCCTCCATCACTTCATCTGGCAGCTCATTCCATACGCACACCACCCTCTGTGTGAAAAGGTGCCCTTTAGGCCTCATCAAAACTTTTCCCCTCTGGTTCAGAGTCAGGGACACTACCCACTACACGACCATACCCAGATTTTGGGTCATATTTTAGTGCCCACTTTCAGCTCGGTGTGGATTTATTATAATCAGGTTCCCATTACTGAGCTACACAAAACACTTTGTATTGTTAAACAAATACAAGATATTTGTCTCAACTGTAGGATATTGAGTGTACTTGCTATGCTATCAAAATTAACTATAAACATCTTTAATTGCTATTATCTGTAGTCTGCAATATTAAGGAAAGAAATCCTGCAAACACACTCTGCCCAATGAAGAGTCTCAAATAGATATTTATTACTGAACACCAGAGACGAAGGAAGAGCTTAATTTCTGACTCCAAAACACCGATCATTCTTACGCACCTCTAACATGCGACTGCCCTCTTCCTAAAACAATGAAATGACACTCGGCCGCTGATTACTGTCCAGCCTCTCCTCCTCACTGACTGTGTCTGCAATCTGTCCCTCCTCTCCCTAACCACACAAGGCAAACCAAGCTCAGGGTCTTTGAGATAATCAAGGCCGGAGTGTGCAGGCCTCCTGGAGAGGGAGATGGGCATTTAGAAATAATTGAAGGGTGAGGGGGAGGTGACATTAATATCACACACTGGGCTGAGGGGTGGCAGATGGAGTTTAGTTTGGATTAATGCGAGGCATTGGATTTGGTAAATCAAACAAGAACAGGACCTATACAATTAAAAGTAGAGCCTTTGGCAGTGTTGTAGTACAGAGACCTAGGCCGTCAGGTATAATTCTTTAAAATTTGCATGTCATATAGATTGTGTGGTTAAGAAGGTGTTTAACACACTTGTCTTCATTGATCTGACCTTTTGAGTATCGGAATTGGGATGTCATGTTGAGGTTATACAGGACATTGGTAAGACCTCTTCTGGAATACTGTGTCGGGTCTGGTCACCCTGCCCGCTCATTCCAAAGGCACACCACCCTCTGGGTGAAAAAGCTGCCCCTTAGGTCACTTTTAAATGTTTCCCTTCTCACCTTAAGTCTATGTCCTCTAGTTTTGGACTCCCCGTGCCCTAAGAAAATACCTTGACTCTTCACTTTAATATTATTGACCTTGATATTATTCAACTGGAGAGGGTTCAGAAGAGATTAACCTGGATGTTGCTGGGAAAGGAGGGAGTGAGCTACAAGGAGAGGCTGGATAGGCTGGGACTGTTTTCACTGAAGCATATGAGATTCTGCGGTAACTTTACACAAGGGCTGATGTCTTTTCCCTAGAGTTGGGGATTCAAAACTGAGGGATATTTTAAGATGTGAGGAAAAAGATTTACAAAAGTCAGGAGAGGTAATTATGTAAGACAGAATCTGGCTTGGGTGTGGAATGAACTTCTAGAGGAAGTGGTGAAAGCAAGGACAGTTACAACGTTTAAAGGACATTGAGATCAGTACATAGATAAGACATCAGTTTGGATGGTGCTGTGAGCAGATGGCTTCTCCCTCCCCCTCTCTGAATGAATCTCTGTTGGTTTTTACCCTCTGCCAATGCCTGTGCAGTGGCGTGGGGAGGCCAGCAGAGGGTGGCATTGCATCACTTTAAGCACCACAGAGACTGCCAGACCTGCCCCACACACAGACACACACACAGCAATTGTTAGGACACAACATTGAGCTCAGCTGGTCATTTAAACTAAACATAAAGAAATGCTCAATTTGTCTTGAAAACTGTTAAAATATGAGTGACAGAGAACTCCCAAATTCCACTGTTTAAACAAAAATATCAAATTATTTTTTAACTCTGAAAGTGAGCATTTTACATCAACTGTTCACAACTCTGAGACCCCCTTTCTCTTAACTGCTTATTACCCCACTGCAACTCTACAGTAATTACATAAACGTAATTTCAAAACCACACACCAGCTGTTGTTTCATCTGACCTCACACCAAAATCCCTTTTTCCCATCTTTCCTGGGAAGACTGGCTCATGTTACAGGATGTTATCGAAGTGTCTCCATTTCAGCATTCTGCAACCTGGGAACACATCCTTTCATGAAACCGTCTCTCAGTTTCCCCCTCTCTGTCTATTTCCTAAACCTCTCCCATGTGGTGATATTTAAGCTGAGTCCCCCGCCATCTATCTCTGGCAGTGAGGTTCATACCCACAGCACCCCCTTGTTAGGGCACAATGGAGACATGGAGCTGTAAATGGGTGGGAGCTGCACATCCTGTCACTTCCAGCCTGGGCTGCAACTATCCCCACACTGGGCAGGGATCTAACACAGTGTTACTGAGCAATGCACTGGGGTGGTGTACTGAGCTCTACATGCTGGGAGGGTAACTGCTCCTGGGTTACAGATCAATGCACTGGGGTGGGGTACACAGTCCTACATGCTGGGAGGGTAACTGCTCCTGGGTTACAGATCAATGCAATGCGGTGGTGTGCATAATCCTACATTCTGGGAGGGTAGCTGCTCCTAGTTTACAGATGAATTCATGGGTGATCACGACACAAGTCGCTGTGTGGTCAGACTATCTAGTTGAACTTTATAGATAATACAATGATGTGGTCTGTGCAGTTCCCAATGCTGGATGGATTTTTGTTTCAGGTTTAGACATTAGTGTCCTGTTCTGTTCTGCACAGCTCCCCGTCCTGGACAGATATCTAGTCCGGGTTTATAGATCAGTGCACTGCTGTGGTCTGCACTGCTCCCCGTCCTGGACAGATATGTAGTCTGCGTTTATATATCAATGCACTGCTGTGGTCTGCACAGCTCCCCGTCCTGTACAGATATCTCGTCCGGGATTAGAGATCAATGCACTGCTGTGGTCTGTACAGCTCCCCGTCCGGGACAGATATCTAGTCCGGGTTTATAGATCAATGCACTGCTGTGGTCTGCACAGCTCCCCGTCCTGTACAGATATCTAGTCCAGGATTATAGATCAACGCACTGCTGTGGTCTGCACAGTTCTCGGTGCTGGACAGATATCTCGTCTGGGTTTATAGATCAATGCACTGCTGTGGTCTGCACAGCTCCCCGTGCTGGACAGATATCTAGTCCGGGTTTATAGATCAATGCACTGCTGTGGTGTGTACAGCTACCCGTCCTGGACAGATATCTAGTCTGGGTTTATAGATCAATGCACTGCTCTGGTCTGCTCAGCTCCCCGTCCTGGACAGATATCTAGTCCAGGTTTATAGATCAATTCACTGCTGTGGTCTACACAGCTCCCCGTCCTGGACAGATATCTAGTCCGGGTTTATAGATCAATTCACTGCTGTGGTCTTCACAGCTCCCCGTCCTGGACAGATATCTAGTCTGGGTTTACACATCAATGCACTGCTGTGGTCTGCACAGCTCCGTGTCCTGGACAGATATCTAGTCCAGGTTTATACAACAATGCACTGCTCTGGTCTGCACAGCTACCCGTCCTGGACAGATATCTAGTCCGGGTTTATATATCAATGCACTGCTGTGGTCTGCACAGCTCCCCATCCTGGAAAGACATCTAGTCCGGGTTTATAGATCAATGCACTGCTGTGGTCTTCACAGCTCCCCGTCCTGGACAGATATCTAGTCTGGGTTTATACATCAATGCACTGCTGTGGTCTGCGCAGCTCCCCTTCCTGGACAGATATCTAGTCCGGTGTTATAGATCAATGCACTGCTGTGGTCTGCACAGCTCCCCGCCCTGGACAGATATCTAGTCCGGGTTTATAGATCAATGCACTGCTGTGGTCTGCACAGCTCCCCGTCCTGGACAGTTATCTAGTCTGGGTTTATAGATCAATGCACTGCTCTGGTCTGCACAGCTCCCCGTCCTGGAAAGATATCTCGTCCGGGTTTATATATCAATGCACCGCTGTGGTCCGCACAGCTTCCCGTCCTGGACAGATATCAAGTCCGGGTTTATAGATCAATGCACTGCTGTGGTCTGCACAGCTCCCCGTCCTGGACAGATATCTAGTCTGGGTTTATAGATCAATGCACTGCTCTGGTCTGCACAGCTCCCCGTCCTGGACAGATATCTAGTCCGGGTTTATAGATCAATGCACTGCTGTGGTCTGCACAGCTCCCCGTACTGGACAGATATCTAGTCCGGGTTTGTAGATCAATGCACTGCTGTGGTGTGTACAGCTCCCCGTCCTGGACAGATATCTAGTCCGGAGTTATAGATCAATGCACTGCTGTGGTGTGCACAGCTCCCCGTCCTGGACAGATATCCAGTCCGGGATTATAGATCAACGCACTGCTGTGGTCTGCAGTGCTCCCCGTCCTGGACAGATATCTAGTCTGCGTTTATATATCAATGCACTGCTGTGGTCTGCACTGCTCCTCGTCCTGGACAGATATCTAGTCTGCGTTTATATATCAATGCACTGCTGTGGTCTGCACAGCTCCCTGTCCTGGACAGATATCTAGTCTGGGTTTATAGATCAATGCACTGCTGTGGTGTGTACAGCTCCCCGTCCTGGACAGATATCTAGTCCGGGGTTATAGATCAATGCACTGCTGTGTTGTGCACAGCTCCCCGTCTTGGACAGATATCCAGTCCGGGTTTATAGATCAACGCACTGCTGTGGTCTGCACAGCTCCCCGTTCTGGACAGATATCTAGTCTGGGTTTATAGATCAATACACTGCTGTGGCCTGCACAGCTCCCCGTCCTGTGCAGATATCTAGTCCGGGATTATAGATCAACGCACTGCTGTGGTCTGCAGTGCTCCCCGTCCTGGACAGATATCTAGTCTGCGTTTATATATCAATGCACTGCTGTGGTCTGCACTGCTCCTCGTCCTGGACAGATATCTAGTCTGCGTTTATATATCAATGCACTGCTGTGGTCTGCACAGCTCCCCGTCCTGGACAGATATCTCGTCCGTGTTTATATATCAATGCACTGCTGTGGTCTGCACAGCTCCCCGTCCTGGACAGATATCTAGTCCGGGTTTATAGATCAATGCACTGCTGTGGTCTGCACAGCGACCCGTCCTGGTCAGATATCTAGTCCGTGTTTATATATCAATGCACTGCTGTGGTCTGCACAGCTCCCTGTGCTGGACAGACATCTAGTCCGGGTTTATAGATCAATGCACTGCTGTGGTCTGCACAGCTCCCCGTCCTGGACAGATATCTAGTCCGGGTTTATAGATCAATGCACTGCTGTGGTCTGCACAGCGACCCGTCCTGGTCAGATATCTAGTCCGTGTTTATATATCAATGCACTGCTATGGTCTGCACAGCTCCCTGTGCTGGACAGACATCTAGTCCGGGTTTATAGATCAATGCACTGCTGTGGTCTGCACAGCTCCCCGTCCTGGACAGATATCTAGTCCGGGTTTATAGATCAATGCACTGCTGTGGTCTGCACAGCTCCCCGTCCTGGACAGATATCTAGTCCGGGTTCATAGATCAATGCACTGCTGTGGTCTGCGTTGCTTCCCATGCAGAATACTCGCTGGAGGAACACTGCAATCCTGGCAGCCTCAGGAGGTATAGAATTTGATGTTTCAGGTGCAGCCCTCCTTGAGGATCCTTACAGAATGGTTACACCTCCTGATGCTGGCAGGATTGCTGTGTTCTCACAGCTTCCTGCCTGTCTACTTTGGACTCTAGCATCTGCAGCTTTTCTCTCTCTATCACAGCTTCTCAAACTGGACAGATGTCTAGCCTGCTTTTGAAGATATGTGCCCTGAGATGATCTGTGCAGTGTTCCACTCTGGACAGATTGCTGGGTTGTATTGACCAGTGTAATGGATGAATCTGGACAGATTGCTGGGTTGTACTGAGCAGGACACTGGCCTGGTCTACACAGTGTTCCACAGTGAACAGATATCTCCTCTGGGTGTATGGTGTCTGGGCTGGTTCTGGGATGTGGATTGAGAATGTGGTATACCTAACCATTTCAGCTGATCTGGCAATGCCTTTAGTTCCCATTCCTGTGATTGGACCCTCCGTCTCTCACCCCATTAATGTTACAGTGTGTTCCGGCAAAGGACATCATGTTGGTGGGGTGGGTAGGGGGCAAAGGTCATGGACAGGTCAAGGGGTTACCCGGAACGTTCTGTCCCGACATTCAATAACTGACATTCTCCGGAACGTTCTGTCCCTGACATTCTATAACTGACATTCTCCGGAACGTTCTGTCCCTGACATTCTATAACTGCCATTCCCCGGAATGTTCTGTCCCTGACTTTGTTTGTGAACGGCCGGACGTCAGTGAATTGAACAAACGATAAGATCCCGAGGGAAGAGATCCCGTTCCAGGGAGAAGGAGACACTGTTCCGAAGGCCCCATACGTTTTCCCTGCATTTACATTTCTCCACGACACAGGATCGACCACAATTTAGACCAAAATACAGGAATTCCCAAACTCTGTTTGTCTTCAGGAAACTGGGAGAGAATCCTTCAGGACAGCAACGTTTCCACCCTCCGTGTTAGGAACTGGGAAGGAGTGACCTGTGTCTGCTCTCGAGTGATCGAGTGTGTGGGAATGTTCTAGAAACCATCTGTCCTTATGGATGTGTCTCTGTGTGTTTGGGGAGGGAGGGTTTCTTGTGGTTTATGTCATATTTTTGTCAGGAATGCAGACCTTCCCATTTATTATTCCAGCTCCAATTATTTTAATAAATCCCTGAATACAGGGACACATTTGAAAATCTCACTGGGTCCCCGATCAAACGGGTCCCTTTGCCTTCAGGCTGATGGATAATGGGTTTGTTTTCCTTTCTCACAGTTAACGTAGTGACCATCTACGTCCTGCTTTATAAAGATTGTGGATTGTCTCCATGTGTCAGACGTTACCTGGGGGCCATGGCAGCGGCGGATCTCCTGGTCATTATCCTCGACCTGATCCTGAGACACATTCCCATTGTTTATCGGGAACAGTTTTATTTCCTGATGGACTCCGTCCCCGTGTGTAATATCCACGCCGTCCTGCTTTCTGCAGCCACTGACTGCTCTGTCTGGTTCACCGTCACTTTCACCTTTGATCGGTTTGTGGCCATTTGTTGCCAGAAGCTGAAAAGTAAATATTGCAGTGAGAAAACGGCGGCTGTGGTTCTGGGAGCAGTGACTGTGCTGAGCTGTTTAAAGAACATTTTCTGGTATTTTATGCTCAAGGCTCGGTATTGGCTGCGGAACGACCCCAGGTTTTGTGCTGTACCAATCGCTGTTCAATTATCCATTGTCTGGGTCACAATGGAGTTCCTCCACAACATTCTAACCCCGTGTGTCCCATTTCTCCTGATTCTGCTGCTCAATGTTCTCACCGTCAGACACATTGTAGAGACCAGCAGAGCCCGCAGGAGACTCCGCGCTCACACCAAAGGGGACGCTCAGTCTGACACTGAAATGAGAAACCGAAAAAAATCCATCATTTTACTGTTTGTGATCTCGGCCAATTTCATCCTGTTATGGTCAACGTTCATGCTGTTTTCTATATGGAGACGGATGAAAAATATTGGGTATTACTCTGTATCTCTCCATTGGTTTGTGCAGGAATTGGGCTTCATGCTGCAGCTCCTCAGTTGCTGCACAAACACCGCGATTTATGCCGTGACCCAGACTAAGTTCAGGCAGCAGCTGAAGAATGTTCTGAAATATCCCTTCACCCAAATCCATCCATCGATCAAATTCCCTCATTAATCACACCATCTGGGATTTTCTCATTTCAGTTCAGTGTTTCAGTGATGGAGCAGCCTGTCGCTATGGTAACAGACTGAGGGTAGAGCTGCTTTGTCCCTCCTTATCCCACAGCGGGGTTACAGGGAAACATTTCAATGTTTCTCACAACTCAGGGGCCAGTGAGAAAAGGCACCATCCCACTGACTGTATCCATCACATCCATTTGTAAACAATAAAAATGTTGATTAAAGCGTGCCGAGCAGCAGAGTGACCGATGTTGTTGTGTGTCTTTGTGTTGGAGAAGCTGAGCTGGAGAGATACAGACTCAGCCCCAAGTCCTGGTCCTCAGGGAAGGCGAGGGCACCGCGCCCTGAGCTCAGGAGCTGGGTTTCACTCCCTCTGTCCCACCACTGCAGCCTGGACTCCCCATTTCCTCTCCCCTACCCTTTCTCCTCATTTTTCTCCCTCTCTATCTCTCCATACTCTTTCCTTCTCAACACCTCTCCTTTTCACTCTCGCTCATTCCCCCGACTCTATCACACACACCCCAATCCCGGTTTCTCCATCTGCCTCCACTCTTCCCTCTCTCCCTCCCTGAGAGAGAGAGAGAGAGAGGAGACATGGATGGAGCTGAGAGAGGGAAGGAGAGAGGGGCAAACAGAGGGGTCAAGACTTAGAGGGAGATGGCAGGAAGAGAAAGAGAGAGAGAGACAGGGGCCAGAAGGAGAGAGAGAGGGAGGAGAGAAAGTGAGATAAGGCGACAGTGATTCGAGAGAGTGTGAAATAGCAGGGAGAGACAGGGTGGGGGGACGAGACGCAGGGGGTGAGAGAGAGGGGCAAGAGAGAGAGAGGAGGCGGTTGAGAGAGAGAGACGGGACGGACAAAAGGGGTGGGAGAAACGGGGGTGCGAGGGAGAGGGGGGAGAGAGAGTGGAGTCTGAGAGGGGGGGCGAGAGAGAGGAGGCAAGAGAGACAGGGGTGCGAGAGAGGGGAGGTGACAGATAGGGGGCGAGAGAGAGGGGCGAGAGAGACAAAGGGGTGAGAGAGAGAGGGGGTGCGACGAGAGACTGGGGGCGATGAAAGAGACCGGGGACAAGAGAGAGACCGGGGCAACGAGAGAAACCAGGGCTGTGAGAGACCAAGCGGGGGGGGCGAGAGAGACCGGGGGCGAGAGAGAGGGGGTGAGAGAGAGAGAGGCGGTGAGAGAGAGAGGGGGGCGAGGGGGTGGTGTGAGAGAAAAGGGGCCAAGAGAGAGGGTGACGAGAGAGGGAGGGGGTGCGAGAGACAGAGGGGTCCGAGTGAGGGGGGGGCGAGACGGAGGGGGACGAGAGAGAGACTAGGGGCGACGAGAGAAACCGGGGACGTGTGAGACCGGGGACGAGAGAGACCGGGTGTGATGAGAGAAACCAGGAACATGAGAGACTGGGGGGGTGAGAGCAACCGGGGGCAAGATGGAGGGGTGACGAGAGACTGGAGGTGACAAGAGAGACCAGGGGCGATGAGAGAGACTGGGGGTGATGAGAGAGAGAAGGGGGTGAGAGAGAACGGTGTTGGCGAGAGAGACCAGGGAGGGCAAGAGACGAAAAGGGGGGCAAGAGAGCAGGGGGGTGGGGCGAGAGAGACCGGGGGGGATGAGAGAGACTGGGGCGAGAGAGAGGGGGTGACGAGAGACCGAGGGTGATGAGAGAGACTGGGGATGAGAGAGACCATGGGTGACGAGAGAGACCGGGGGATTGAGAGAGACCGGGAGTGCGAGAGAACAGGGGCAAGAGAGGCTTGGGTGGCGAAAGAGATCGGGGGTGAGAGAGACTGGGGGCGACAAGAGAGACAGAGTGTGAGAGAGACCGGAGGCAAGTGAGACAGGATCCGACGAGACAGACCAGGGGCGAGAGAGACCGGGTCAAGAGAAACCTGGGACAATGAGAAACCGGGCGCCACGAGAGAGAACGGGGGAGACAAGAGAGACCGGGGGCAAGAGAGACCAGGGTCGAAAGAGAGACCGGGGGTGAGAGAGAGGTGTTGACGTGAGAGACCGGGGGCAAGAGAGACTGGGCGTGAATGAGACCAGGAATGACGAGAGACCGGTGGAGAGAGAGATCGGGGGTGATGAGGGATACCGGGGATGACAAGAGAGACCGGGGTGGGTGAGAGAGACCAGGGCGATAGACCGAAGGGAGAGAGAGAGAGAGAGACCAGGGGGGATAAGTGACCGAGGGTGAGAGAGACTGGGGGTCGAGAGAGACCGGGGGGAGGCGAGCGAGAACAGAGGTGAGAGAGAGACGGGGGATGGGGGGGTGTGCAACGAGAGACCAAGGAGGGTGAGAGAGAACAGGGGTGAGAGACGCAGGGGTGCGAGAGAGACCGGGGGGCGATGAGAGAGACTGGGGTGAGAGGAACCGGAGGGTGAGAGAGAGACCGGGTGCAAGAGAGAACAGATGCAAGAGAGACCGGGGTGGGGGGGAGGGGTGAGAGAGACAGTGGGGGGGAGGGTGAGACAGTCCGGGGGCGAGGGAGACCAGGGGCGAAAGAGAACAGAGGCAAGAGAGATCGGGGTGGAGGGGGGGTGAGAAACACGGTAGGGGGGAGAGTGAGAGAGTCCGGGGGCGAGAGAGACCAGGGAGAGTTAGAGACCGGGGGCGAGAGACACCAGGGAGAGTTAGAGAGCGGGGGCGAGAGAGACCGGGGAAAGTTAGAGAGCGGGGGCGAGAGATACCAGGGAGAGTTAGACACAGGGGGTGAGAGAGACCGGGGAGAGTTAGAGACCGGGGGCGAGAGAGACCGAGGGGAGTTAGAGACCGGGGGCGAGAGAGACCGGGGAGAGTTAGAGACCGGGGGAGAGAGAGACCGGGGAGAGTTAGAAACCAGTGGCGAGAGAGACCTGGGAGAGTTAGAGACCGGGGGCGAAAGAGACCGGGGAGAGTTAGAGACCGGGGGCGAGAGAGACCGGGGAGAGTTAGAGACCGGGGGCGAGAGAGACCGGGGAGAGTTAGAGACCGGGGGTGAGAGAGACTGGGGAGAGTTAGAGACCGGGGGTGAGAGAGACTGTGGAGAGTTAGAGACCGGGGGTGAAAGAGACCGGGGAGAGTTAGAGACCGGGGGTGAGAGAGACCGGGGACAGTTAGAGACAGCGGCGCGACAAGAGAGACTGGAGTGAGCAAGACAGGAGCCGACGAGACAGACCAGGACTGAGAGAGACCGTGGGAGAGAGAGTCTGGGGGCAACGAGAAACCGGGCACGACGAGAGAGAACGGGGCAGACTGACCGGGGGGAGTGGGTACGAGAGAGAGAGACCTGGGTTTGAGAGTGAGACCAGGGGCGGGAGAGAGACCGGGGGCAATGAGAGACCGGGGCTGAGAGCGAGAGACCGGTGAGAGTTAGAGACCCGGGGCGAGAGAGACTGGGGAGAGTTAGAGACCGGGGGCGAGAGAGACCAAGGAGAGTTAGAGACCGGGGGTGAGAGAGGCCGGGGAGAGTTAGAGACCGGGGGTGAGAGAGACTGGGGAGAGTTAGAGACCGGGGGTGAGAGAGGCCGGGGAGAGTTAGAGACCAGGGGCGAGAGAGACTGGGGAGAGTTAGAGACCGGGGGCGAGAGAGACCGGGGAGAGTTAGAGACCGGGGGTGAGAGAGACTGGGGAGAGTTACAGACCGGGGGTGAGAGAGACTGGGGAGAGTTAGAGACCGGGGGTGTGAGAGACCGGGGAGAGTTAGAGACCAGGGGCAAGAGAGACCGGGGAGAGTCAGAGACCGGGGGTGAGAGAGACCGGGGAGAGTTAGAGACGAAGGCAAGAGAGACCGGGGAGAGTTAGAGACGGGGGGGCGAGAGAGACCGGGGACAGTTAGAGACCAGGGGCAAGAGAGACCGGGGAGAGTCAGAGACCGGGGGTGAGAGAGACCGGGGAGAGTTAGAGACGAAGGCAAGAGAGACCGGGGAGAGTTAGAGATGGGGGGGCGAGAGAGACCGGGGAGAGTTAGAGACCGGGGGTGAGAGAGACCGGGGAGAGTTAGAGACGAAGGCAAGAGTGACCGGGGAGATTTAGAGACGGGGGGGCGAGAGAGACCGGGGAGAGTTAGTGACCGGGGGTGAGAGAGACCGGGGAGAGTCAGAGAAGGGGGGCGAGAGAGACCGGGGAGAGTTAGAGACCGGGGTTGAGAGAGACCGGGGACAGTTAGATACCAGGCGCGAGAGAGACCGGGGAGAGTTAGTGACGAAGGCGAGAGAGACCGGGGAGAGTTAGAGACGGGGACGAGAGAGACTGGGGAGATTTAGAGACCGGGGGCAAGAGAAACCAGGGAGAGTTAGAGACTGGGTTCGAGAGAGACCGGGGAGAGTTAGAGACCGGTGGTGAGAGACACCGGGGAGAGTAAGAGACCGGGGGCGAGAGAGACCGGGGAGAGTCAGAGACCCGGGCGAGAAAGACTGGGGAGAGTTAGAGACCGGGAGCGAGAGAGACCGGGGAGAGTTAGATACCGGGGGCGAGAGAGACCGTGGAGAGTTAGAGACCGGGGCAAGAGAGACTGGGGAAAGTTAGAGACGGGGGCGAGAGAGACCGGGGAGAGTTAAAGACAGGGGGTGACAAGAGAGACCGGGGGTGAGTGAGACAGGAGCCGATGAGACAGACCAGAAGCAAGAGAGGCCGGGGACGAGAGAGACCTGGGGCAATGAGAAACCAGGCGTGACAAGAGAGAACGGGGTGGGGGGGCGGTACGAGAGAGACGGGGGCAAGAGAGACCGGGGGCGACAAGACAGAACGGGGGGCAAGAAAGACTTGGAGTGAGAGAGTCCGGAGGCGAGACACCGGGGTTGACGAGTCACAGGGGGCAACAAGAGAGATCGAGGGCGAGAGAGAACGGGGCAAGAGAGAGACCGGGGGTGACAAGAGAGCGGGGGCGTGAGAGACCGGGGGCGTGAAAGACCAGGGGTGTGAGAGACAGGGTGAGACAAGAGACCGGGGGCGAGAGAGACCGGGGGGCTAGAGAGAGACCGGGGGCACGAGAGAGACCGGGGGGCTAGAGAGAGCACGGGGGCAATGAGAGACCGGGGTGGGGGGGATGAGAGCGACTGGGGGTGAGTGACTTGGGGTGACGAGACTTGGGGTGATGAGAGAGGCCAGGAGTGATGAGAGAGACCGGGGCGAGACGGACTGGGGTGGAGAGAAAGACCGGGTCGAGAGAGACCGGGGGCGAGAGACCAGGGTTGACGAGATCTGGGTGCCTGAGAGACCGGGGACAAGAGAGAGAGAACGGAGGTGATGAGAGAAGGGTTGACAAGAGACACTGTTGGTGACAAGATGGACCAGGAGCGAGAGTGAGAGTGAGACCGTGGTGAGAGGGAGATTGGGGGCGAGAGAGAGGGGGTGACAGGACAGACCGGGTACGAGAGAGACGGGGATTGAAGAGAGACTGGGGGTAACGAGAGAGACCGGGGGCAACGAGACAGACCGGGGTCGAGAGAGATCGGGGGAAAGAGAGACTGGGGCGATGAGAGAGGGGGTGACAAGACAGACCGGGTATGAGAGAGACTGGGGTTGAAGAGACACTGGGGGCAACGAGAGACCAGGGGCAACAAAAAAGACCGGGGCAACAGAGACCGGGGGAAATGAGAGTGCGGGGGCGATGAGAGACAGGGAGCGAGAGAGAGACTGGGGGACGAGAGAGAGACCAGGGGCGCGAGAGAGACAGTCCCAGGGCAGCAAGAGTGACCAGGGGCGAGAGAGACCAGGGGCAAGAGTGAGACCGGTGGGGGGGCGGTGAGAGAGAGACCGGGGGCACGAGAGAGAGAGTCCGGGGGTGAGAGTGACCGGGGCGAGAGAGGGGTTCACAAGAGAGACCTATATGATAAGACAAACCGGGGGTGAGAGAGAGACTGTGGCAAGAGAGAGAGACTGGGGCAATAAAGACCAGGGGTGATAAAAACAGGGGGGCGAGAGAGCGACACGTGGGGGGGTTGCGGGGTGGGGGCTGGGGAAGAAGACCAAGGGCGAAAGAGAGGGATTCATGGGAGAGACCGGGACAACGAGACAGACCGGGGGCAAAAGTGAGACCGTGGCGAGAGAGAGAGACTGGGGGCAAAAGTACCAGGGATAAGAGAGAGACCGGGGGCAAGAGTACCGGTGATGAGAGAGAGACCAGGAGGGTAAGAGAGAGAGACCGAGGGCATGAGAGAGAGAACGGGGGGTGCAAGATTGACTGGTGTCGATACAGAAACTGAGGGTGAGAGAGAAACCGGGGGCGAGAGCGACCGCGGGTGAGAAAGAGGGGTTCCCAAGAGAGACCGGGGTGACGAGATAGACCGGGGGTGGGAGAGAGACACCGGGGAGGCTAGTGAGACCCGTGGCGAGAGTGGGACCGGGGGCGATAGAGACCCGTTGCGAGAGAGAGACCGGGGGCAAGAGGAACCAGGGGCAAGAGAGATCAGGTGTGACCAGAGCCTGGGTGCAATGACAGACCGGGAGCGATGAGAGACGGGGGTGAGAGAGAGGGGTAGCAAGAGAGACCGGGGGCAAGAGTACCGGGGATGAGAGAGAGACCAGGAGGGTAAGAGGGAGAGACCGAGGGCATGAGAGAGGGAGAACTGGGGGTGCAAGATTGACTGGGGGCGAATAAGAAACTGAGGGTGAGAGAGAGACCGGGGGCGAGAGGGACCGCGGGTGAGAAAGAGGGGTTCCCAAGAGAGACCGGGGTGACGAGACAGACCGGGGGTAGGAGAGAGAGACCGGAGAGGCGAGAGAGAGACCGGGGGAGATAAGAGAAACTGGGGGTGATGAGGGAGACCGGGGGCAAGAGACAGAGACGGGGCGAAGAAAGACCGGGGGCGAGAGAGTCCGGGGGCAGTGATAGAGACCGGGGGCGAGAGAGACCAGGACTAAAGAGACCAAGGTCGAGAGAGTCCGGGGACGAGAGAGACTGGGGGGGCGAGCGAGACCGGGGGCGAGAGAGACCGGGGGGCGAGCGAGACCGGTGGCAAGAGAGACCGGGGGTGAGAGAGAGACCGGGGGTGAGAGAGAGACCGGGGGTGAGAGAGAGACCAGGGGCGAGAGAGACCGGGGGCGAGAGAGAGACCGGGGGATGAGAGAGAGACAAGGGGTTAGAGAGGTACCGGGGGTGAGAGAGACCAGGGCGAGAGAGAGATCAGGGGGTGAGAGAGAGACCGGGGGTGAGAGACCGGGGGCGAGAGTGAGACCGGGGGCAAGAGAGAGAGACCGGGGGCGAGAGAGACCGGGGGCAAGAGAGACCGGGGCAAGACAGACCGGGGGCAAGAGAGAGACACCGGGGGCGAGAGAGACCAGGGGCAAGAGAGACCGGGGGCAAGAGAGACCGGGGGCGAGAGAGACCAGGACTAAAGAGACCAAGGTCGAGAGAGTCCGGGGACAAGAGAGACTGGGGGGGCGAGCGAGACCGGGGCCGAGAGAGACCGGGGGGCGAGCGAGACCGGCGGCGAGAGAGACCGGGGGTGAGAGAGAGACCGGGGGTGAGAGAGAGACCGGGGGCGAGAGAGACCGGGGGCGAGAGAGAGACCAGGGGATGAGAGAGACCGGGGGATGAGAGAGACCGGGGGTGAGAGAGAGACCGGGGGTGAGAGGGAGACTAGGGGTGAGAGAGATACCGGGGGTGAGAGAGACCAGGGCGAGAGAGAGACCAGGGGGTGAGAGAGAGACCGGGGGTGAGAGAGACCGGGGGTGAGAGACATTCCAGGGGTGAGAGAGAGACCGGGGGTGAGAGAGACTGGGGGTGAGAGAGAGACCAGTGGTGAGAGAGAGAGGGGTTGAGAGAGATACAGGGGGCGAGAGAGATACTAGGGGTGAGAGAGAGATACCAGGGGTGAGAGAGAGACCAGGGGCGAGAGAGACCGAGTGTGAGAGAGAGACCGGGGGTGAGAGAGATACCGGGGGTGAGAGAGACCGGGGACGAGAGAGAACGAGGGTGAGAGATCGGGGGCAAGAGACCGGGGGCTAAAGAGACCAGGGGCAAGAGAGACTGGGGGGCGAGATACCGGGGGTGAGAGAGACGGGGGGCGAGAGAGACTGGGGGCGAGAGAGACCGGGGGCGAGAGAGAACGAGGGTGAGAGAGAGAGACTGGGGGTGAGAGAGACTGGGGGCGGGAGAGACCGGGTGTGAGAGAGAGTCCTGGGGTGAGAGAGAGACCGGGGTGTGAGAGAGAGACCGGGGGTGAGAGAGAGTGGGGTGAGAGAGCCCAGGGTTGAGAGAGACCGGGGGTGAGAGAGACCAGGGTTGAGAGAGACCAGGGGGGAGAGAGATCGGAGGTGAGAGAGACCGGGGGGCGAGAGAGACCGGCGGTGAGAGAGACCAGGGGTGAGAGAGACCGGGGGGGGAAAAAGACCGGGGGTGAGAGAGATACCGGGGGTGAGACAGAGACAGGGGGGTGAGAGAGTACGGGTTGAGAGATCGGCGGCAAGAAACCGGGGGCTAAAGAGACCAGGGGCAAGAGAGACTGGGGGGCGAGATACCGGGGGTGAGAGAGACTGGGGGCGAGAGAGACTGGGGGCGAGAGAGACCGGGGGCGAGATAGACCGAGGGTGAGAGAGAGAGACTGGGGGTGAGAGAGACTGGGGGTGAGAGAGACCGGGTGTGAGAGAGAGTCCTGGGGTGAGAGAGAGACCGGGGTGTGAGAGAGAGATCGGGGGTGAGAGAGACTGGGGGTGAGAGAGAGACTAGGGGTGAGAGAGAGACCAGGGGGTGAGAGAGAGACCGGGGGTGAGAGAGACTGAGGACGAGAGAGACTGGGGGCAAGAGAGACTGGGTGACGAGAGACCGGGTCGATGAGAGGCTGAGGGCGATGAGACACCAGGGTTGAGAGAGAACAGGGGTGAGAGAGAGAGACCGGGGGCGAGAGAGAGACCAGGGGCGAGAGAGACCGGGGGCGAAAGAGAGACCGGGGGATGAGAGAGACCGGGGGTGAGAGAAAGACCGGGCGTGAGAGGGAGACTAGGGGTGAGAGAGATACCGGTGGTGAGAGAGACCAGGGTGAGAGAGAGACCAGGGGGTGAGAGAGTGACCGGGGGTGAGAGAGACCGGGGGTGAGAGAGATACCAGGGGTGAGAGAGAGACCGCGGGTGAGAGAGACCGGGGGTGAGAGAGAGACCAGGGGTGAGAGAGAGAGGTGTTGAGAGAGATACACTGGGCGAGAGAGATACTGGGGGTGAGAGAGAGATACTAGGGGTGAGAGAGAGACCAGGGGCGAGAGAGAGTGGGGGGCGAGATACCGGGGGTGAGAGAGACCAGGGGCGAGAGAGACTGGGGGCGAGAGAGACCGGGAGCGAGAGAGACCAGGGGTGAGAGAGAGACCAGGTGTGAGAGAGAGACCAGGGGTGGGAGAGAGACCAGGGTTGAGAGAGAGAGACCAGGGTCGAGAGAGACCGGGGGTGGGAGAGAGACCGGAGGTGAGAGAGACTTGGGGGTGAGAGAGACCGTGGGTGAGAGAGAGACCAGGGGTGAGAGAGAGACCGGGGGTGAGAGGGACCGGGGGTGAGAGAAACCAGGGGTGAGAGAGAGTCCGGGGGGTGAGAGAGAGACCGGGGGGTGAGAGAGACCGGGGGTGAGAGAGACTGGGGGCGAGAGAGAGACTGGGGGGTGAGAGAGAGGGGGTGAGAGAGAGACCGGGGGTGAGAGAGACCGGGGGTGAGAGAGAGACCAGGGGGTGAGAGAGCCCAGGGTTGAGAGAGACCGGGGGTGAGAGAGACCAGGGTTGAGAGAGACCGGGGGGGAGAGAGATCGGAGGTGAGAGAGTCTCGGGGGCGAGAGAGACCGGGGGTGAGAGAGACCAGGGGTGAGAGAGACCGGGGGGCGAGAGAGACCGGGAATGAGAGAGACCGGGGGTGAGAGAGAGATCGGGGGTGAGAGAGAGACCAGGGGCGAGAGAGAGACCGGGGGGTGAGAGAGACCAGGAGTGCGAGAGACCGGGTTTGAGAGAGACTGGGGGGTGAGAGAGACCAGGGGCGAGAGAGAGAGAGACCGGGGGGCGAGAGAGAGACCGGGGGTGAGAGAGACCGGGGTGAGAGAGAGACCGGGGGGGCGAGAGAGAGACCGGGGGGCGAGAGAGAGACCGGGGGTGAGAGAGACCAGGGGTGAGAGAGACCGGGGGTGAGAGAGTCCGGGGATGAGAGAGACTGGGGTTGAGAGAGACCGGGGATGAGAGAGACTGGGGGTGAAAGAGACCAGGGGCGAGAGAGAGACCGGGGTGAGAGAGACCAGGGGTGAGAGAGAGACCAGGGGCAAGAGAGATACCGGGGGTCGAGAGAGACCGGGGGGCGAGAGAGACCGGGGGGGTGAGAGAGATACAGGGGGTGAGAGAGAGACCGGGGGTGAGAGAGAGACCGGGGGGCGAGTGAGAGACCGGGGTGCGACAGAGAGACCGGGGGGGCGAGAGAGACCGGGGGTGAGAGAGACCGGGGGTGAGAGAGATACGGGGGGCGAGAGAGACCGGGGGTGAGAGAGACCGGGGGTGAGAGAGATACGGGGGGTGAGAGAGACCGGGGGGGTGAGAGAGTCCAGGGGTGAGAGAGACCGGGGGTGAGAGTGACCGGGGACGGCGAGAGAGAGAGAGAGAGAGAGAGACCGGGGACGGCGAGAGAGAGAGCGAGAGAGACCGGGGTCGGCGAGAGAGAGAGTGAGACCGGGGATGGCGAGAGAGAGAGAGAGAGAGAGAGACCGGGGACGGCGAGAGAGAGAGAGAGACCGGGGAAGGCAAGAGAGAGAGAGAGACCGGGGACAGGGAGAGAGAGAGAGAGAGACCGGGGACAGGGAGAGAGAGAGAGAGAGAGAGACCGGGGACGGCGAGAGAGAGAGAGAGAGAGAGAGAGAGACCGGGGACGGGGAGAGAGAGAGAGAGACCGGGGACGGCAAGAGAGAGAGACCAGGAAAGGGGAGAGAGAGAGTGAGAGACTGGGGACGGCGAGAGAGAGAGAGAGAGAGACCGGGGACGGCAAGAGAGAGAGAGAGACCGGGGACGGGGAGAGAGAGAGAGGGACCGAGGACGGCGAGAGAGAGAGAGACCGGGGACGGGGAGAGAGAGAGAGACCGGGGACGGGGAGAGAGAGAGAGAGACCGGGGACGGGGAGAGAGAGAGAGAGACCGGGGACGGCGAGAGAGAGAGAGAGACCGGGGACGGGGAGAGAGAAAGAGAGAGACCGGTGACGGCGAGAGAGAGAGAGAGAGACCGTGGAAGGCGAGAGAGACCGGGGACGGCGAGAGAGAGAGAGACCGGGGACGGCGAGAGAGAGATAGACCGGGGACGGCGAGAGAGAGAGAGAGACCGGGGATGGGGAGAGAGAGAGAGAGAGAGACCGGGTACGGGGAGAGAGAGAGAGAGAGACCAGGGACGGGGAGAGAGAGAGAGACCGGGGACGGCGAGAGAGAGAGAGACCGGGGACGGCGAGAGAGAGTGAGACCGGGGACAGCGAGAGAGAGAGAGAGACCGGGGACGGGGAGAGTGAGAGAGAGAGAGAGACCGGGGATTGGAGAGAGAGAGAGACCAGGGACGGGGAGAGAGAGACAGAGACCGGGGACGGCGAGAGAGAGAGAGAGACCGGGGACGTGGAGAGAGAGAGAGAGAGAGAGAGAGACCGGGGATGGGGAGAGAGAGATAGACCAGGGATGGGAAGAGAGAGAGAGAGACCGGGGACGGCGAGAGAGAGAGAGAGACTGGGGACGGCGAGAGAGAGAGAGAGACTGGGAACGGGGAGAGGGAGAGACCGGGGACGGCGAGAGAGAGAGAGACCGGGGACGGCGAGAGAGAGAGAGACCGGGGACGGCGAGAGAGAGAAAGAGACCAGGGACGGGTAGAGAGCGAGAGAGAGAGAGACCGGGGACGATGAGAGAGAGAGAGAGAGAGACCGGGGACGGGGAGAGAGAGACAGAGACCGGGGACGGTGAAAGAGAGAGAGACCGGAGACGGCGAGAGAGAGAGAGAGACCGGGGACGGGGAGAGAGAGAGAGACCGGAGACGGCGAGAGAGAGAGAGACCGGGGACGGGGAGAGAGAGAGAGAGACCGGGGATGGGGAGAGAGAGAGAGAGACCGGGGACGGGGAGAGAGAGAGAGAGACCGGGGACGGGGAGAGAGAGAGAGAGACCGGGGATGGGGAGAGAGAGAGAGAGACCGGGGATGAGAGAGAGACCAGGAGGGTAAGAGGGAGAGACCGAGGGCACGAGAGAGAGAACTGGGGGTGCAAGATTGACTGGGGGCGATTGAGAAACTGAGGGTGAGAGAGAAACCGGGGGCGAGAGGGACCGCGGGTGAGAAAGAGGGGTTCCCAAGAGAGACTGGGGTGACGAGACAGACCGGGGGTAGGAGAGAGAGACCGGAGAGGCGAGAGAGAGACCGGGGGAGATAAGAGAAACTGGGGGTGATGAGGGAGACCGGGGGCAAGAGACAGAGACGGGGCGAAGAAAGACCGGGGGCGAGAGAGTCCGGGGGCAGTGAGAGAAACCGGGGGCAAGATAAACCGGCGGGGTGAAAGCGACGAGGGCCAAGAGAGTGACCGCGGGTGAGAAAGAGCGGGGGCGAGAGAGAGGGTGCCAAGAGAGACGGGGGACGATCAAGGGAGAAGGGAGACAGGGGGCAAGACATCGGGGGTGACAAGAGACCGGGGGCAAAAAGAGAGGCCGGGGGCAAGAGAGACCGGGAGTGAGAGAGACCGGGGGCGAGAGGGACCGGGGTGGGGGGTGGGGGTGTGAGAGAGACCCGGAGTGACAAGATACCATAGACCGAGAGAACTGGGGCGAGAGGGACCGGGGGCGACGAGGGAGACCAGTGGAGAGAGAAACCGGGGGGGTGACAAGAGATCGGGGGCAAAGGGAGGGAACAGGGTCGAGAGAGACCGGGGGCGACAAGAGACGGGGTAAACGAGGGAGACCGGGGGCGACGAGAGATACCATGGGCAAGAGAGACCCAGAGCAAGAGACCAGGGATGATGAGAGACCGGGGCCAATTAGAGACCGGGGGGGGGGGTGAATGACACTGGGGGCGAGAGAGCCTAGGGGTTAGAGAGACCGGGGGGGTGTTGAGAAGAGACCGGGGGCAAGAGAGACCGGAGGGCGAGAGAGACCAGGGGCGAGTGAGACCAGAGGCGAGAGAGCCCAGGGGTGACGAAAGACCCGGGGGTGACGAGAGACTGGGGCCGATGAGAGACCAGTCGGGGAGAGAGACTGGCGACGAGAGAACCTGGGACGATGAGAGAGACCGGGGGGAGAGAGACCAGAGGAGCGAGAGTCCGTGGGGCGAGAGACTGGGGTGAGAGACATTGGGGTGAGAGAGAGAGAGAGATAGACCGGGGGGAGAGAGACCAGAGGGGCGAGAGTCCGTGGGGCGAGCGACTGGGGTGAGAGACATTGGGGTGAGAGAGAGAGACCGGGTGGCAAGAGAGACGGGGCGTGGGGGTGAGAGAGACCACGGGCAAGGGACTGTGGCCGACAACAGACTGGGTGTGAGAGAGACCAACGACGAGAGATAAGGGAGACCGGGGGTGAGAGAGACCGTGGGGGCGAGAGAGCCGGTGGGAGGGAGAGACTGGGGGGCGAGAGAGATGGTGGGAGGCGCGAGAGACCAGGGGGTGAGGGATAGGGGTTGACAAGAGAGGCAGGGGGCGACGAGATAGACCGGGGGCGAGAAAGGCAGGTGAAGAGAGACCGGGATCAAGAGACCGGGGGCGATGAAAGAGACCAGGGAAGGTAAGAGAGATCGAGGACAATGAGAGGGACCGGGGCCAGGAGAGAGAGACCGGGGGTGACATGAGAGACCGGGGTTGGGAGAGAGACCGGGGGCGAGAGAGACTGGGGGCGAGAGAGACCGGGGGCAAGAGAAAAGCCGGGGTCAAGAGAGTCCGGGGGTGAGAGAGACCGGGGGTGAGAGAGAGACCGGGGGCGAGAGAGAGTGGGGGTGAAAGAGACCAGGGGTGAGAGAGACCAGGGGTGAGAGAGAGACCGGGGGTGAGAGAGACCAGGGGGCGAGAGAGATACCGGGGGTCGAGAGAGACTGGGGGCGAGAGAGACCAGGGGCGAGAGACCGGGGGCGAGAGAGAGACCGGGTGTGAGAGAGAGACCGGGGGCGAGAGACCGGGGGCAAGAGAGACCGGGGGCGAGAGAGACCAGGACTAAAGAGACCAAGGTCGAGAGAGTCCGGGGACGAGAGAGACTGGGGGGGCGAGCGAGACCGGGGGCGAGAGAGACCGGGGGGCGAGCGAGACCGGTGGCGAGAGAGACCGGGGGTGAGAGAGAGACCGGGGGTGAGAGAGAGACCGGGGGCGAGAGAGAGACCAGGGGCGAGAGAGACCGGGGGCGAGAGAGACCGGGGGCGAGAGAGAGACCGGGGGATGAGAGAGAGACTAGGGGTTAGAGAGGTACCGGGGGTGAGAGAGACCAGGGCGAGAGAGAGACCAGGGGGTGAGAGAGAGACCGGGGGTGAGAGACCGGGGGCGAGAGAGACCGGGGCAAGACAGACCGGGGGCAAGAGAGAGACACCGGGGGCGAGAGAGACCAGGGGCAAGAGAGAACGTGGGCAAGAGAGACCGGGGGCGAGAGAGACCAGGACTAAAGAGACCAAAGTCGAGAGAGTCTGGGGACAAGAGAGACTGGGGGGGGCGAGCGAGACCGGGGGCGAGAGAGACGGGGGGGCGAGCGAGACCGGCGGCGAGAGAGACCGGGGGTGAGAGAGAGACCGGGGGTGAGAGAGAGACCGGGGGCGAGAGAGACCGGGGGCGAGAGAGAGACCAGGGGATGAGAGAGACCGGGGGATGAGAGAGACCGGGGGTGAGAGAGAGACCGGGGGTGAGAGGGAGACTAGGGGTGAGAGAGATACCGGGGGTGAGAGAGACCAGGGCGAGAGAGAGACCAGGGGGTGAGAGAGAGACCGGGGGTGAGAGAGACCGGGGGTGAGAGACATTCCAGGGGTGAGAGAGAGAGACCGGGGGTGAGAGAGACTGGGGGTGAGATAGAGACCAGGGGTGAGAGAGAGACCAGGGGCAAGAGAGACCGGGGGCAAGAGAGACCGGGGGCGAGAGAGACCAGGACTAAAGAGACCAAAGTCCAGAGAGTCTGTGGACAAGAGAGACTGGGGGGGCGAGCGAGACCGGGGGCGAGAGAGACCGGGGGGCGAGCGAGACCGGCGGCGAGAGAGACCGGGGGTGAGAGAGAGACCGGGGGTGAGAGAGAGACCGGGGGCGAGAGAGACCAGGGGCGAGAGAGAGATCGGGGGATGAGAGAGACCGGGGGATGAGAGAGACCGGGGGTGAGAGAGAGACCGGGGGTGAGAGGGAGACTAGGGGTGAGAGAGATACCGGGGGTGAGAGAGACCGGGGCGAGAGAGAGACCAGGGGGTGAGAGAGAGACCGGGGGTGAGAGAGACCGGGGGTGAGAGACATTCCAGGGGTGAGAGAGAGAGACCGGGGGTGAGAGTGACTGGGGGTGAGAGAGAGAACAGGGGTGAGAGAGAGAGGGGTTGAGAGAGATACAGGGGGCGAGAGAGATACTAGGGGTGAGAGAGAGATACCAGGGGTGAGAGAGAGACCAGGGGCGAGAGAGACCGAGTGTGAGAGAGAGACCGGGGGTGAGAGAGATATCGGGGGTGAGACAGAGACAGGGGGGTGAGAGAGAACTGGCTGCAGATCGGGGGCAAGAGACCGGGGGCTAAAGAGACCAGGGGCAAGAGAGACTGGGGGTGAGAGAGACTGGGGGCGAGAGAGACCGGGTGTGAGAGAGAGTCCTGGGGTGAGAGAGAGACCGGGGTGTGAGAGAGAGACCGGGGGTCAGAGAGACTGGCGTGAGAGAGCCCAGGGTTGAGAGAGACCGGGGGTGAGAGAGACCAGGGTTGAGAGAGACCGGGGGGAGAGAGATCGGAGGTGAGAGAGACCGGGGGGCGAGAGAGACCGGCGGTGAGAGAGACCGGGGGGGGAGAGAGACCGGGGGTGAGACAGATACCGGGGGTGAGACAGAGACAGGGGGGTGAGAGAGACCGGGGGGGAGAGAGATCGGAGGTGAGAGAGACTGGGGGGCGAGAGAGAGACCAGGGGGTGAGAGAGAGACCGGGGGTGAGACAGAGACAGGGGGGTGAGAGAGAACGGGGTGAGAGATCGGGGGCAAGAGACCGGGGGCTAAAGAGACCAGGGGCAAGAGAGAGTGGGGGTCGAGATACCGGGGGCTAAAGAGACCAGGGGCAAGAGAGAGTAGGGGGCGAGATACCGGGGGTGAGAGAGACCGGGGGCGAGAGACTGGGGGCGAGAGAGACCGGGGGTAGAGAGACCAGGGGTGAGAGAGACTGGGGGCGAGAGAGACCGGGAGCGAGAGAGACCAGGGGTGAGAGAGAGACCAGGTGTGAGAGAGAGACCAGGGGTGAGAGAGAGACCAGGGTTGAGAGAGAGACCAGGGGCGAGAGAGACCGGGGGTGGGAGAGAGACCGGGGGTGAGAGAGACTTGGGGGTGAGAGAGACCGTGGGTGAGAGAGAGACCAGGGGTGAGAGAGAGACCGGGGGTGAGAGGGACCGGGGGTGAGAGAAACCAGGGGTGAGAGAGAGTCCGGGGGGTGAGAGAGAGACCTGGGGGTGAGAGAGACCGGTGGTGAGAGAGACTGGGGGCGAGAGAGAGACTGGGGGGTGAGAGAGAGGGGGTGAGAGAGAGACCGGGGGTGAGAGAGACCGGGGGTGAGAGAGAGACCGGGGGTGAGAGAGAGACCGGGGGGGAGAGAGATCGGAGGTGTGAGAGACCAGGGGGTGAGAGAGCCCAGGGTTGAGAGAGACCGGGGGTGAGAGAGACCGGGGGGCGAGAGAGACCGGGGGTGAGAGAGAGACCGGGGGGGGGGACCAGGAGTGCGAGAGACTGGGGGTGAGAGAGACTGGGGGGTGAGAGAGACCAGGGGCGAGAGAGAGAGAGACCGGGGGGCGAGAGAGAGACCGGGGGTGAGAGAGACCGGGGTGAGAGAGAGACCGGGGGTTCGAGAGAGAGACCGGGGTGCGAGAGAGAGACCGGGGGTGAGAGAGACCGGGGGTGAGAGAGAGATCAGGGGGTGAGAGAGCCCAGGGTTGAGAGAGACCGTGGGTGAGAGAGACCAGGGTTGAGAGAGACCGGGGGGAAGAGAGATCGGAGGTGAGAGAGACTGGGGGGCGAGAGAGACCGGGGGTAGAGAGACCAGTGGTAAGAGAGACCGGGGGGCGAGAGAGATCGGGGGTGAGAGAGACCGGGGGTGAGAGAGAGATCGGGGGTGAGAGAGAGACCAGGGGCGAGAGAGAGACCTGGGGTGGGGGAACAGGAGTGCGAGAGACTGGGGGTGAGAGAGACTGGGGGGTCAGAGAGACCAGGGGCGAGAGAGAGAGAGACCGGGGGGCGAGAGAGAGACCGGGGGTGAGAGAGACCGGGGTGAGAGAGAGACCGGGGGTTCGAGAGAGAGACCGGGGGGCGAGAGAGAGACCGGGGGTGAGAGAGAGACCGGGGGTGAGAGGGAGAGACTGGGGACGGGGGCAGAGAGAGAGAGACCGGGGATGGGGAGAGAGAGAGAGAGACTGGGTACGGCGAGAGAGAGAGAGAAAGACCAGGGACGGCGAGAGAGAGAGAGAGACCAGGGACGGCGAGAGAGAGAGAGAGACTGGGGACGGGGAGAGTGAGAGAGAGAGACCGGGGACGGCAAGAGAGAGAGAGACCGGGGACAGTGCGAGAGATAGAGTGAGAGACCGGGGACGGGGAGAGAGAGTGAGAGACAGGGGACGGCGAGAGAGAGAGAGACCGGGGATGGTGAGACAGAGAGAGAGACCGGGGACGGCGAGAGAGAGAGAGAGAGAACGGGGACGGGGAGAGAGAGAGAGAGACGGCAAGAGAGAGAGAGAGACCGGGGACGGGGAGAGAGAGAGAGAGAGAGAGAGAGAGCGGGGACGGCGAGAGAGAGAGAGACCGGAGACGGCGAGAGAGAGAGAGAGAGACCGGGGACAGTGAGAGAGAGAGAGAGAGAGAGACCGGGGATGGAGAGAGCGAAAGAGAGACCGGGGACGGCGAGACAAGAGAGACCGGGGATGGGGAGAGAGAGACACCGGTGACGGGGAGAGAGAGAGACCGGGGACGGGAAGAGAGAGAGAGAGACCGGGGATGGGGAGACAGAGAGAGAGAGACCGGGGACGGCGAGAGAGAGAGAGAGACCGGGGAAGGGGAGAGAGAGAGAGAGCGACCGGGGACGGCTAGAGAGAGAGAGAGACCGGGGATGGCAAGAGAGAGAGAGAGAGACCGGGGACGGGCAGAGAGAGAGAGAGAGAGAGAGAGAGACCGGGGACGGGGGGAGAGAGAGAGAGAGATCGGGGACGGGGAGAGAGAGACCAGGGACGGGGTGAGAGAGAGAGAGACCGGGGACGGGGAGAGAGAGAGAGACCGGGGACGGGGGGAGAGAGAGAGAGAGACCGGGTACGGGGAGAGAGAGACAGACCGGAGACGGCGAAAGAGAGAGAGACCGGGGACGGGGAGAGAGAGAGAGAGAGAGAGACCGGGAACGGGGAGAGAGAGAGAGACCGGGGACGGGGAGAGAGAGAGAGAGAGACCAGGGACGGCGAGAGAGAGAGAGAGAGACCGGGGATGGGGAGAGAGAGAGAGAGACAAGGGAGGGGGAGAGAGAGAGAGAGACCGGGGACGGGCAAAGAGAGAGAGAGAGACCGGGGACGACGAGAGAGAGAGAGACCGGGGACAGCGAGAGAGAGAGAGAGAGAGACCAGGGACGGGGAGAGAGAGAGAGAGACACCGGGGATGGCGAGAGAGAGAGAGAGAGAACGCGGACGGGGAGAGAGAGAGAGAGAGACCGGGGACGGCGAGAGAGAGAGAGAGAGACCGGGGACGCGGAGAGAGAGAGAGAGAGAGAGAGACCGGGGACGGGGAGAGAGAGAGAGAGAGACCGGGGACAGTGAGAGAGAAAGAGAGACTGGGGACGGGGAGAGAGAGGGAGACCGGGGACGGGGAGAGAGAGAGAGAGACCGGGGACAGGGAGAGAGAGAGAGAGACTGGGGACGGCGAGAGAGAGAGTTACCGAGGACGGCGAGAGAGAGAGAGAGATCGGGGACGGCGAGAGAGAAAAAGAGACCGGGGACGGGGAGAGAGAGAGAGAGACTGGGAACGGCGAGAGAGAGTGACTGGGAACTGGGAGAGAGAGAGAGAGAGACCGGGGACGGGGAGAGAGAGAGAGACCGGGGACGGGGAGAGAGTGAGAGAGAGAGACCAGGGACGGAGAGAGCGAAAGAGAGACCGGGGACGGCGAGAGAGAGAGTTACCAAGGACGGCGAGAGAGAGAGAGAGACCGGGGACAGGGAGAGAGAGAGAGACCGGGGATGGGGAGATAGAGAGAGAGAGACCGGGGACGGGGACAGAGAGAGAGAGACCGGGGACGGAGAGAGCGAGAGAGAGACCGGGGACGGCGAGAGAGAGAGAGAGACCGGGGATGGCGAGAGAGAGAGAGAGACCGAGGACGGGGAGAGAGAGAGAGAGACCGGGAATGGGGAGAGAGAGAGAATCCGGGGACGGGGAGAGAGAGAGAGACCGGGGACGGCGAGAGAGAGAGAGAGCGGGGACGGGGAGAGAGAGAGAGAGAGAGAGACCGGGGACGGCGAGAGAGAGAGAGAGACCGGGGATGGAGAGAGAGAGAGAGAGAGAGATCGGGGACGGGGAGTGAGAGAGAGAGATCGGGGAAGGGGAGAGTTAGAGAGACCGGGGACGGGGAGAGAGAGAGAGAGACCGGTGTCGGGGATAGAGAGAGAGAGACCGGGGATGGGGAGATAGAGAGAGAGAGACCGGGGACGGGGACAGAGAGAGAGAGACCGGGGACGGAGAGAGCGAGAGAGAGACCGGGGACGGCGAGAGAGAGAGAGAGACCGGGGATGGCGAGAGAGAGAGAGAGACCGAGGACGGGGAGAGAGAGAGAGAGACCGGGAATGGGGAGAGAGAGAGAATCCGGGGACGGGGAGAGAGAGAGAGACCGGGGACGGGGAGAGAGTGAGAGAGAGAGACCGGGGACGGAGAGAGCGAAAGAGAGACCGGGGACGGAGAGAGAGAGAGTTACCAAGGACGGCGAGAGAGAGAGAGAGACCGGGGACAGGGAGAGAGAGAGAGACCGGGGATGGGGAGATAGAGAGAGAGAGACCGGGGACGGGCACAGAGAGAGAGAGACCGGGGACGGAGAGAGCGAGAGAGAGACCGGGAACGGCGAGAGAGAGAGAGAGACCGGCGATGGCGAGAGAGAGAGAGAGAGACCGAGGACGGGGAGAGAGAGAGAGAGACCGGGAATGGGGAGAGAGAGAGAATCCGGGGACGGGGAGAGAGAGAGAGACCGGGGACGGCGAGAGAGAGAGAGAGCGGGGAAGGGGAGAGAGAGAGAGAGAGAGAGACCGGGGACGGCGAGAGAGAGAGAGAGACCGGGGATGGAGAGAGAGAGAGAGAGAGACCGGGGACGGCGAGAGAGAGAGAGACAGAGATCGGGGACGGGGAGTGAGAGAGAGAGATCGGGGAAGGGGAGAGTTAGAGAGACAGGGGACGGGGAGAGAGAGAGAGAGACCGGTGTCGGGGATAGAGAGAGAGAGACCGGGGATGGTGAGAGAGAGAGAGAGACCGGGGACGGCGAGAGAGAGAGAGAGAGACCGGGGACGGCGAGAGAGAGAGAGACCGGGGACGGGGAGAGAGAGAGAGAGAGACCGGGGACGGCGAAAGAGAGAGACTGCGGGGACGGGGAGAGAGAGAGAGAGAGACCGGGGACGGGGAGAGAGAGAGAGAGACCGGGGACGGCGAGAGAGAGAGAGAGACCGGGGACGGGGAGAGAGAGAGAGACCGGGAACGGGGAGAGAGAGAGAGAACAGGGACGGTGAGAGAGAGAGAGACCGGGGACGGCGAGAGTGAGAGAGGCCGGGGACGGCGAGAGAGAGAGAGACCGGGGACGGGGAGAGAGAGAGAGAGACCGGGGACGGGAGAGAGAAAGAGAGACCGGGGATGGAGAGAGAGAGAGAGAGAGAGACCGGGGACGGCGAGAGAGAGAGAGACCGGGGACCGGGAGTGAGAGAGAGAGACCGGTGATGGGGAGAGTTAGAGAGACCGGGGACGGGGAGAGAGAGAGAGAGACCGGGGATGGAGAGAGAGAGAGAGAGACCGGGGACAGCGAGAGAGAGAGAGATCGGGGACGGGGAGTGAGAGAGAGAGACCGGGGATGGGGAGAGAGAGAGAGACCGGGGACGGGGAGAGAGAGAGAGACCGGGGACTGCGAGAGAGGGAGAGAGACCGGGGACGGCGAGAGAGAGAGAGAGACCGGGGACGGGGAGAGAGAGAGAGACCGTAGACGGCGAGAGAGAGAGAGAGACCGGGGACGGGGAGAGAGAGTTAGGCCGGGGACGGGGAGAGAGAGAGAGAGAGAGAGACCGGGGACGTCGAGAGAGAGAACGGGGAGGGCGAGAGAGAGAGAGAGACCGGGGACGGGGAGAGAGAGAGAGACCGGGAACGGGGAGAGAGAGAGAGACCGGGGACGGCGAGAGAGGGAGAGACCGGGGATGGCGAGAGAGAGGGAGATCGGAGACGGCGAGAGAGAGTGAGACCGGGGACGGGGAGAGAGAGAGAGAGAGACCGGGGACGGAGAGAGAGAGAGAGACCGGGGACGGGGAGAGAGAGAGAGATCGGGAACGGGGAGAGAGAGAGAAACCGGGGACGGTGAGAGAGGGAGAGTCCGGGGATGGCGAGAGAGAGAGAGACCGGAGACGGCGAGAGAGAGTGAGACCGGGGACGGGGAGAGAGAGAGAGACCAGGAACGGCGAGAGAGAGAGAGAGACCGGAGACGGTGAGAGAGAGAGAGACCGGGGACGGCGAGAGTGAGAGAGGCCGGGGACGGCGAGAGAGAGAGAGAGACCGGGGACGGGGAGTGAGAGAGAGAGACCGGGGATGGGGAGAGTTAGAGAGACCGGGGACGGGGAGAGAGAGAGAGAGACACCGGGGATGGAGAGAGAGAGAGAGAGAGAGAGAGACCGGGGACGGCGAGAGAGAGAGAGACCGGGGACGGGGAGTGAGAGAGAGAGACCGGGGACGGGGAGAGAGAGAGAGACCGGGGACAGGGAGAGAGAGAGAGACCGGGGACTGCGAGAGAGGGAGAGAGACCGGGGACGGCGAGAGAGAGAGAGAGACCGGGGACGGGGAGAGAGAGAGAGACCGTGGACGGCGAGAGAGAGAGAGAGACCGGGGACGGGGAGAGAGAGAGAGGCCGGGGACGGGGAGAGAGAGAGAGAGAGAGAGAGACCGGGGACGTCGAGAGAGAGACCGGGGACGGGGAGAGAGAGAGAGACCGGGGACGGCGAGAGAGAGAGAGAGACCGGGGACGGGGAGAGAGAGAGAGACCGGGAACGGGGAGAGAGAGAGAGACCGGGGACGGCGAGAGAGGGAGAGACCGGGGATGGCGAGAGAGAGAGAGATACTGGGGACGGGGAGAGAGTGAGAGAGAGAGACAGGGGACGGAGAGAGCGAAAGAGAGACCGGGGACGGCGAGACAGAGAGAGACCGGGGACGGGGAGAGAGAGAGAGAGACCGGGGACGGGAGAGAGAGAGAGAGGCCGGGGACGGCGAGAGAGAGAGATATACCGAGGACGGGCAGAGAGTGAGAGAGAGAGACAGTGGACGGAGAGAGCGAAAGAGAGACCGGGGACGGCGAGACAGAGAGAGACCGGGGACGGGGAGAGAGAGAGAGAGACTGGGGACGGGAGAGAGAGAGAGAGAGACCGGGGATGGAGAGAGAGAGAGAGAGAGAGAGAGACCGGGGACGGCTAGAGAGAGAGAGATAGGGGACGGGGAGTGAGAGAGAGAGACCGGGGATGGGGAGAGAGAGAGAGACCGGGGACGGGGAGAGAGAGATAGACCGGGGACTGCGAGAGAGGGAGAGAGACCGGGGACGGCGAGAGAGAGAGAGACCGGGGACGGAGAGAGAGAGAGAGACCGGGGACGGCGAGAGAGAGAGTGAGACCGGGGACCGGGAGACAGTGAGAGAGAGAGACCGGGGACGAAGAGAGAGAGACCGGGGACGGGGAGAGAGAGAGAGAGACCGGGGACCGGGAGACAGTGAGAGAGAGAGACCGGGGACGAAGAGAGCGAAAGAGAGACCGGGGACGGCGAGACAGAGAGAGACCGGGGACGGGGTGAGAGAGAGAGAGAGAGGCCGGGGACGGGGAGAGAGAGAGAGAGAGAGACCGGGGACGGGGAGAGAGAGATAGACCGGGGACTGCGAGAGAGGGAGAGAGACCGGGGACGGCGAGAGAGAGAGAGACCGGGGACGGAGAGAGAGAGAGAGACCGGGGACGGCGAGAGAGAGAGTGAGACCGGGGACCGGGAGACAGTGAGAGAGAGAGACCGGGGACGAAGAGAGAGAGACCGGGGACGGGGAGAGAGAGAGAGAGACCGGGGACCGGGAGACAGTGAGAGAGAGAGACCGGGGACGAAGAGAGCGAAAGAGAGACCGGGGACGGCGAGACAGAGAGAGACCGGGGACGGGGTGAGAGAGAGAGAGACCGGGGACGGGAGAGAGAAAGAGAGACCGGGAATGGAGAGAGAGAGAGAGAGAGACCGGGGACAGTGAGAGAGAGGGAGACCGGGGACGGGGAGTGAGAGAGAGAGACCGGGGATGGGGAGAGTTAGAGAGACCGGGGACGGGGAGAGAGAGAGAGAGACCGGGGATGGAGAGAGAGAGAGAGAGAGAGACCGGGGACGGCGAGAGAGAGAGAGACCGGGGACGGGGAGAGAGAGAGAGAGACCGGGGACGGGGAGAGAGAGAGAGACCGGGGACGGGAAGAGAGAGAGAGACCAGGGACTGCGAGAGAGGGAGAGAGACCGGGGTCGGCGAGAGAGAGAGAGAGACCGGGGACGGGGAGAGAGAGATAGACCGTGGACGGCGAGAGAGAGAGAGAGACCGGGGACGGGGAGAGAGAGAGAGGCCGGGGAAGGGGAGAGAGAGAGAGAGAGAGAGAGAGAGAGACCGGGGACGTCGAGAGAGAGACCGGGGACGGGGACAGAGAGAGAGAGACCGGGGACGGAGAGAGCGAGAGAGAGACAGGGGACGGCGAGAGAGATAGAGAGTCCGGGGACGGCGAGAGAGAGAGAGACCGTCGACGGTGAGAGAGAGAGAGGCCGGGGAAGGGGGGAGAGAGGGAGAGACCTGGGACGGGGAGAGAGAGAGAGAACGAGGACGGGGAGAGAGAGAGAGACCGGGGACTGCGAGAGAGGGAGAGAGACCGGGGACCGTGAGAGATAGAGAGGCCGGGGACGGGGAGAGAGAGAGAGAGAGAGAGACCAGGGACATCGAGAGAGAGACCGGGGATGTGGAGAGAGAGAGAAACCGGGGACCGGGAGAGAGAGAGAGAGAGAGAGACCGGGGACGGCGAGAGAGAGAGAGACCGGGGACGGGGAGTGAGAGAGAGAGACCGGGGATGGGGAGAGAGAGAGAGACCGGGGACGGGGAGATAGAGAGAGACCGGGGACTGCGAGAGAGGGAGAGAGACCGGGGACCGTGAGAGAGAGAGAGGTCGGGGACGGGGAGAGAGAGAGAGACCAGAAGCGGGAGAGAGAGAGAGAAAGAGAGAGAGAGAGACCGGGGACGGGGAGAAAAAGAGAGAGACCGGGGACGGCGAGAGAGAGACTGGGGACAGGGAGAGAGAGAGAGAGAGAGAGAGAGAGAGAGAGAGACCGGGGACGGCGAGAGAGAGAGAGAGACCGGGGATGGAGAGAGAGAGAGAGAGAGACCGGGGACGGCGAGAGAGAGAGAGACAGAGATCGGGGACGGGGAGTGAGAGAGAGAGATCGGGGAAGGGGAGAGTTAGAGAGACCGGGGACGGGGAGAGAGAGAGAGAGACCGGTGTCGGGGATAGAGAGAGAGAGACCGGGGATGGTGAGAGAGAGAGAGAGACCGGGGACGGCGAGAGAGAGAGAGAGAGACCGGGGACGGCGAGAGAGAGAGAGACCGGGGACGGGGAGAGAGAGAGAGAGAGACCGGGGACGGCGAAAGAGAGAGACTGCGGGGACGGGGAGAGAGAGAGAGAGAGACCGGGGACGGGGAGAGAGAGAGAGAGACCGGGGACGGCGAGAGAGAGAGAGAGACCGGGGACGGGGAGAGAGAGAGAGACCGGGAACGGGGAGAGAGAGAGAGAACAGGGACGGTGAGAGAGAGAGAGACCGGGGACGGCGAGAGTGAGAGAGGCCGGGGACGGCGAGAGAGAGAGAGACCGGGGACGGGGAGAGAGAGAGAGAGACCGGGGACGGGAGAGAGAAAGAGAGACCGGGGATGGAGAGAGAGAGAGAGAGAGAGACCGGGGACGGCGAGAGAGAGAGAGACCGGGGACCGGGAGTGAGAGAGAGAGACCGGTGATGGGGAGAGTTAGAGAGACCGGGGACGGGGAGAGAGAGAGAGAGACCGGGGATGGAGAGAGAGAGAGAGAGACCGGGGACAGCGAGAGAGAGAGAGATCGGGGACGGGGAGTGAGAGAGAGAGACCGGGGATGGGGAGAGAGAGAGAGACCGGGGACGGGGAGAGAGAGAGAGACCGGGGACTGCGAGAGAGGGAGAGAGACCGGGGACGGCGAGAGAGAGAGAGAGACCGGGGACGGGGAGAGAGAGAGAGACCGTAGACGGCGAGAGAGAGAGAGAGACCGGGGACGGGGAGAGAGAGTTAGGCCGGGGACGGGGAGAGAGAGAGAGAGAGAGAGACCGGGGACGTCGAGAGAGAGAACGGGGAGGGCGAGAGAGAGAGAGAGACCGGGGACGGGGAGAGAGAGAGAGACCGGGAACGGGGAGAGAGAGAGAGACCGGGGACGGCGAGAGAGGGAGAGACCGGGGATGGCGAGAGAGAGAGAGATCGGAGACGGCGAGAGAGAGTGAGACCGGGGACGGGGAGAGAGAGAGAGAGAGACCGGGGACGGAGAGAGAGAGAGAGACCGGGGACGGGGAGAGAGAGAGAGATCGGGAACGGGGAGAGAGAGAGAAACCGGGGACGGTGAGAGAGGGAGAGTCCGGGGATGGCGAGAGAGAGAGAGACCGGAGACGGCGAGAGAGAGTGAGACCGGGGACGGGGAGAGAGAGAGAGACCAGGAACGGCGAGAGAGAGAGAGAGACCGGAGACGGTGAGAGAGAGAGAGACCGGGGACGGCGAGAGTGAGAGAGGCCGGGGACGGCGAGAGAGAGAGAGAGACCGGGGACGGGGAGTGAGAGAGAGAGACCGGGGATGGGGAGAGTTAGAGAGACCGGGGACGGGGAGAGAGAGAGAGACACCGGGGATGGAGAGAGAGAGAGAGAGAGAGAGAGACCGGGGACGGCGAGAGAGAGAGAGACCGGGGACGGGGAGTGAGAGAGAGAGACCGGGGACGGGGAGAGAGAGAGAGACCGGGGACAGGGAGAGAGAGAGAGACCGGGGACTGCGAGAGAGGGAGAGAGACCGGGGACGGCGAGAGAGAGAGAGAGACCGGGGACGGGGAGAGAGAGAGAGACCGTGGACGGCGAGAGAGAGAGAGAGACCGGGGACGGGGAGAGAGAGAGAGGCCGGGGACGGGGAGAGAGAGAGAGAGAGAGAGAGACCGGGGACGTCGAGAGAGAGACCGGGGACGGGGAGAGAGAGAGAGACCGGGGACGGCGAGAGAGAGAGAGAGACCGGGGACGGGGAGAGAGAGAGAGACCGGGAACGGGGAGAGAGAGAGAGACCGGGGACGGCGAGAGAGGGAGAGACCGGGGATGGCGAGAGAGAGAGAGACCGGGGACGGCGAGAGAGAGTGAGACCGGGGACGGGGAGAGAGAGAGAGATACTGGGGACGGGGAGAGAGTGAGAGAGTGAGACAGGGGACGGAGAGAGCGAAAGAGAGACCGGGGACGGCGAGACAGAGAGAGACCGGGGACGGGGAGAGAGAGAGAGAGACCGGGGACGGGAGAGAGAGAGAGAGGCCGGGGACGGCGAGAGAGAGAGATATACCGAGGACGGGCAGAGAGTGAGAGAGAGAGACAGTGGACGGAGAGAGCGAAAGAGAGACCGGGGACGGCGAGACAGAGAGAGACCGGGGACGGGGAGAGAGAGAGAGAGACTGGGGACGGGAGAGAGAGAGAGAGAGACCGGGGATGGAGAGAGAGAGAGAGAGAGAGAGACCGGGGACGGCTAGAGAGAGAGAGATAGGGGACGGGGAGTGAGAGAGAGAGACCGGGGATGGGGAGAGAGAGAGAGACCGGGGACGGGGAGAGAGAGATAGACCGGGGACTGCGAGAGAGGGAGAGAGACCGGGGACGGCGAGAGAGAGAGAGACCGGGGACGGAGAGAGAGAGAGAGACCGGGGACGGCGAGAGAGAGAGTGAGACCGGGGACCGGGAGACAGTGAGAGAGAGAGACCGGGGACGAAGAGAGAGAGACCGGGGACGGGGAGAGAGAGAGAGAGACCGGGGACCGGGAGAGAGAGATAGACCGGGGACTGCGAGAGAGGGAGAGAGACCGGGGACGGCGAGAGAGAGAGAGACCGGGGACGGAGAGAGAGAGAGAGACCGGGGACGGCGAGAGAGAGAGTGTGACCGGGGACCGGGAGACAGTGAGAGAGAGAGACCGGGGACGAAGAGAGAGAGACCGGGGACGGGGAGAGAGAGAGAGAGACCGGGGACCGGGAGACAGTGAGAGAGAGAGACCGGGGACGAAGAGAGCGAAAGAGAGACCGGGGACGGCGAGACAGAGAGAGACCGGGGACGGGGTGAGAGAGAGAGAGAGAGGCCGGGGACGGGGAGAGAGAGAGAGAGAGAGACCGGGGACGTCGAGAGAGAGACCGGGGACGGGGAGAGAGAGAGAGAGACCGGGGACCGGGAGACAGTGAGAGAGAGAGACCAGGGACGAAGAGAGCGAAAGAGAGACCGGGGACGGCGAGACAGAGAGAGACCGGGGACGGGGTGAGAGAGAGAGAGACCGGGGACGGGAGAGAGAAAGAGAGACCGGGAATGGAGAGAGAGAGAGAGAGAGACCGGGGACAGCGAGAGAGAGGGAGACCGGGGACGGGGAGTGAGAGAGAGAGACCGGGGATGGGGAGAGTTAGAGAGACCGGGGACGGGGAGAGAGAGAGAGAGACCGGGGATGGAGAGAGAGAGAGAGAGAGAGACCGGGGACGGCGAGAGAGAGAGAGACCGGGGACGGGGAGAGAGAGAGAGAGACCGGGGACGGGGAGAGAGAGAGAGACCGGGGACGGGAAGAGAGAGAGAGACCAGGGACTGCGAGAGAGGGAGAGAGACCGGGGTCGGCGAGAGAGAGAGAGAGACCGGGGACGGGGAGAGAGAGATAGACCGTGGACGGCGAGAGAGAGAGAGAGACCGGGGACGGGGAGAGAGAGAGAGGCCGGGGAAGGGGAGAGAGAGAGAGAGAGAGAGAGAGAGAGACCGGGGACGTCGAGAGAGAGACCGGGGACGGGGACAGAGAGAGAGAGACCGGGGACGGAGAGAGCGAGAGAGAGACAGGGGACGGCGAGAGAGATAGAGAGTCCGGGGACGGCGAGAGAGAGAGAGACCGTCGACGGTGAGAGAGAGAGAGGCCGGGGAAGGGGGGAGAGAGGGAGAGACCTGGGACGGGGAGAGAGAGAGAGAACGAGGACGGGGAGAGAGAGAGAGACCGGGGACTGCGAGAGAGGGAGAGAGACCGGGGACCGTGAGAGATAGAGAGGCCGGGGACGGGGAGAGAGAGAGAGAGAGAGAGACCAGGGACATCGAGAGAGAGACCGGGGATGTGGAGAGAGAGAGAAACCGGGGACCGGGAGAGAGAGAGAGAGAGAGAGACCGGGGACGGCGAGAGAGAGAGAGACCGGGGACGGGGAGTGAGAGAGAGAGACCGGGGATGGGGAGAGAGAGAGAGACCGGGGACGGGGAGATAGAGAGAGACCGGGGACTGCGAGAGAGGGAGAGAGACCGGGGACCGTGAGAGAGAGAGAGGCCGGGGACGGGGAGAGAGAGAGAGACCGGAAGCGGGAGAGAGAGAGAGAGAGAGAGAGAGACCGGGGACGGGGAGAAAAAGAGAGAGACCGGGGACGGCGAGAGAGAGACTGGGGACAGGGAGAGAGAGAGAGAGAGAGAGAGAGAGAGAGAGAGAGAGACCGGGGACGGCGAGAGAGAGAGAGAGACCGGGGATGGAGAGAGAGAGAGAGAGAGACCGGGGACGGCGAGAGAGAGAGAGACAGAGATCGGGGACGGGGAGTGAGAGAGAGAGATCGGGGAAGGGGAGAGTTAGAGAGACCGGGGACGGGGAGAGAGAGAGAGAGACCGGTGTCGGGGATAGAGAGAGAGAGACCGGGGATGGTGAGAGAGAGAGAGAGACCGGGGACGGCGAGAGAGAGAGAGAGAGACCGGGGACGGCGAGAGAGAGAGAGACCGGGGACGGGGAGAGAGAGAGAGAGAGACCGGGGACGGCGAAAGAGAGAGACTGCGGGGACGGGGAGAGAGAGAGAGAGAGACCGGGGATGGGGAGAGAGAGAGAGACCGGGGACGGGGAGAGAGAGAGAGACCGGGGACTGCGAGAGAGGGAGAGAGACCGGGGACGGGGAGAGAGAGAGAGGCCGGGGACGGGGAGAGAGAGAGAGAGAGAGAGACCGGGGACGTCGAGAGAGAGAACGGGGACGGCGAGAGAGAGAGAGAGAGACCGGGGACGGGGAGAGAGAGAGAGACCGGGAACGGGGAGAGAGAGAGAGACCGGGGACGGCGAGAGAGGGAGAGACCGGGGATGGCGAGAGAGAGAGAGACCGGAGACGGCGAGAGAGAGTGAGACCGGGGACGGGGAGAGAGAGAGAGAGACCGGGGACGGGGAGAGAGAGAGAGAGAACGGGGACGGGGAGAGAGAGAGAGACCGGGAACGGGGAGAGAGAGAGAGACCGGGGACGGTAAGAGAGGGAGAGTCCGGGGATGGCGAGAGAGAGAGAGACCGGAGACGGCGAGAGAGAGTGAGACCGGGGACGGGGAGAGAGAGAGAGACCAGAGACGGTGAGAGAGAGAGTGACCTGGGAAGGCGAGAGTGAGAGAGGCCGGGGACGGCGAGAGAGAGAGAGAGACCGGGGACGGGGAGTGAGAGAGAGAGACCGGGGATGGGGAGAGTTAGAGAGACCGGGGACGGGGAGAGAGAGAGAGACACCGGGGATGGAGAGAGAGAGAGAGAGAGAGAGAGACCGGGGACGGCGAGAGAGAGAGAGAGACCGGGGATGGGGAGTGAGAGAGAGAGACCGGGGATGGGGAGAGAGAGAGAGACCGGGGACAGGGAGAGAGAGAGAGACCGGGGACTGCGAGAGAGGGAGAGAGACCAGGGACGGCGAGAGAGAGAGAGAGACCGGGGACGGGGAGAGAGAGAGAGACCGTGGACGGCGAGAGAGAGAGAGAGACCGGGGACGGCGAGAGAGAGAGAGACCGGGGACGGGGAGAGAGAGAGAGAGAGAGAGACCGGGGACGTCGAGAGAGAGACCGGGGACGGGGAGAGAGAGAGAGACCGGGGACGGCGAGAGAGAGAGAGAGACCGGGGACGGGGAGAGAGAGAGAGACCGGGAACGGGGAGAGAGAGAGAGACCGGGGACGGCGAGAGAGGGAGAGACCGGGGATGGCGAGAGAGAGAGAGACCGGAGACGGCGAGAGAGAGTGAGACCGGGGACGGGGAGAGAGAGAGAGATACCGGGGACAGGAAGAGAGTGAGAGAGAGAGACCGGGAACGGGAGAGAGAGAGAGAGGCCGGGGACGGCGAGAGAGAGAAATATACCGAGGATGGGCAGAGAGTGAGAGAGAGAGACAGTGGACGGAGAGAGTGAAAGAGAGACCGGGGACGGCGAGACAGAGAGAGACCGGGGACGGGGAGAGAGAGAGAGAGACCGGGGACGGCGAGAGAGAGAGAAATAGGGGACGGGGAGTGAGAGAGAGAGACCGGGGACGGGGAGAGAGAGATAGACCGGGGACTGCGAGAGAGGGAGAGAGACCGGGGACGGCGAGAGAGAGAGAGACCGGGGACGGGGAGAGAGAGAGAGACCGGGGACGGCGAGAGAGAGAGTGAGACCGGGTACGGGGAGAGAGAGAGAGGCCGGGGACGGCGAGAGAGAGAGAGAGAGAGACCAGGGTTGTCGAGAGAGAGACCGGGGACGGGGAGAGAGAGAGAGACCGGGGACCGGGAGAGAGTGAGAGAGAGAGACCGGGGACAGAGAGAGCGAAAGAGAGACCGGGGACGGCGAGACAGAGAGAGACTGGGGACGGGGAGAGAGAGAGAGAGACCGGGGACGGGAGAGAGAAAGAGAGACCGGGGATGGAGAGAGAGAGAGAGAGAGACCGGGGACAGCGAGAGAGAGAGAGACCGGGGACGGGGAGTGAGAGAGAGAGACCGGGGATGGGGAGAGAGAGAGAGACCGGGGACGGGGAGATAGAGAGAGACCGAGGACTGCGAGAGAGGGAGAGAGACCGGGGACCGTGAGAGAGAGAGAGGCCGGGGACGGGGAGAGAGAGAGAGACCGGGGAGCGGGAGAGAGAGAGAGAGAGAGAGAGACCGGGGACCGGGAGAGAAAGAGAGAGACCGGTGACGGCGAGAGAGAGACTGGAGACGGGGAGAGAGAGAGAGAGAGAGAGAGAGAGAGACCGGGGATGGGGAGAGAGAGAGAGACCGGGGACGGGGAGAGAGAGAGAGACCGGGGACTGCGAGAGAGGGAGAGAGACCAGGGACGGCGAGAGAGAGAGAGAGACCGGGGACGGGGAGAGAGAGAGAGACCGGGAACGGGGAGAGAGAGAGAGACCGGGGACGGCGAGAGAGGGAGAGACCGGGGATGGCGAGAGAGAGAGAGACCGGAGACGGCGAGAGAGAGTGAGACCGGGGACGGGGAGAGAGAGAGAGAGACCGGGGACGGGGAGAGAGAGAGAGAGACCGGGGACGGGGAGAGAGAGAGAGACCGGGAACGGGGAGAGAGAGAGAGACCGGGGACGGTGAGAGAGGGAGAGTCCGGGGATGGCGAGAGAGAGAGAGACCGGAGACGGCGAGAGAGAGTGAGACCGGGGACGGGGAGAGAGAGAGAGACCAGGAATGGCGAGAGAGAGAGAGAGACCGGAGACGGTGAGAGAGAGAGAGACCGGGGACGGCGAGAGTGAGAGAGGCCGGGGACGGCGAGAGAGAGAGAGAGACCGGGGACGGGGAGTGAGAGAGAGAGACCGGGGATGGGGAGAGTTAGAGAGACCGGGGACGGGGAGAGAGAGACAGACACCGGGGATGGAGAGAGAGAGAGAGAGAGAGAGAGACCGGGGACTGCGAGAGAGGGAGAGAGACCGGGGACGGCGAGAGAGAGAGAGAGACCGGGGACGGGGAGAGAGAGAGAGAACGTGGACGGCGAGAGAGAGAGAGAGACCGGGGACGGCGAGAGAGAGAGAGACCGGGGACGGGGAGAGAGAGAGAGAGAGAGAGACCGGGGACGTCGAGAGAGAGACCGGGGACGGGGAGAGAGAGAGAGACCGGGGACGGCGAGAGAGAGAGAGAGACCGGGGACGGGGAGAGAGAGAGAGACCGGGAACGGGGAGAGAGAGAGAGACCGGGGACGGCGAGAGAGGGAGAGACCGGGGATGGCGAGAGAGAGAGAGACCGGAGACGGCGAGAGAGAGTGAGACCGGGGACGGGGAGAGAGAGAGAGACCGGGAACGGGGAGAGAGAGAGAGACCGGGAACGGGGAGAGAGAGAGAGACCGGGGACGGCGAGAGAGGGATAGACCGGGGATGGCGAGAGAGCGAGAGACCGGAGACGGCGTTAGAGAGAGAGACCGGGGACGGGGAGAGAGAGAGAGACCGGGGACGGCGAGAGAGAGAGAGACCGGGGACGGGGAGAGAGAGAGAGGCCGGGGACGGGGAGAGAGAGAGAGAGAGAGACCGGGGACGTCGAGAGAGAGACCGGGGACGGGGAGAGAGAGAGAGACCGGGGACCGGGAGAGAGTGAGAGAGAGAGACCGGGGACGGAGAGAGCGAAAGAGAGACCGGGGACGGCGAGACAGAGAGAGACCGGGGACGGGAGAGAGAGAGAGAGACCGGGGACGGGAGAGAGAAAGAGAGACCGGGGATGGAGAGAGAGAGAGAGAGAGACCGGGGACAGCGAGAGAGAGAGAGAGAGACCGGGGACGGGGAGTGAGAGAGAGAGACCGGGGATGTGAAGAGTTAGAGAGACCGGGGACGGGGAGAGAGAGAGAGAGACCGGGGATGGAGAGAGAGAGAGAGAGAGACCGGGGACTGCGAGAGAGAGAGAGACCGGGGACGGGGAGAGAGAGAGAGAGACCGGGGACGGGGAGAGAGAGAGAGACCGGGGACGGGGAGAGAGAGAGAGACCGGGGACTGCGAGAGAGGGAGAGAGACCATGGACGGCGAGAGAGAGAGAGAGACCGGGGACGGGGAGAGAGAGAGAGGCCGGGGAAGGGGAGAGAGAGAGAGAGAGAGAGAGAGACCGGGGACGTCGAGAGAGAGACCGGGGACGGGGACAGAGAGAGAGAGAGACCGGGGACGGAGAGAGCGAGAGAGAGACCGGGGACGGCGAGAGAGATAGAGAGTCCGGGGACGGCGAGAGAGAGAGAGACCGGAGACGGTGAGAGAGAGAGAGAGAGACTGGGGACGGGGAGAGAGAGAGAGAACGAGGACGGGGAGAGAGAGACAGACCGGGGACTGCGAGAGAGGGAGAGAGACCGGGGACCGTGAGAGATAGAGAGGCCGGGGACGGGGAGAGAGAGAGAGAGAGAGAGACCAGGGACATCGAGAGAGAGACCGGGGATGTGGAGAGAGAGAGTGACCGGGGACCGGGAGAGAGAGAGAGAGAGAGACCGGGGACGGCGAGAGAGAGAGAGACCGGGCACGGGGAGTGAGAGAGAGAGACCGGGGATGGGGAGAGAGAAAGAGACCGGGGACGGGGAGATAGAGAGAGACCGGGGACTGCGAGAGAGGGAGAGAGACCGGGGACCATGAGAGAGAGAGAGGCCGGGGACGGGGAGAGAGAGAGAGAGAGAGAGAGACCGGGGACGTCGAGAGAGCGACCGGGGACGGGGACAGAGAGAGAGACCGGGGAGCGGGAGAGAGAGAGAGAGAGAGAGAGACCGGGGACGGGGAGAGAAAGAGAGAGACCGGGGACGGCGAGAGAGAGACTGGGGACGGGGAGAGAGAGAGAGAGAGAGAGAGAGAGAGAGAGAGAGACCGGGGACGGAGAGAGAGAGAGAGACCGGGGACGGAGAGAGCGAGAGAGAGACCGGGGACGGCGAGAGCGAGAGAGAGACAGGGGACGGCGAGAGAGAGAGATACCAGGGATGGCGAGACAGAGAGAGAGACCGGGGACGGCGAGAGAGAGAGAGAGAGAGACCGGGGACAGCGAGAGAGAGAGAGAGGGACCGGAGACGGGGAGAGAGAGAGAGAGAGAGAGACCGGGGACGGCGAGAGAGAGAGAGACCGGGGATGGGGAGAGAGAGAGACCGGGGGACGGGGAGAGAGAGAGAGAGAGAGAGAGAGAGACCGGGGACGGCGAGAGAAAGAGAGACCGGGAACGGGGAGAGAGAGAGAGAGACCGGGGACGGGGAGAGAGAGACAGAGACCGGGGATGGCAAAAGAGAGAGGCACCAGGGACTGCGAGAGAGAGAGAGAGAGACTGGGGATGGCGAGAGAGAGAGAGACCGGGGACGGCGAGAGAGAGAGCGAGAGACCAGGGACGGGGAGAGAGAGACAGACCGGGGACGGGGAGAGAGAGAGAGACCGGGAACGGGGAGGTTAGAGAGAGAGACCGGGGATGGCAAGAGAGAGAGAGACCAGGGATGGGGAGAGAGTGAGAGAGAGACCGGGGAAGGCGAGAGATAGAGAGAGACCGGGGAAGGGAAGAGAGAGAGAGAGAGACCGGGGATGGGGAGAGAGAGAGAGAGACCGGGGACGGGGAGAGAGAGAGAGACCAGGGACGGGGAGAGAGAGAGAGACCGGGGACGGCGAGAGAGAGAGAGAGACCGGGGATGGCAAGAGAGAGAGAGACCGGGGACGGGGAGAGAGAGAATGAGAGACTGGGGAAGGGGAGAGATAGAGAGAGACCGGGGAAGGGAAGAGAGAGAGAGAGAGACCGGGGATGGGGAGAGAGAGAGAGAGACCGGGGACGGCGAGAGAGAGAGAGACCGGCGACGGCGAGAGAGAGAGAGACCGGGGACAGCGAGAGAGAGACAGAGACCGGGGACGGCGAAAGAGAGAGGAACCAGGGACTGCGAGAGAGAGAGAGAGACCGGGGATGGCGAGAGAGAGAGAGACCGGGGACGGGGAAAGAGAGAGAGACCGGGGACGGGGAGATAGACAGAGAGAGAGAGAGAGACCGGGGACGGGGAGAGAGAGAGAGACCGGGGACGGGGAGAGAGAGAGAGAGACCGGTGACGGGAGAGAGAAAGAGAGACCGGGGATGGAGAGAGAGAGAGAGAGAGAGACCGGGGACGGCGAGAGAGAGAGAGACCGGGGACGGGGAGTGAGAGAGAGAGACCGGGGATGGGGAGAGTGAAAGAGAGACCGGGGATGGAGAGAGAGAGAGAGAGAGAGACCGGGGACGGCGAGAGAGAGAGAGACCGGGGACGGGGAGTGAGAGAGAGAGACCGGGGATGGGGAGAGAGAGAGAGAGAGCGGGGATGGAGAGAGAGAGAGAGAGAGAGACCGGGAACGGCGAGAGAGAGAGAGACCGGGGACGGGGAGTGAGAGAGAGAGACCGGGGATGGGGAGAGAGAGAGGACGAGGACGGGGAGAGAGAGAGAGACCGGGGACTGCGAGAGAGGGAGAGAGACCAGGGACCGTGAGAGAGAGAGAGGGCGGGGACGGGGAGAGAGAGAGAGAGAGAGAGACCAGGGACGTCGAGAGAGAGACCGGGGATGTGGAGAGAGAGAGAGACCGGGGACCGGGAGAGAGACCGGGGATGTGGAGAGAGAGAGAGACCGGGGACCGGGAGAGAGAGAGAGAGAGAGAGACCGGGGACGGCGTGAGAGAGAGAGACCGGGGATGGGGAGAGAGAGATAGACCGGGGACGGGGAGAGAGAGAGAGAGACCGGGGATGGAGAGAGAGAGAGAGAGAGACCGGGGACGGCGAGAGAGAGAGAGACCGGGGACGGGGAGTGAGAGAGAGAGACCGGGGATGGGGAGAGAGAGAGAGACCGGGGACGGGGAGAGAGAGAGAGACCGGGGACTGCGAGAGAGGGAGAGAGTCCGGGGTCCGTGAGAGAGAGAGAGGCCGGGGACGGGGAGAGAGAGAGAGAGAGAGAGACCGGGGACGTCGAGAGAGAGACCGGGGACGGGGAGAGAGAGAGAGACCGGGGCCCGGGAGAGAGAGACAGAGAGAGAGACCGGGGACGGGGAGAGAAAGAGAGAGAGACAGAGACTGGGCACGGCGAGAGAAAGAGAGACCGGGTACTGGGAGAGAGAGAGAGAGACCGGGGACGGGGAGAGAGAGACAGAGACCGGGGATGGCAAAAGAGAGAGGCACCAGGGACTGCGAGAGAGAGAGAGAGAGACTGGGGACGGCGAGAGAAAGAGAGACCGGGAACGGGGAGAGAGAGAGAGGGACCGGAGACGGGGAGAGAGAGAGAGAGAGAGAGACCGGGGACGTCGAGAGAGAGACCAGGGACGGGGTGAGAGAGAGAGACCGGGGACGGGGGGAGAGAGAGAGAGAGAGAGACCGGGTACGGGGAGAGAGAGACAGACCGGAGACGGCGAAAGAGAGAGAGACCGGGGACGGGTAGAGAGAGAGAGAGAGAGACCGGGAACGGGGAGAGAGAGAGAGACCGGGGACGGGGGAGAGAGAGAGAGAGAGACCAGGGACGGCGAGAGAGAGAGAGAGAGAGACCGGGGATGGGGAGAGAGAGAGAGAGACAAGGGAGGGGGAGAGAGAGAGAGAGACCGGGGACGGGCAAAGAGAGAGAGAGAGACCGGGGAGACGAGAGAGAGAGAGACCGGGGACAGCGAGAGAGAGAGAGAGAGACCAGGGACGGGGAGAGAGAGAGAGAGACACCGGGGATGGCGAGAGAGAGAGAGAGAGAACGCGGACGGGGAGAGAGAGAGAGAGAGACCAGGGACGGCGAGAGAGAGAGAGAGAGACCGGGACGCGGAGAAAGAGAAAGAGAGAGAGAGAGAGACCGGGGACGGGGAGAGAGAGAGAGAGAGACCGGGGACAGTGAGAGAGAAAGAGAGACTGGCGACGGGGAGAGAGAGCGAGACCGGGGACGGGGAGAGAGAGGGAGAGACCGGGGACAGGGAGAGAGAGAGAGAGACTGGGGACGGCGAGAGAGAGAGTTACCGAGGACGGCGAGAGAGAGAGAGAGATCGGGGACGGCGAGAGAGAAAAAGAGACCGGGGACGGGGAGAGAGAGAGAGAGACTGGGAACGGCGAGAGAGAGTGACTGGGAACTGGGAGAGAGAGAGAGAGAGACCGGGGACGGGGAGAGAGAGAGAGACCGGGGACGGGGAGAGAGTGAGAGAGAGAGACCGGGGACGGAGAGAGCGAAAGAGAGACCGGGGACGGCGAGAGAGAGAGTTACCAAGGACGGCGAGAGAGAGAGAGAGACCGGGGACAGGGAGAGAGAGAGAGACCGGGGATGGGGAGATAGAGAGAGAGAGACCGGGGACGGGGACACAGAGAGAGAGACCGGGGACGGAGAGAGCGAGAGAGAGACCGGGGACGGCGAGAGAGATAGAGAGTCCGGGGACGGCGAGAGAGAGAGAGACCGGAGACGGTGAGAGAGAGAGAGACCGGGGACGGGGAGAGAGAGAGAGAGACTGGGGACGGGGAGAGAGAGAGAGACCGGGGACGGCGAGAGAGAGAGAGAGACCGGGGATGGCGAGAGAGAGAGAGAGAGAGACCGGGGACGGGGAGAGAGAGAGAGACCGGGAATGGGGAGAGAGAGAGAATCCGGGGACGGGGAGAGAGAGAGAGACCGGGGACAGCGAGAGAGAGAGAGAGAGCGGGGACGGGGAGAGAGAGAGAGAGAGACCGGGGACGGCGAGAAAGAGAGAGAGAGACCGGGGATGGCGAGAGAGAGAGAGAGACCGGGGATGGGGTGAGAGAGACCGGGGACGGGGAGAAGACAGAGAGAGACCGGGAAGGGGGAGAGAGAGAGAGACCGGGGACGGGGAGAGAGAGAGAGAGACCGGGGATGGAGAGAGAGAGAGAGAGAGAGAGACCGGGGACGGCGAGAGAGAGAGACAGAGATCGGGGACGGGGAGTGAGAGAGAGAGACCGGGGAAGGGGAGAGTTAGGGAGACCGGGGACGGGGAGAGAGAGAGAGAGACCGGTGTCGGGGATAGAGAGAGAGAGACCGGGGACGGCGAGAGAGAGAGAGAGACCGGGGACGGCGAGAGAGAGAGAGAGACCGGGGACAGCGAGAGAGAGAGAGACCGGGGACGGGGAGAGAGAGAGAGAGAGACCGGGGACGGCGAGAGAGAGAGACTCCGGGGACGGGGAGAGAGAGAGAGACCGGGGACGGGGAGAGAGAGAGAGACCAGGGACGGCGAGAGAGAGAGAGAGACCGGAGACGGTGAGAGAGAGAGAGAGAACGGGGACGGCGAGAGTGAGAGAGGCAGGGGACGGCGAGAGAGACAGAGAGACCAGGGACGGGGAGAGAGTGAGAGAGAGAGACCGGGGACGGAGAGAGTGAAAGAGAGACCGGGAACGGCGAGACAGAGAGAGACCGGGGACGGGGAGAGAAAGAGAGAGACCGGGGACGGGAGAGAGAAAGAGAGATCGGGGATGGAGAGAGAGAGAGAGAGAGAGAGACCGGGGACGGGGAGAGAGAGGGAGACCGGGGACGGGGAGAGAGTGAGAGAGAGAGACCGGGGACGGAGAGAGCGAAAGAGAGACCGGGGACGGCGAGAGAGAGAGTTACCAAGGACGGCGAGAGAGAGAGAGACCGGGGACGGGGAGAGAGAGAGAGACCGGGGATGGGGAGATAGAGAGAGAGAGACCGGGGACGGGGACAGAGAGAGAGAGACCGGGGACGGAGAGAGCGAGAGAGAGACCGGGGACGGCGAAAGAGAGAGAGACCGGAGACGGTGAGAGAGAGAGAGACCGGGGACGGGGAGAGAGAGAGAGAGACTGGGGACGGGGAGAGAGAGAGAGACCGGGGACGGCGAGAGAGAGAGAGAGACCGGGGATGGCGAGAGAGAGAGAGAGACCGAGGACGGGGAGAGAGAGAGAGAGACCGGGAATGGGGAGAGAGAGAGAATCCGGGGACGGGGAGAGAGAGAGAGACCGGGGAAGGCGAGAGAGAGAGAGAGCGGGGACGGGGAGAGAGAGAGAGAGAGAGAGAGACCGGGGACGGCGAGAGAGAGAGAGAGACCGGGGATGGAGAGAGAGAGAGAGAGAGACCGGGGACGGCGAGAGAGAGAGAGACAGAGATCGGGGACGGGGAGTGAGAGAGAGAGATCGGGGAAGGGGAGAGTTAGAGAGACCGGGGACGGGGAGAGAGAGAGAGAGACCGGTGTCGGGGATAGAGAGAGAGAGACCGGGGACGGTGAGAGAGAGAGAGAGACCGGGGACGGCGAGAGAGAGAGAGAGAGACTGGGGACGGCGAGAGAGAGAGAGACCGGGGACGGGGAGAGAGAGAGAGAGAGACCGGGGACGGCGAAACAGAGAGACTGCGGGGACGGGGAGAGAGAGAGAGACCGGGGACGGGGAGAGAGAGAGAGAGACCGGGGACGGGGAGAGAGAGAGAGACCGGGGACGGCGAGAGTGAGAGAGGCCGGGGACGGCGAGAGAGAGAGAGACCGGGGACGGGGAGAGAGAGAGAGAGACTGGGGACGGCGAGAGAGAGAGAGACCGGGGACGGGGAGTGAGAGAGAGAGACCGGGGATGGGGAGAGTTAGAGAGACCGGGGACGGGGAGAGAGAGAGAGAGACCGGGGATGGAGAGAGAGAGAGAGAGATCGGGGACGGCGAGAGAGAGAGAGACCGGGGACGGGGAGTGAGAGAGAGAGACCGGGGATGGGGAGAGAGAGAGAGACCGGGGACGGGGAGAGAGAGAGAGACCGGGGTCTGCGAGAGAGGGAGAGAGACCGGGGACGGCGAGAGAGAGAGAGAGACCGGGAACGGGGAGAGAGAGAGACCGTGGACGGCGAGAGAGAGAGAGAGACCGGGGACCGGGAGAGAGAGAGAGGCCGGGGACGGGGAGAGAGAGAGAGAGAGAGAGAGAGACCGGGGACGTCGAGAGAGAGAACGGGGACGGCGAGAGAGAGAGAGAGACCGGGGACGGGGAGAGAGAGAGAGACCGGGAACGGGGAGAGAGAGAGAGACCGGGGACGGCGAGAGAGGGAGAGACCGGGGATGGCGAGAGAGAGAGAGACCGGAGAGGGCGAGAGAGAGTGAGACCGGGGACGGGGAGAGAGAGAGAGAGACCGGGGACGGGGAGAGAGAGAGAGACCGGGGACAGGGAGAGAGAGAGAGACCGGGAACGGGGAGAGAGAGAGAGACCGGGGACGGTGAGAGAGGGAGAGACCGGAGACGGCGAGAGAGAGTGAGACCGGGGACGGGGAGAGAGAGAGAGACCGGAGACGGCGAGAGAGAGTGAGACCGGGGACGGGGAGAGAGAGAGAGACCAGGAACGGCGAGAGAGAGAGAGAGACCGGAGACGGTCAGAGAGAGTGAGACCGGGGACGGCGAGAGTGAGAGAGGCCGGGGACGGCGAGAGAGAGAGAGAGACCGGGGACGGGGAGTGAGAGAGAGAGACCGGGGATGGGGAGAGTTAGAGAGACCGGGGACGGGGAGAGAGAGAGAGACACCGGGGATGGAGAGAGAGAGAGAGAGAGAGAGAGACCGGGGACGGCGAGAGAGAGAGAGAGACCGGGGACGGCGAGAGAGAGAGAGACCGGGGACGGGGAGTGAGAGAGAGAGACCGGGGATGGGGAGAGTTAGAGAGACCGGGGACGGGGAGAGAGAGAGAGAGAGACCGGGGATGGAGAGAGAGAGAGAGAGATCGGGGACGGCAAGAGAGAGAGAGACCGGGGACGGGGAGTGAGAGAGAGAGACCGGGGATGGGGAGAGAGAGAGAGACCGGGGACGGGGAGAGAGAGAGAGACCGGGGACTGCGAGAGAGGGAGAGAGACCGTGGACGGCGAGAGAGAGAGAGAGACCGGGGACGGGGAGAGAGAGAGAGACCGGGGACGGGGAGAGAGAGAGAGACCGTGGACGGCGAGAGAGAGAGAGAGACCGGGGACGGGGAGAGAGAGAGAGGCCGGGGACGGGGAGAGAGAGAGAGAGAGAGAGACCGGGGACGTCGAGAGAGAGAACGGGGACGGCGAGAGAGAGAGAGAGACCGGGGACGGGGAGAGAGAGAGAGAGAGACCGGGAACGGGGAGAGAGAGAGAGACCGGGGACGGCGAGAGAGGGAGAGACCGGGGATGGCGAGAGAGAGAGAGACCGGAGACGGCGAGAGAGAGTGAGACCGGGGACGGGGAGAGAAAGAGAGAGACCGGGGACGGGAAGAGAGAGAGAGAGACCGGGGAAGGGGAGAGAGAGAGTGACCGGGAATGGGGAGAGAGAGAGAGACCGGGGACGGTGAGAGAGGGAGAGTCCGGGGATGGCGAGAGAGTGAGAGACCGGAGACGGCGAGAGAGAGTGAGACCGGGGACGGGGAGAGAGAGAGAGAACAGGAACGGCGAGAGAGAGAGAGAGACCGGAGACGGTGAGAGAGAGAGAGACCGGGGACGGCGAGAGTGAGAGAGGCCGGGGACGGCGAGAGAGAGAGAGAGACCGGGGACGGGGAGTGAGAGAGAGAGACCGGGGATGGGGAGAGTTAGAGAGACCGGGGACGGGGGGAGAGAGAGAGAGACACCGGGGATGGAGAGAGAGAGAGAGAGAGAGAGAGACCGGGGACGGCGAGAGAGAGAGAGAGAGACCGGGGACGGGGAGTGAGAGAGAGAGACCGGGGATGGGGAGACAGAGAGAGACCGGGGACAGGGAGAGAGAGAGAGACCGGGGACTGCGAGAGAGGGAGAGAGACTGGGGACGGCGAGAGAGAGAGAGAGACCGGGGACGGGGAGAGAGAGAGGGACCGTGGACGGCGAGAGAGAGAGTGAGACCGGGGACGGGGAGAGAGAGAGAGGCCGGGGACGGGGAGAGAGAGAGAGAGAGAGAGACCGGGGACGTCGAGAGAGAGACCGGGGACGGGGAGAGAGAGAGAGACCGGGGACGGCGAGAGAGAGAGAGAGAGACCGGGGACGGGGAGACAGAGAGAGACCGGGAACGGGGAGAGAGAGAGAGACCGGGGACGGCGAGAGAGGGAGAGACCGGGGGATGGCGAGAGAGAGAGAGACCGGAGACGGCGAGAGAGAGTGAGACCGGGGACGGGGAGAGAGAGAGAGACCGGGGACGGCGAGAGAGGGAGAGACCGGGGATGGCGAGAGAGAGAGAGACCGGAGACGGCGAGAGAGAGTGAGACCGGGGACGGGGAGAGAGAGAGAGAGATACCGGGGACGGGGAGAGAGTGAGAGAGAGAGACAGGGGACGGAGAGAGCGAAAGAGAGACCGGGGACGGCGAGACAGAGAGAGACCGGGGACGGGGAGAGAGAGAGAGAGACCGGGGACGGGAGAGAGAGAGAGAGGCCGGGGACGGCGAGAGAGAGAAATATACCGAGGACGGGCAGAGAGTGAGAGACAGAGACAGTGGACGGAGAGAGTGAAAGAGAGACCGGGGACGGCGAGACAGAGAGAGACCGGGGACGGGGAGAGAGAGAGAGAGACCGGGGACGGGAGAGAGAGAGAGAGAGAGCGGGGATGGAGAGAGAGAGAGAGAGAGAGACCGGGGACGGCGAGAGAGAGAGAGAGACCGGGGACGGGGAGAGAGAGAGAGACCGGGAACGGGGAGAGAGAGAGAGACCGGGGACGGCGAGAGAGGGAGAGACCGGGGATGGCGAGAGAGAGAGAGACCGGAGACGGCGAGAGAGAGTGAGACCGGGGACGGGGAGAGAGAGAGAGATACCGGGGACGGGGAGAGAGTGAGAGAGAGAGACAGGGGACGGAGAGAGCGAAAGAGAGACCGGGGACGGCGAGACAGAGAGAGACCGGGGACGGGGAGAGAGAGAGAGAGACCGGGGACGGGAGAGAGAGAGAGAGGCCGGGGACGACGTGAGTGAGAGATATACCGAGGACGGGCAGAGAGTGAGAGAGAGAGACAGTGGACGGAGAGAGCGAAAGAGAGACCGGGGACGGCGAGACAGAGAGAGACCGGGGACGGGGAGAGAGAGAGAGAGACCGTGGGCGAGAGAGAGAGAGAGAGAGCGGGGATGGAGAGAGAGAGAGAGAGAGAGAGAGAGACCGGGGACGGCGAGAGAGAGAGAGATAGGGGACGGGGAGTGAGAGAGAGAGACCGGGGATGGGGAGAGAGAGAGAGACCGGGGACGGGGAGAGAGAGAGAGACAGGGGACTGCGAGAGAGAGAGAGAGACCGGGGACGGCGAGAGAGAGAGAGACCGGGGACGGGGAGAGAGAGAGAGACCGGGGACGGCGAGAGAGAGAGAGAGAGAGACCGGGGACGTCGAGAGAGAGACCGGGGACGGGGAGAGAGAGAGAGACCGGGGACGGGGAGAGAGAGAGAGGCCGGGGACGGGGAGAGAGAGAGAGAGAGAGACCGGGGACGTCGAGAGAGATACCGGGGATGGGGAGAGAGAGAGAGACCGGGGACCGGGAGAGAGTGAGAGAGAGAGACCGGGGACGGAGAGAGCGAAAGAGAGACCGGGGACGGCGAGACAGAGAGAGACCGGGGACGGGGAGAGAGAGAGAGAGACCGGGGACGGGAGAGAGAAAGAGAGACCGGGGATGGAGAGAGAGAGAGAGACCGGGGACAGCGAGAGAGAGAGAGACCGGGGACGGGGAGTGAGAGAGAGAGACCGAGGATGGGGAGAGTTAGAGAGACCGGGGACGGGGGGAGAGAGAGAGAGACCGGGGATGGAGAGAGAGAGAGAGAGAGAGACCGGGGACGGCGAGAGAGAGAGAGACCGGGGACGGGGAGAGAGAGAGAGAGACTGGGGACGGGGAGAGAGAGAGAGACCGGGGACGGGGAGAGAGAGAGATACCGGGGACTGCGAGAGAGGGAGAGAGACCGGGGACGGCGAGAGAGAGAGAGAGACCGGGGACGGGGAGAGAGAGAGATACCGTGGACGGCGAGAGAGAGAGAGAGACCGGGGACGGGGAGAGAGAGAGAGGCCGGGGAAGGGGAGAGAGAGAGAGAGAGAAAGAGACCGGGGACGTCGAGAGAGAGACCGGGGACGGGGACAGAGAGAGAGAGACCGGGGACGGAGAGAGTGAGAGAGAGACCGGGGACGGCGAGAGAGGGAGAGACCGGGGATGGCGAGAGAGAGAGAGACCGGAGACGGCGAGACAGAGTGAGACCGGGGACGGGGAGAGAGAGAGAGAGACCGGGGACGGCGAGAGAGAGAGAGACCGGGGACGGGGAGTGAGAGAGAGAGACCGGGGATGGGGAGAGAGAGAGAGACCGGGGACGGGGAGAGAGAGAGAGACCGGGGACTGCGAGAGAGGGAGAGAGACCGGGGACGGGGAGAGAGAGAGAGAGAGACCGGGGACGGGGAGAGAGAGAGAGACCGTGGACGGCGAGAGAGAGAGAGAGACCGGGGACGGGGAGAGAGAGAGAGGCCGGGGACGGGGAGAGAGAGAGAGAGAGAGAGAGAGAGACCGGGGACGTCGAGAGAGAGAACGGGGACGGCGAGAGAGAGAGAGAGACCGGGGACGGGGAGAGAGAGAGAGACCGGGAACGGGGAGAGAGAGAGAGACCGGGGACAGCGAGAGAGGGAGAGACCGGGGATGGCGAGAGAGAGAGAGACCGGAGACGGCGAGAGAGAGTGAGACCGGGGACGGGGAGAGAGAGAGAGACCGGGAACGGGGAGAGAGAGAGAGACCGGGAACGGGGAGAGAGAGAGAGACCGGGGACGGGCAGAGAGAGAGAGACTGGGGACGGCGAGAGAGAGAGAGAGACCGGGGATGGCAAGAGAGAGAGAGACCGGGGACGGGGAGAGAGAGAGAGAGAGACCGGGGAAGGGGAGAGATAGAGAGAGACCGGGGAAGGGAAGAGAGAGAGAGAGAGACCGGGGATGGGGAGAGAGAGAGAGAGACCGGGGACGGCGGGAGAGAGAGAGACCGGCGACGGCGAGAGAGTGAGAGACCGGGGACGGCGAGAGAGAGACAGAGACCGGGGACGGCGAAAGAGAGAGAAACCAGGGACTGCGAGAGAGAGAGAGAGACCGGGGATGGTGAGAGAGAGAGAGACCGGGGACGGGGAAAGAGAGAGAGACCGGGGACGGGGAGAGAGAGAGAGAGAGACCGGGGAAGGGGAGAGATAGAGAGAGACCGGGGAAGGGAAGAGAGAGAGAGAGAGACCGGGGTTGGGGAGAGAGAGAGAGAGACCGGGGACGGCGAGAGAGAGAGAGACCGGCGACGGCGAGAGAGAGAGAGACCGGGGACGGCGAGAGAGAGACAGAGACCGGGGACGGCGAAAGAGAGAGGAACCAGGGACTGCGAGAGAGAGAGAGAGAGACCGGGGATGGCGAGAGAGAGAGAGACCTGGGACGGGGAAAGAGAGAGAGACCGGGAACGGGGAGACAGACAGTGAGAGAGAGAGAGACCGGGGACGGGGAGAGAGAGAGAGACGGGGGACGGGGAGAGAGAGAGAGAGACCGGTGACGGGAGAGAGAAAGAGAGACCGGGGATGGAGAGAGAGAGAGAGGGAGAGACCGGGGACGGCGAGAGAGAGAGAGACCGGGGACGGGGAGTGAGAGAGAGAGACCGGGGATGGGGAGAGTGAAAGAGAGACCGGGGACGGCGAGACAGAGAGAGACGGGGGACGGGGAGAGAGAGAGAGAGACCGGTGACGGGAGAGAGAAAGAGAGACCGGGGATGGAGAGAGAGAGAGAGAGAGAGACCGGGGACGGCGAGAGAGAGAGAGACCGGGGACTGGAAGTGAGAGAGAGAGACCGGGGATGGGGAGAGTTAGAGAGACCGGGGAGGGGGAGAGAGAGAGAGACAGCGGGGATGGAGAGAGAGAGAGAGAGAGAGAGACCGGGGACGGCGAGAGAGAGAGAGTCCGGGGACGGGGAGTGAGAGAGAGAGACCGGGGATGGGGAGAGAGAGAGAGAACGAAGACGGGGAGAGAGAGAGAGACCGGGGACTGCGAGAGAGGGAGAGAGACCGGGGACCGTGAGAGAGAGAGAGGCCGGGGACGGGGAGACAGAGAGAGAGAGAGAGAGAGACCAGGGACGTCGAGAGAGAGACCGGGGACGTGGAGAGAGAGAGAGACCGGGGACGGCGAGAGAGAGAGAGACCGGGGACGGGGAGTGAGAGAGAGAGACCGGGGATGGGGAGAGAGAGAGAGACCGGGGACGGGGAAAGAGAGAGAGACCGGGGACTGCGAGAGAGGGAGAGAGACCGGGGACCGTGAGAGATAGAGAGGCCGGGGACGGGGAGAGAGAGAGAGAGAGAGAGACCGGGGACGTCGAGAGAGAGACCGGGGACGGGGAGAGAGAGAGAGACCGGGGACCGGGAGAGAGAGAGAGAGAGAGAGACCGGGGACGGGGAGAGAAAGAGAGAGACCGGGGACGGCGAGAGAGAGACTGGGGACGGGGAGAGAGAGAGAGAGAGAGAGAGAGAGAGAGAGAGAGACCGGGGACGGGGAGAGAGAGAGAGAGAGACCGGGGACAGCGAGAGAGAGAGAGAGGGACCGGAGACGGGGAGAGAGAGAGAGAGAGAGAGAGAGAGAGAGATCGGGGACGGCGAGACAGAGAGAGACCGGGGATGGGGAGAGAGAGAGAGAGAGACCGGGGACGGGGAGAGAGAGAGAGAGAGAGAGAGAGACCGGGGAAGGGGAGAGATAGAGAGAGACCGGGGAAGGGAAGAGAGAGAGAGAGAGACCGGGGATGGGGAGAGAGAGAGAGAGACCGGGGACGGCGAGAGAGAGAGAGACCGGCGACGGCGAGAGAGAGAGAGACCGGGGACGGCGAGAGAGAGACAGAGACCGGGGACGGCGAAAGAGAGAGGAACCAGGGACTGCGAGAGAGAGAGAGAGACCGGGGATGGCGAGAGAGAGAGAGACCGGGGACGGGGAAAGAGAGAGAGAGAGAGAGAGAGACCGGGGACGGGGAGAGAGAGAGAGACGGGGGACGGGGAGAGAGAGAGAGAGACCGGTGACGGGAGAGAGAAAGAGAGACCAGGGATGGAGAGAGAGAGAGAGAGAGACCGGGGACGGCGAGAGAGAGAGAGACCGGGGACGGGGAGTGAGAGAGAGAGACCGGGGATGGGGAGAGTGAAAGAGAGACTGGGGACGGCGAGACAGAGAGAGACGGGGGACGGGGAGAGAGAGAGAGAGACCGGTGACGGGAGAGAGAAAGAGAGACCGGGGATGGAGAGAGAGAGAGAGAGAGAGACCGGGGACGGCGAGAGAGAGAGAGACCGGGGACGGGGAGTGAGAGAGAGAGACCGGGGATGGGGAGATTTAGAGAGACCGGGGAGGGGGAGAGAGAGAGGCAGAGCGGGGATGGAGAGAGAGAGAGAGAGAGACCGGGGACGGCGAGAGAGAGAGAGACCGGGGACGGGGAGTGAGAGAGAGAGAGACCAGGGACGTCGAGAGAGAGACCGGGGACGGGGAGAGAGAGAGAGACCGGGGACCGGGAGAGAGAGAGAGAGAGAGAGACCGGAGACGGGGAGTGAGAGAGAGAGAGACCGGGGATGGGGAGAGAGAGAGAGAACGAGGACGGGGAGAGAGAGAGAGACCGGGGACTGCGAGAGAGGGAGAGAGACCGGGGACCGTAAGAGAGCGAGAGGCCGGGGACGGGGACAGAGAGAGAGAGAGAGAGACCAGGGACGTCGAGAGAGAGACAGGGGACGGGGAGAGAGAGAGAGAGAGAGAGACCGGGGACGGCGAGAGAGAGAGAGACCGGGGACGGGGAGTAAGAGAGAGAGACCGGGGATGGGGAGAGAGAGAGAGGCCGGGGACGGGGAGAGAGAGAGAGAGACCGGGGATGGAGAGAGAGAGAGAGAGAGAGACCGGGGACGGCGAGAGAGAGAGAGAACGGGGACGGGGAGTGAGAGAGAGAGACCGGGGATGGGGAGAGAGAGAGAGACCGGGGGCGGGGAGAGAGAGAGAGACCGGCGACTGCGAGAGAGGGAGAGAGACCGGGGACTGTGAGTGATAGAGAGGCCGGGGACGGGGAGAGAGAGAGAGAGTGAGAGACCGGGGACGTCGAGAGAGAGACCGGGGATGGGGAGAGAGAGAGAGACCGGGGACCGGGAGAGAGAGAGAGAGAGAGAGAGACCGGGGACGGGGAGAGAAAGAGAGAGACCGGGGACGGCGAGAGAGAGACTGGGGACGGGGGGAGAGAGAGAGAGAGAGAGAGAGAGAGAGAGAGAGACCGGGGACGGGGAGAGAGAGAGAGACAGGGCACGGAGAGAGCGAGAGAGAGACAGGGGACGGCGAGAGCGAGAGAGAGACAGGGGACGGCGAGAAAGAGAGATACCAGGGATGGCGAGACAGAGAGAGAGACCGGGGACGGCGAGAGAGAGAGAGAGAGACCGGGGACAGCGAGAGAGAGAGAGAGAGGGACCGGAGACGGGGAAAGAGGGAGAGAGAGAGAGAGAGACCGGGGACGGCGAGAGAGAGAGAGAGCGGGGACGGCGAGAGAGAGAGAGAAACCGGGGACGGGGAGAGAGAGAGAGACCGGGGACCGGGAGAGAGAGAGAGAGAGAGAGACCGGGGACGGGGAGAGAAAGAGAGAGACCGGGGATGGCGAGAGAGAGACTGGGGACGGGGAGAGAGAGAGAGAGAGAGAGAGAGAGAGACCGGGGACGTGGAGAGAGAGAGAGACCGGGGACGGAGAGAGCGAGAGAGAGACAGGGGACGGCGAGAGCGAGAGAGAGACAGAGGACGGCGAGAGAGAGAGATACCAGGGATGGCGAGACAGAGAGAGAGACCGGGGACGGCGAGAGAGAGAGAGAGAGACCGGGGACAGCGAGAGAGAGAGAGAGAGAGGGACCGGTGACGGGGAGAGAGAGAGAGAGAGAGAGAGACCGGGGACGGCGAGAGAGAGACAGAGACCGAGGATGGCAAAAGAGAGAGGCACCAGGGACTGCGAGAGAGAGAGAGAGTCTGGGGATGGCGAGAGAGAGAGAGACCGGGGACGGCGAGAGAGAGAGACCAGGGACGGGGAGAGAGAGAGAGACCCGGGACGGGGAGAGAGAGAGAGACCGGGAACGGGGAGTGACAGAAACCGGGGACGGCGAGAGAGAGAGAGAGACCGGGGACGGGGAGAGAGAGAGAGACCGGGGACCGGGAGAGAGAGAGAGAGAGAGAGAGACCAGGGACGGGGAGAGAAAGAGAGAGACCGGGGACGGCGAGAGAGAGACTGGGGACGGGGAGAGAGAGAGAGAGAGAGAGAGAGAGAGAGAGAGACCGGGGACGGGGAGAGAGAGAGAGACCGGGGATCGAGAGAGCGAGAGAGAGACAGGGGACGGTGAGAGCGAGAGAGAGACAGGGGACGGCGAGAGAGAGAGATACCAGGGATGGCGAGACAGAGAGAGAGACCGGGGACGGCGAGAGAGAGAGAGAGAGACCGGGGACAGCGAGAGAGAGAGAGAGGGACCGGAGACGGGGAGAGAGAGAGAGAGAGAGAGAGAGACCGGGGACGGCGAGAGAGAGAGAGAGCGGGGATGGAGAGAGCGAAAGAGAGACCGGGGACGGCGAGACAGAGAAAGACCGGGGATGGGGAGAGAGAGAGAGAGAGACCGGGGACGGGGAGAGAGAGAGAGAGAGAGAGAGAGAGACCAGGGACGGCGAGAGAAAGAGAGACCGGGAACGGGAAGAGAGAGAGAGAGACCGGGGACGGGGAGAGAGAGACAGAGACCGGGGATGGCAAAAGAGAGAGGCACCAGGGTCTGCGAGAGAGAGAGAGAGAGACTGGGGATGGCGAGAGAGAGAGAGAGTCCGGGGACGGCGAGAGAGAGAGCGAGAGACCAGGGACGGGGAGAGAGAGAGAGACCGGGGACGGGGAGAGAGAGAGAGACCGGGAACGGGGAGTGAGAGAGAGAGACCGGGGATGGCAAGAGAGAGAGAGACCGGGGATGGGGAGAGAGAGAGAGAGAGAGACCGGGGATGGCGAGAGATAGAGAGAGACCGGGGAAGGGAAGAGAGAGAGAGAGAGACCGGGGATGGGGAGAGAGAGAGAGAGACCGGGGACGGGGAGAGAGAGAGAGACCAGGGACGGGGAGAGAGAGAGAGACCGGGGACGGCGAGAGAGAGAGAGAGACCGGGGATGGCAAGAGAAAGAGAGACCGGGGACGGGGAGAGAGAAAGAGAGAGACCGGGGAAGGGGAGAGATAGAGAGAGACCGGGGAAGGGAAGAGAGAGAGAGAGAGAGAGACCGGGGATGGGGAGAGAGAGAGAGAGACCGGGGACGGTGAGAGAGAGAGAGACCGGGGACGGGGAAAGAGAGAGAGACCGGGGACGGGGAGAGAGAGAGAGAGAGACCGGGGAAGGGGAGAGATAGAGAGAGACCGGGGAAGGGAAGAGAGAGAGAGAGAGACCGGGGATGGGGAGAGAGAGAGAGAGAGACCGGGGACGGCGAGAGAGAGAGAGACCGGCGGCGGCGAGAGAGAGAGAGACCGGGGACGGCGAGAGAGAGACAGAGACCGGGGACGGCGAAAGAGTGAGGAACCAGGGACTGCGAGAGAGAGAGAGAGACCGGGGATGGCGAGAGAGAGAGAGACCGGGGACGGGGAAAGAGAGAGAGACCGGGGACGGGGAGATAGACAGAGAGGGAGAGAGAGACCGGGGACGGGGAGAGAGAGAGAGACGAGGGACGGGGAGAGAGAGAGAGAGACCGGTGACGGGAGAGAGAAAGAGAGACCGGGGATGGAGAGAGAGAGAGAGAGAGAGAGACCGGGGACGGCGAGAGAGAGAGAGACCGGGGACGGGGAGTGAGAGAGAGAGACCGGGGATGGGGAGAGTGAAAGAGAGACCGGGGACGGCGAGACAGAGAGAGACGGGGGACGGGGAGAGAGAGAGAGAGACCGGTGACGGGAGAGAGAAAGAGAGACCGGGGATGGAGAGAGAGAGAGAGAGAGAGACCGGGGACGGCGAGAGAGAGAGAGACCGGGGACGGGGAGTGAGAGAGAGAGACCGGGGATGGGGACAGTTAGAGAGACCGGGGAGGGGGAGAGAGAGAGAGAGAGCGGGGATGGAGAGAGAGAGAGAGAGAGAGACCGGGGACGGCGAGAGAGAGAGAGACCGGGGACGGGGAGTGAGAGAGAGAGACCGGGGATGGGGAGAGAGAGAGAGAACGAGGACGGGGAGAGAGAGAGAGACCGGGGACTGCGAGAGAGGGAGAGAGACCGGGGACCATGAGAGAGAGAGAGGCCGGGGACGGGGAGAGAGAGTGAGAGAGAGAGACCAGGGACGTCAAGAGAGAGACCGGGGACGGGGAGAGAGAGAGAGACCGGGGACCGGGAGAGAGAGAGAGAGAGAGAGACCGGGGACGGGGAGAGAAAGAGAGAGACCGGGGATGGCGAGAGAGAGACTGGGGACGGGGAGAGAGAGAGAGAGAGAGAGAGAGAGAGACCGGGGACGTGGAGAGAGAGAGAGACCGGGGACGGAGAGAGTGAGAGAGAGACAGGGGACGGCGAGAGCGAGAGAGAGACAGAGGACGGCGAGAGAGAGAGATACCAGGGATGGCGAGACAGAGAGAGAGACCGGGGACGGCGAGAGAGAGAGAGAGAGACCGGGGACAGCGAGAGAGAGAGAGAGAGGGACCGGTGACGGGGGGAGAGAGAGAGAGAGAGAGAGACCGGGGACGGCGAGAGAGAGACAGAGACTGAGGATGGCAAAAGAGAGAGGCACCAGGGACTGCGAGAGAGAGAGAGAGTCTGGGGATGGCGAGAGAGAGAGAGACCGGGGACGGCGAGAGAGAGAGAGAGAGACCAGGGACGGGGAGAGAGAGAGAGATCCGGGACGGGGAGAGAGAGAGAGACCGGGAACGGGGAGTGACAGAAACCGGGGACGGCGAGAGAGAGAGAGAGACCGGGGACGGGGAGAGAGAGAGAGACCGGGGACCGGGAGAGAGAGAGAGAGAGAGAAAGACCAGGGACGGGGAGAGAAAGAGAGAGACCGGGGACGGCGAGAGAGAGACTGCGGACGGGGAGAGAGAGAGAGAGAGAGAGAGAGAGAGAGACCGGGGACGGGGAGAGAGAGAGAGACCGGGGACGGAGAGAGCGAGAGAGAGACAGGGGACGGCGAGCGCGAGAGAGAGACCGGGGACGGGGAGAGAGAGAGAGACCAGGGACGGGGAGAGAGAGAGAGACCGGGGACGGCGAGAGAGAGAGAGAGACCGGGGATGGCAAGAGAAAGAGAGACCGGGGACGGGGAGAGAGAAAGAGAGAGACCGGGGAAGGGGAGAGATAGAGAGAGACCGGGGAAGGGAAGAGAGAGAGAGAGAGAGAGACCGGGGATGGGGAGAGAGAGAGAGAGACCGGGGACGGTGAGAGAGAGAGAGACCGGGGACGGGGAAAGAGAGAGAGACCGGGGACGGGGAGAGAGAGAGAGAGAGACTGGGGAAGGGGAGAGATAGAGAGAGACCGGGGAAGGGAAGAGAGAGAGAGAGAGACCGGGGATGGGGAGAGAGAGAGAGAGAGACCGGGGACGGCGAGAGAGAGAGAGACCGGCGACGGCGAGAGAGAGAGAGACCGGGGACGGCGAGAGAGAGACAGAGACCGGGGACGGCGAAAGAGTGAGGAACCAGGGACTGCGAGAGAGAGAGAGAGACCGGGGATGGCGAGAGAGAGAGAGACCGGGGACGGGGAAAGAGAGAGAGACCGGGGACGGGGAGATAGACAGAGAGGGAGAGAGAGACCGGGGACGGGGAGAGAGAGAGAGACGAGGGACGGGGAGAGAGAGAGAGAGACCGGTGACGGGAGAGAGAAAGAGAGACCGGGGATGGAGAGAGAGAGAGAGAGAGAGAGAGAGACCGGGGACGGCGAGAGAGAGAGAGAGACCGGGGACGGGGAGTGAGAGAGAGAGACCGGGGATGGGGAGAGAGAGAGAGAGAGAGAGACCGGGGACGGCGAGAGAGAGAGAAAGACCGGGGACGGGGAGAGAGAGAGAGACGGGGGACGGGGAGAGAGAGAGAGAGACCGGTGACGGTAGAGAGAAAGAGAGACCGGGGATGGAGAGAGAGAGAGAGAGAGAGAGACCGGGGACGGCGAGAGAGAGAGAGACCGGGGACGGGGAGTGAGAGAGAGAGACCGGGGATGGGGAGATTGAAAGAGAGACCGGGGACGGCGAGACAGAGAGAGACGGGGGACGGGGAGAGAGAGAGAGAGACCGGTGACGGGAGAGAGAAAGAGAGACCGGGGATGGAGAGAGAGAGAGAGAGAGAGACCGGGGACGGCGAGAGAGAGAGAGACCGGGGACGGGGAGTGAGAGAGAGAGACCGGGGATGGGGAGAGTTAGAGAGACCGGGGAGGGGGAGAGAGAGAGAGAGAGCGGGGATGGAGAGAGAGAGAGAGAGAGAGACCGGGGACGGCGAGAGAGAGAGAGACCGGGGACGGGGAGTGAGAGAGAGAGACCGGGGATGGGGAGAGAGAGAGAGAACGAGGACGGGGAGAGAGAGAGAGACCGGGGACTGCGAGAGAGGGAGAGAGACCGGGGACCGTGAGAGAGAGAGAGGCCGGGGACGGGGAGAGAGAGAGAGAGAGAGAGACCAGGGACGTCAAGAGAGAGACCGGGGACGGGGAGAGAGAGAGAGACCGGGGACCGGGAGAGAGAGAGAGAGAGAAAGACCGGGGACGGGGAGAGAAAGAGAGAGACCGGGGATGGCGAGAGAGAGACTGGGGACGGGGAGAGAGAGAGAGAGAGAGAGAGAGAGAGACCGGGGACGTGGAGAGAGAGAGAGAGACCGGGGACGGAGAGAGCGAGAGAGAGACAGGGGACGGGGAGAGCGAGAGAGAGACAGAGGACGGCGAGAGAGAGAGATACCAGGGATGGCGAGACAGAGAGAGAGACCGGGGACGGCGAGAGAGAGAGAGAGAGACCGGGGACAGCGAGAGAGAGAGAGAGAGGGACCGGTGACGTGGAGAGAGAGAGAGAGAGAGAGAGAGAGAGACCGGGGACGGCGAGAGAGAGACAGAGACCGAGGATGGCAAAAGAGAGAGGCACCAGGGACTGCGAGAGAGAGAGAGAGTCTGGGGATGGCGAGAGAGAGAGAGACCGGGGACGGCGAGAGAGAGAGAGAGAGACCAGGGACGGGGAGAGAGAGAGAGACCCGGGAGGGGGAGAGAGAGAGAGACCGGGAACGGGGAGTGACAGAAACCGGGGACGGCGAGAGAGAGAGAGAGACCGGGGACGGGGAGAGAGAGAGAGACCGGGGACCGGGAGAGAGAGAGAGAGAGAGAAAGACCAGGGACGGGGAGAGAAAGAGAGAGACCGGGGACGGCGAGAGAGAGACTGCGGACGGGGAGAGAGAGAGAGAGAGAGAGAGAGAGAGAGAGAGAGACCGGGGACGGGGAGAGAGAGAGAGACCGGGGACGGAGAGAGCGAGAGAGAGACAGGGGACGGCGAGCGCGAGAGAGAGACAGGGGACGGCGAGAGAGAGAGATACCAGGGATGGCGAGACAGAGAGAGAGACCGGGGACGGCGAGAGAGAGAGAGAGAGACCGGGGACAGCGAGAGAGAGAGAGAGGGACCGGAGACGGGGAGAGAGAGAGAGAGAGAGAGAGAGAGACCGGGGACGGCGAGAGAGAGAGAGAGCGGGGATGGAGAGAGCGAAAGAGAGACCGGGGACGGCGAGACAGAGAAAGACCGGGGATGGGGAGAGAGAGAGAGAGAGACCGGGGACGGGGAGAGAGAGAGAGAGAGAGAGAGAGACCAGGGACGGCGAGAAAAAGAGAGACCGGGAACGGGGAGAGAGAGAGAGAGACCGGGGACGGGGAGAGAGAGACAGAGACCGGGGATGGCAAAAGAGAGAGGCACCAGGGTCTGCGAGAGAGAGAGAGAGAGACTGGGGATGGCGAGAGAGAGAGAGAGACTGGGGACGGCGAGAGAGAGAGCGAGAGACCAGGGACGGGGAGAGAGAGAGAGACCGGGGACGGGGAGAGAGAGAGAGACCGGGAACGGGGAGTGAGAGAGAGAGACCGGGGATGGCAAGAGAGAGAGAGACCGGGGATGGGGAGAGAGAGAGAGAGAGAGACCGGGGATGGCGAGAGATAGAGAGAGACCGGGGAAGGGAAGACAGAGAGAGAGAGACCGGGGATGGGGAGAGAGAGAGAGAGACCGGGGACGGCGAGAGAGAGACAGAGACCGAGGATGGCAAAAGAGAGAGGCACCAGGGACTGCGAGAGAGAGAGAGAGTCTGGGGATGGCGAGAGAGAGAGAGACCGGGGACGGTGAGAGAGAGAGAGAGAGACCAGGGACGGGGAGAGAGAGAGAGACCCGTGACGGGGAGAGAGAGAGAGACCGGGAACGGGGAGTGACAGAAACCGGGGACGGCGAGAGAGAGAGAGAGACCGGGGACGGGGAGAGAGAGAGAGACCGGGGACCGGGAGAGAGAGAGAGAGAGAGAGCGACCAAGGACGGGGAGAGAAAGAGAGAGACCGGGGACGGCGAGAGAGAGACTGCGGACGGGGAGAGAGAGAGAGAGAGAGAGAGAGAGAGAGAGACCGGGGACGGGGAGAGAGAGAGAGACCGGGGACGGAGAGAGCGAGAGAGAGACAGGGGACGGCGAGAGCGAGAGAGAGACAGGGGACGGCGAGAGAGAGAGATACCAGGGATGGCGAGACAGAGAGAGAGACCGGGGACGGCGAGAGAGAGAGAGAGAGACCGGGGACAGCGAGAGAGAGAGAGAGGGACCGGCAACGGGGAGTGACAGAAACCGGGGACGGCGAGAGAAAGAGAGAGACCGGGGACGGGGAGAGAGAGAGAGACCGGGGACCGGGAGAGAGAGAGAGAGAGAGAGAGACCAGGGACGGGGAGAGAAAGAGAGAGACCGGGGACGGTGAGAGAGAGACTGCGGACGGGGAGAGAGAGAGAGAGAGAGAGAGAGAGAGAGAGACCGGGGACGGGGAGAGAGAGAGAGACCGGGGACGGAGAGAGCGAGAGAGAGACAGGGGACGGCGAGAGCGAGAGAGAGACAGGGGACGGCGAGAGAGAGAGATACCAGGGATGGCGAGACAGAGAGAGAGACCGGGGACGGCGAGAGAGAGAGAGAGAGACCGGGGACAGCGAGAGAGAGAGAGAGAGGGACCGGAGACGGGGAGAGAGAGAGAGAGAGAGAGAGAGACCGGGGACGGCGAGAGAGAGAGAGAGCGGGGATGGAGAGAGCGAAAGAGAGACCGGGGACGGCGAGACAGAGAAAGACCGGGGATGGGGAGAGAGAGAGAGAGAGACCGGGGACGGGGAGAGAGAGAGAGAGAGAGAGAGAGACCAGGGACGGCGAGAAAAAGAGAGACCGGGAACGGGGAGAGAGAGAGAGAGACCGGGGACGGGGAGAGAGCGACAGAGACCGGGGATGGCAAAAGAGAGAGGCACCAGGGTCTGCGAGAGAGAGAGAGAGAGACTGGGGATGGCGAGAGAGAGAGAGAGACCGGGGACGGTGAGAGAGAGAGCGAGAGACCAGGGACGGGGAGAGAGAGAGAGACCGGGGACGGGGAGAGAGAGAGAGACCGGGAACGGGGAGTGAGAGAGAGAGACCGGGGATGGCAAGAGAGAGAGAGACCGGGGATGGGGAGAGAGAGAGAGAGAGAGACCGGGGATGGCGAGAGATAGAGAGAGACCGGGGAAGGGAAGAGAGAGAGAGAGAGACCGGGGATGGGGAGAGAGAGAGAGAGACCGGGGACGGGAGAGAGAGAGAGAGACCAGGGACGGGGAGAGAGAGAGAGACCGGGGACGGCGAGAGAGAGAGAGAGACCGGGGATGGCAAGAGAGAGAGAGACCGGGGACGGGGAGAGAGAAAGAGAGAGACCGGGGAAGGGGAGAGATAGAGAGAGACCGGGGAAGGGAAGAGAGAGAGAGAGAGAGAGACCGGGGATGGGGAGAGAGAGAGAGAGACCGGGGACGGTGAGAGAGAGAGAGACCGGGGACGGGGAAAGAGAGAGAGACCGGGGACGGGGAGAGAGAGAGAGAGAGACCGGGGAAGGGGAGAGATAGAGAGAGACCGGGGAAGGGAAGAGAGAGAGAGAGAGACCGGGGATGGGGAGAGAGAGAGAGAGAGAGACCGGGGACGGCGAGAGAGAGAGAGACCGGCGACGGCGAGGGAGAGAGAGACCGGGGACGGCGAGAGAGAGACAGAGACCGGGGACGGCGAAAGAGTGAGGAACCAGGGACTGCGAGAGAGAGAGAGAGAGACCGGGGATGGCGAGAGAGAGAGAGACCGGGGACGGGGAAAGAGAGAGAGACCGGGGACGGGGAGATAGACAGAGAGGGAGAGAGAGACCGGGGACGGGGAGAGAGAGAGAGACGAGGGACGGGGAGAGAGAGAGAGAGACCGGTGACGGGAGAGAGAAAGAGAGACCGGGGATGGAGAGAGAGGGAGAGAGAGAGAGAGAGAGAGAGAGAGACCGGGGACGGCGAGAGAGAGAGAGACCGGGGAAGGGGAGTGAGAGAGAGAGACCGGGGATGGGGAGAGTGAAAGAGAGACCGGGGACGGCGAGACAGAGAGAGACGGGGGACGGGGAGAGAGAGAGAGAGACCGGTGACGGGAGAGAGAAAGATAGACCGGGGATGGAGAGAGAGAGAGAGAGAGAGACCGGGGACGGCGAGAGAGAGAGAGACCGGGGACGGGGAGTGAGAGAGAGAGACCGGGGATGGGGAGAGAGAGAGAGACCGGGGAGGGGGAGAGAGAGAGAGAGAGCGGGGATGGAGAGAGAGAGAGAGAGAGAGAGACCGGGGACGGCGAGAGAGAGAGAGACCGGGGACGGGGAGTGAGAGAGAGAGACCGGGGATGGGGAGAGAGAGAGAGAACGAGGACGGGGAGAGAGAGAGAGACCGGGGACTGCGAGAGAGGGAGAGAGACCGGGGACCGTGAGAGAGAGAGAGGCCGGGGACGGGGGGAGAGAGAGAGAGAGAGAGACCAGGGACGTCAAGAGAGAGACCGGGGACGGCGAGAGAGAGAGAGACCGGGGACGGGGAGTGAGAGAGAGAGATCGGGGATGGGGAGAGAGAGAGAGAGACCGGGGACGGGGAGAGAGAGAGAGAGACCGGGGATGGAGAGAGAGAGAGAGAGAGAGACCGGGGACGGCGAGAGAGAGAGAGACCAGGGACGGGGAGTGAGAGAGAGAGACCGGGGATGGAGAGAGAGAGAGAGACCGGGGGCGGGGAGAGAGAGAGAGACCGGGGACTGCGAGAGAGGGAGAGAGACCGGGGACCGTGAGAGATAGAGAGGCCGGGGACGGGGAGAGAGAGAGACAGAGATCGGGGACGGGGAGTGAGAGAGAGAGACCGGGGAAGGGGAGAGTTAGAGAGACCGGGGACGGGGAGAGAGAGAGAGATAGACCGGGGACGGCGAGAGAGAGAGAGAGACCGGGGACAGCGAGAGAGAGAGAGAGACCGGGGACGGGGAGAGAGAGAGAGAGAGAGACCGGGGACGGCGAGAGAGAGAGAGAGAGACCGGGGATGGCGAGAGAGAGAGACAGAGATCGGGGACGGGGAGTGAGAGAGAGAGACCGGGGAAGGGGAGAGTTAGAGAGACCGGGGACGGGGAGAGAGAGAGAGAGACCGCTGTCGGGGATAGAGAGAGAGAGACCAGGGACGGCGAGAGAGAGAGAGAGACCGGGGACGTCGAGAGAGAGAGAGAGACCGGGGACAGCGAGAGAGAGAGAGACCGGGGACGGGGAGAGAGAGAGAGAGAGACCGGGGACGGCGAGAGAGAGAGACTCCGGGGACAGGGAGAGAGAGAGAGACCGGGGACGGGGAGAGAGAGAGAGAGACCGGGGACGGGGAGAGAGAGAGAGACCGGGGACTGCAAGAGAGAGAGAGAGACCGGGGACAGCGAGAGAGAGAGAGACCGGAGACGGCGAGAGAGAGTGAGACCGGGGACGGGGAGAGAGAGAGAGAGACCAGGGACGGCGAGAGAGAGAGAGAGACCGGAGACGGTGAGAGAGAGTGAGAGAACGGGGACGGCGAGAGTGAGAGAGGCAGGGGACGGCGAGAGAGACAGAGAGACCAGGGACGGGGAGAGAGTGAGAGAGAGAGACCGGGGACGGAGAGAGCGAAAGAGAGACCGGGAACGGCGAGACAGAGAGAGACCGGGGACGGGGAGAGAGAGAGAGAGACCGGAGACGGGAGAGAGAAAGGGAGATCGGGGATGGAGACAGAGAGAGAGAGAGAGAGACCGGGGACAGGGAGAGAGTGAGAGAGAGAGACCGGGGACGGAGAGAGCGAAAGAGAGACCGGGGACGGCGAGAGAGAGAGTTACCAAGGACGGCGAGAGAGAGAGAGAGACCGGGGACGGGGAGAGAGAGAGAGACCGGGGATGGGGAGATAGAGAGAGAGAGACCGGGGACGGGGACAGAGAGAGAGAGACCGGGGACGGAGAGAGTGAGAGAGAGACCGGGGACGGCGAAAGAGAGAGAGACCGGAGACGGTGAGAGAGAGAGAGACCGGGGATGGGGAGAGAGAGAGAGAGACTGGGGACGGGGAGAGAGAGAGAGAGACCGGGGACGGCGAGAGAGAGAGAGAGACCGGGGATGGCGAGAGAGAGAGAGAGACCGAGGACGGGGAGAGAGAGAGAGAGACCGGGAATGGGGAGAGAGAGAGAATCCGGGGACGGGGAGAGAGAGAGAGACCGGGGACGGCGAGAGAGAGAGAGAGCGGGGACGGGGAGAGAGAGAGAGAGAGAGACCGGGGACGGCGAGAGAGAGAGAGAGACCGGGGATGGAGAGAGAGAGAGAGAGAGACCGGGGACGGCGAGAGAGAGAGAGACAGAGATCGGGGACGGGGAGTGAGAGTGAGAGATCGGGGAAGGGGAGAGTTAGAGAGACCGGGGACGGGGAGAGAGAGAGAGAGAGACCGGTGTCGGGGATAGAGAGAGAGAGACCGGGGACGGTGAGAGAGAGAGAGAGACCGGGGACGGCGAGAGAGAGAGAGAGAGACCGGGGATGGCGAGAGAGAGAAAGACCGGGGACGGGGAGAGAGAGAGAGAGACCGGGGACGGCGAAAGAGAGAGACTGCGGGGACGGGGAGAGAGAGAGAGACCGGGGACGGGGAGAGAGAGAGAGAGAACGGGGACGGGGAGAGAGAGAGAGACCGGGGACGGCGAGAGAGAGAGAGAGACCGGGGACGGGGAGAGAGAGAGAGACCGGGAACGGGGAGAGAGAGAGAGACCAGGGACGGTGAGAGAGAGAGAGACCGGGGACGGCGAGAGTGAGAGAGGCCGGGAACGGCGAGAGAGAGAGAGACCGGGGACGGGGAGAGAGAGAGAGAGACCGGGGACGGGAGAGAGAAAGAGAGACCGGGGATGGAGAGAGAGAGAGAGAGAGAGAGACCGGGGACGGCGAGAGAGAGAGAGACCGGGGACGGGGAGTGAGAGAGAGAGACCGGGGATGGGGAGAGTTAGAGAGACCGGGGACGGGGAGAGAGAGAGAGAGAGACCGGGGATGGAGAGAGTGAGAGAGAGACCGGGGACGGCGAGAGAGAGAGCGACCGGGGACGGGGAGTGAGAGCGAGAGACCGGGGATGGTGAGTGAGAGAGAGACCGGGGACGGGGAGAGAGAGAGAGACCGGGGACTGCGAGAGAGGGAGAGAGACCGGTGACGGGGAGAGAGAGAGAGACCGTGGACGGCGAGAGAGAGAGAGAGAACGGGGACGGGGAGAGAGAGAGAGGCCGGGGACGGGGAGAGAGAGAGAGAGAGAGAGACCGGGGACGTCGAGAGAGAGAACGGGGACGGCGAGAGAGAGAGAGAGACCGGGGACGGGGAGAGAGAGAGAGACCGGGAACGGGGAGAGAGAGAGAGACCGGGGACGGCGAGAGAGGGAGAGACCGGGGATGGCGAGAGAGAGAGAGACCGGAGACGGCGAGAGAGAGTGAGACCGGGGACGGGGAGAGAGAGAGAGAGAGACCGGGGACGGGGAGAGAGAGAGAGAGACCGGGGACGGGGAGAGAGAGAGAGACCGGGAACGGGGAGAGAGAGAGAGACCGGGGACGGTGAGAGAGGGAGAGTCCGGGGATGGCGAGAGAGAGAGAGACCGGAGACGGCGAGAGAGAGTGAGACCGGGGACGGGGAGAGAGAGAGAGACCAGGAACGGCGAGAGAGAGAGAGAGACTTGAGACGGTGAGAGAGAGAGAGACCGGGGACGGCGAGAGTGAGAGAGGCCGGGGACGGCGAGAGAGAGAGAGAGACCGGGGACGGGGAGTGAGAGAGAGAGACCGGGGATGGGGAGAGTTAGAGAGACCGGGGACAGGGAGAGAGAGAGAGACCGGGGACGGCGAGAGAGGGAGAGACCGGGGATGGCGAGAGAGAGAGAGACCGGAGACGGCGAGAGAGAGTGAGACCGGGGACGGGGAGAGAGAGAGAGAGACCGGGGACGGGGAGAGAGAGAGAGAGACCGGGGACGGCGAGAGAGGGAGAGAGACCGGGGACGGCGAGAGAGAGAGAGAGACCGGGGACGGGGAGAGAGAGAGAGACCGTGGACGGCGAGAGAGAGAGAGTGACCGGGGACGGGGAGAGAGAGAGAGGCCGGGGACGGGGAGAGAGAGAGAGAGAGAGAGACCGGGGACGGCGAGAGAGGGAGAGACCGGGGATGGCGAGAGAGAGAGAGACCGGAGACGGCGAGAGAGAGTGAGACCGGGGACGGGGAGAGAGAGAGAGATACCGGGAACGGGGAGAGAGTGAGAGAGAGAGACAGGGGACGGAGAGAGCGAAAGAGAGACCGGGGACGGCGAGACAGAGAGAGACCGGGGACGGGGAGAGAGAGAGAGAGACCGGGGACGGGAGAGAGAGAGAGAGGCCGGGGACGGCGAGAGAGAGAGATATACCGAGGACGGGCAGAGAGTGAGAGAGAGAGACAGTGGACGGAGAGAGCGAAAGAGAGACCGGGGACGGCGAGACAGAGAGAGACCGGGGACGGGGAGAGAGAGAGAGAGACCGGGGACGGGAGAGAGAGAGAGAGAGACCGGGGATGGAGAGAGAGAGAGGGAGAGAGAGACCGGGGACGGCGAGAGAGAGAGAGATAGGGGACGGGGAGTGAGAGAGAGAGACCGGGGATGGGGAGAGAGAGAGAGACCGGGGACGGGGAGAGAGAGATAGACCGGGGACTGCGAGAGAGGGAGAGAGACCGGGGACGGCGAGAGAGAGAGAGACCGGGGACGGGGAGAGAGAGAGTGAGACCGGGTACGGGGAGAGAGAGAGAGGCCGGGGACGGCGAGAGAGAGAGAGAGAGAGACCGGGGAAGTCGAGAGAGAGACCGGGGACGGGGAGAGAGAGAGAGACCGGGGACCGGGAGGGAGTGAGAGAGAGAGACCGGGGACGGAGAGAGCGAAAGAGAGACCGGGGACGGCGAGACAGAGAGAGACCGGGGACGGGGAGAGAGAGAGAGAGACCGGGGACTGGAGAGAGAAAGAGAGACCGGGGATGGAGAGAGAGAGAGAGAGAGACCGGGGACAGCGAGAGAGAGAGAGACCGGGGACGGGGAGTGAGAGAGAGAGACCGGGGATGGGGAGAGTTAGAGAGACCGGGGACGGGGAGAGAGAGAGAGAGACCGGGGATGGAGAGAGAGAGAGAGAGAGAGACCGGGGACGGCGAGAGAGAGTGAGACCGGGGACGGGGAGAGAGAGAGAGAGACCGGGGACGGGGAGAGAGAGAGAGACCGGGGACGGGGAGAGAGAGAGAGACCGGGAACTGCGAGAGAGGGAGAGAGACCGGGGACGGCGAGAGAGAGAGAGAGACCGGGGACGGGGAGAGAGAGAGATACTGTGGACGGCGAGAGAGAGAGAGAGACCGGGGACGGGGAGAGAGAGAGAGGCCGGGGAAGGGGAGAGAGAGAGAGAGAGAGAGAGACCCGGGACGTCGAGAGAGAGACCGGGGACGGGGACAGAGAGAGAGAGACCGGGCACGGAGAGAGCGAGAGAGAGACCGGGGACGGCGAGAGAGATAGAGAGTCCGGGGACGGCGAGAGAGAGAGAAACCGGAGACGGTGAGAGATAGAGAGGCCGGGGACGGGGAGAGAGAGAGAGAGAGAGAGACCAGAGACGTCGAGAGAGAGACCGGGGATGTGGAGAGAGAGAGAGACCGGGGACCGGGAGAGAGAGAGAGAGAGAGAGACCGGGGACGGCGTGAGAGAGAGAGACCGGGGACGGGGAGTGAGAGAGAGAGACCGGGGATGGGGAGAGAGAGAGAGACCGGGGACGGGGAGAGAGAGAGAGACCGGGGACTGCGAGAGAGGGAGAGAGACCGGGGACCGTGAGAGAGAGAGAGGCCGGGGACGGGGAGAGAGAGAGAGAGAGAGAGAGACCGGGGACGTCGAGAGAGAGACCGGGGACGGGGAGAGAGAGAGAGACCGGGGAGCGGGATAGAGAGAGAGAGAGAGAGACCGGGGACGGGGAGAGAAAGAGAGAGACCGGGGACGGCGAGAGAGAGACTGGGGACGGAGAGAGAGAGAGAGAGAGAGAGAGAGAGAGAGAGAGAGACCGGGGACGGGGAGAGAGAGAGAGACCGGGGACGGAGAGAGCGAGAGAGAGACCGGGGACGGCGAGAGCGAGAGAGAGACAGGGGACGGCGAGAGAGAGAGATACCAGGGATGGCGAGACAGAGAGAGAGACCGGGGACGGCGAGAGAGAGAGAGACCGGGGACAGCGAGAGAGAGAGAGAGGGACCGGAGACGGGGAGAGAGAGAGAGAGAGAGAGAGTCCGGGGACGGCGAGAGAGAGAGAGAGCGGGGATGGAGAGAGCGAATGAGAGACCGGGGACGGCGAGACAGAGAGAGACCGGGGATGGGGAGAGAGAGAGACCGGGGACGGGGAGAGAGAGAGAGAGAGAGAGAGACCGGGGACGGCGAGAGAAAGAGAGACCGGGAACGGGGAGAGAGAGAGAGAGACCGGGGACGGGGAGAGAGAGACAGAGACCGGGGATGGCAAAAGAGAGAGGCACCAGGGACTGCGAGAGAGAGAGAGAGAGACTGGGGATGGCGAGAGAGAGAGAGACCGGGGACGGCGAGAGAGAGAGTGAGAGACCAGGGACGGGGAGAGAGAGAGAGACCGGGGACGGGGAGAGAGAGAGAGAGACCGGGAACGGGGAGTTAGAGAGAGAGACCGGGGATGGCAAGAGAGAGAGAGACCGGGGATGGGGAGAGAGAGAGAGAGAGATACCGGGGAAGGCGAGAGATAGAGAGAGACCGGGGAAGGGAAGAGAGAGAGAGAGAGACCGGGGATGGGGAGAGAGAGAGAGAGACCGGGGACGGGGAGAGAGAGAGAGACCAGGGACGGGGAGAGAGAGAGAGACCGGGGACGGCGAGAGAGAGAGAGAGACCGGGGATGGCAAGAGAGAGAGAGACCGGGGACGGGGAGAGAGAGAGAGAGAGACCGGGGAAGGGGAGAGATAGAGAGACCGGGGAACGGAAGAGAGAGAGAGAGTGACCGGGGATGGGGAGAGAGAGAGAGAGACCGGGGACGGCGGGAGAGAGAGAGACCGGCAACGGCGAGAGAGTGAGAGACCGGGGACGGCGAGAGAGAGACAGAGACCGGGGACGGCGAAAGAGAGAGAAACCAGGGACTGCGAGAGAGAGAGAGAGAGACCGGGGATGGCGAGAGAGAGAGAGACCGGGGACGGGGAAAGAGAGAGAGACCGGGGACGGGGAGAGAGAGAGAGAGAGACCGGGGAAGGGGAGAGATAGAGAGAGACCGGGGAAGGGAAGACAGAGAGAGAGAGACCGGGGATGGGGAGAGAGAGAGAGAGCCCGAGGACGGCGAGAGAGAGAGAGACCGGCGACGGCGAGAGAGAGAGAGACCGGGGACGGCGAGAGAGAGACAGAGACCGGGGACGGCGAAAGAGAGAGGAACCAGGGACTGCGAGAGAGAGAGAGAGACCGGGGATGGCGAGAGAGAGAGAGACCGGGGACGGGGAAAGAGAGAGAGACCGGGGACGGGGAGATAGACAGAGAGAGAGAGAGAAACCGGGGACGGGGAGAGAGAGAGAGACGGGGGACGGGGAGAGAGAGAGAGAGAGACCGGTGACGGGAGAGAGAAAGAGAGACCGGGGATGGAGAGAGAGAGAGAGAGAGACCGGGGACGGCGAGAGAGAGAGAGACCGTGGACGGCGAGAGAGAGAGAGAGAACGGGGACGGGGAGAGAGAGAGAGGCCGGGGACGGGGAGAGAGAGAGAGAGAGAGAGACCGGGGACGTCGAGAGAGAGAACGGGGACGGCGAGAGAGAGAGAGAGACCGGGGACGGGGAGAGAGAGAGAGACCGGGAACGGGGAGAGAGAGAGAGACCGGGGACGGCGAGAGAGGGAGAGACCGGGGATGGCGAGAGAGAGAGAGACCGGGGACGGGGAGAGAGAGAGAGAGACCGGGGACGGGGAGAGAGAGAGAGAGACCGGGGACGGGGAGAGAGAGAGAGACCGGGAACGGGGAGAGAGAGAGAGACCGGGGACGGTGAGAGAGGGAGAGTCCGGGACGGGGAGAGAGAGAGAGATACCGGGGACGGGGAGAGAGTGAGAGAGAGAGACAGGGGGACGGAGAGAGCTAAAGAGAGACCGGGGACGGCGAGACAGAGAGAGACCGGGGACGGGGAGAGAGAGTGAGACCGGGGACGGGGAGAGAGAGAGAGACCAGGAAACGCGAGAGAGAGAGAGAGAGACCGGAGAGGGTGAGAGAGAGAGAGACCGGGGACGGCGAGAGTGAGAGAGGCCGGGGACGGCGAGAGAGAGAGAGAGACCGGGGACGGGGAGTGAGAGAGAGAGACCGGGGATGGGGAGAGTTAGAGAGACCGGGGACGGGGAGAGAGAGAGAGACCGGGGATGGCGAGAGAGGGAGAGACCGGGGATGGCGAGAGAGAGAGAGACCGGAGACGGCGAGAGAGAGTGAGACCGGGGACGGGGAGTGAGAGAGAGAGACCGGGGACTGCGAGAGAGGGAGAGAGACCGGGGACGGCGAGAGAGAGAGAGAGACCGGGGACGGGGAGAGAGAGAGAGACCGTGGACGGCGAGAGAGAGAGAGAGACCGGGGACGGGGAGAGAGAGAGAGGCCGGGGACGGGGAGAGAGAGAGAGAGAGAGAGACCGGGGACGTCGAGAGAGAGACCGGGGACGGGGAGAGAGAGAGAGACCGGGGGACGGCGAGAGAGAGAGAGAGACCGGGGACGGGGAGAGAGAGAGAGACCGGGAACGGGGAGAGAGAGAGAGACCGGGGACGGCGAGAGAGGGAGAGACCGGGGATGGCGAGAGAGAGAGAGACCGGAGACGGCGAGAGAGAGTGAGCCCGGGACGGGGAGAGAGAGAGAGATACCGGGGACGGGGAGAGAGTGAGAGAGAGAGACAGGGGACGGAGAGAGCTAAAGAGAGACCGGGGACGGCGAGACAGAGAGAGACCGGGGACGGGGAGAGAGAGAGAGAGACCGGGGACGGGAGAGAGAGAGAGAGGCCGGGGACGGCGAGAGAGAGAGATATACCGAGGACGGGCAGAGAGTGAGAGAGAGAGACAGTGGACGGAGAGAGCGAAAGAGAGACCGGGGACGGCGAGACAGAGAGAGACCGGGGACGGGGAGAGAGAGAGAGAGACCGGGGACGGGAGAGAGAGAGAGAGAGACCGGGGATGGAGAGAGAGAGAGGGAGAGAGAGACCGGGGACGGCGAGAGAGAGAGAGATAGGGGACGGGGAGTGAGAGAGAGAGACCGGGGATGGGGAGAGAGAGAGAGACCGGGGACGGGGAGAGAGAGATAGACCGGGGACTGCGAGAGAGGGAGAGAGACCGGGGACGGCGAGAGAGAGAGAGACCGGGGACGGGGAGAGAGAGAGTGAGACCGGGGATGGAGAGAGAGAGAGAGAGAGAGACCGGGGACGGCGAGAGAGAGTGAGACCGGGGACGGGGAGAGAGAGAGAGAGAGACCGGGGACGGGGAGAGAGAGAGAGACCGGGGACGGGGAGAGAGAGAGAGACCGGGAACTGCGAGAGAGGGAGAGAGACCGGGGACGGCGAGAGAGAGAGAGAGACCGGGGACGGGGAGAGAGAGAGATACCGTGGACGGGGAGAGAGAGAGAGAGACCGGGGATGGAGAGAGAGAGAGAGAGAGAGACCGGGAACTGCGAGAGAGGGAGAGAGACCGGGGACGGCGAGAGAGAGAGAGAGACCGGGGATGGGGAGAGTTAGAGAGACCGGGGACGGGGAGAGAGAGAGAGAGACCGGGGATGGAGAGAGAGAGAGAGAGAGAGACCGGGGACGGCGAGAGAGAGTGAGACCGGGGACGGGGAGAGAGAGAGAGAGAGACCGGGGACGGGGAGAGAGAGAGAGACCGGGGACGGGGAGAGAGAGAGAGACGGGAACTGCGAGAGAGGGAGAGAGACCGGGGACGGCGAGAGAGAGAGAGAGACCGGGGACGGGGAGAGAGAGAGATACCGTGGACGGCGAGAGAGAGAGAGAGACCGGGGACGGGGAGAGAGAGAGAGGCCGGGGAAGGGGAGAGAGAGAGAGAGAGAGAGAGACCCGGGACGTCGAGAGAGAGACCGGGGACGGGGACAGAGAGAGAGAGACCGGGCACGGAGAGAGCGAGAGAGAGACCGGGGACGGCGAGAGAGATAGAGAGTCCGGGGACGGCGAGAGAGAGAGAGACTGGAGACGGTGAGAGATAGAGAGGCCGGGGACGGGGAGAGAGAGAGAGAGAGAGAGACCAGGGACGTCGAGAGAGACCGGGGATGTGTAGAGAGAGAGAGACCGGGGACCGGGAGAGAGAGAGAGAGAGAGAGACCGGGGACGGCGAGAGAGAGAGAGACCGGGGACGGGGAGTGAGAGAGAGAGACCGGGGATGGGGAGAGAGAGAGAGACCGGGGATGGGGAGAGAGAGAGAGACCGGGGACGGGGAGAGAGAGAGAGACCGAGGACTGCGAGAGAGGGAGAGAGACCGGGGACCGTGAGAGAGAGAGAGGCCGGGGACGGGGAGAGAGAGAGAGAGAGAGAGAGACCGGGGACGTCGAGAGAGAGACCGGGGACGGGGAGAGAGAGAGAGACCGGGGAGCGGGATAGAGAGAGAGAGAGAGAGACCGGGGACGGGGAGAGAAAGAGAGAGACCGGGGACGGCGAGAGAGAGACTGGGGACGGGGAGAGAGAGAGAGAGAGAGAGAGAGAGAGAGAGAGACCGGGGACGGGGAGAGAGAGAGAGACCGGGGACGGAGAGAGCGAGAGAGAGACAGGGGACGGCGAGAGCGAGAGAGAGACAGGGGACGGCGAGAGAGAGAGATACCAGGGATGGCGAGACAGAGAGAGAGACCGGGGACGGCGAGAGAGAGAGAGACCGGGGACAGCGAGAGAGAGAGAGAGGGACCGGAGACGGGGAGAGAGAGAGAGAGAGAGAGAGAGACCGGGGACGGCGAGAGAGAGAGGGAGCGGGGATGGAGAGAGCGAATGAGAGACCGGGGATGGCGAGACAGAGAGAGACCGGGGATGGGGAGAGAGAGAGACCGGGGACGGGGAGAGAGAGAGAGAGAGAGAGAGAGACCGGGGACGGCGAGAGAAAGAGAGACCGGGAACGGGGAGAGAGAGAGAGAGACCGGGGACGGGGAGAGAGAGACAGAGACCGGGGATGGCAAAAGAGAGAGGCACCAGGGACTGCGAGAGAGAGAGAGAGAGACTGGGGATGGCGAGAGAGAGAGAGAGACCGGGGACGGCGAGAGAGAGAGTGAGAGACCAGGGACGGGGAGAGAGAGAGAGACCGGGGACGGGGAGAGAGAGAGAGAGACCGGGAACGGGGAGTTAGAGAGAGAGACCGGGGATGGCAAGAGAGAGAGAGACCGGGGATGGGGAGAGAGAGAGAGAGAGATACCGGGGAAGGCGAGAGATAGAGAGAGACCGGGGAAGGGAAGAGAGAGAGAGAGAGACCGGGGATGGGGAGAGAGAGAGAGAGACCGGGGATGGGGAGAGAGAGAGAGACCAGGGACGGGGAGAGAGAGAGAGACCGGGGACGGCGAGAGAGAGAGAGAGACCGGGGATGGCAAGAGAGAGAGAGACCGGGGACGGGGAGAGAGAGAGAGAGAGACCGGGGAAGGGGAGAGATAGAGAGAGACCGGGGAAGGGAAGAGAGAGAGAGAGGGACCGGGGATGGGGAGAGAGAGAGAGAGACCGGGGACGGCGGGAGAGAGAGAGACCGGCGACGGCGAGAGAGTGAGAGACCGGGGACGGCGAGAGAGAGACAGAGACCGGGGACGGCGAAAGAGAGAGAAACCAGGGACTGCGAGAGAGAGAGAGAGACCGGGGATGGCGAGAGAGAGAGAGACCGGGGACGGGGAAAGAGAGAGAGACCAGGGACGGGGAGAGAGAGAGAGAGAGACCGGGGAAGGGGAGAGATAGAGAGAGACCGGGGAAGGGAAGAGAGAGAGAGAGAGACCGGGGATGGGGAGAGAGAGAGAGAGACCGGGGACGGCGAGAGAGAGAGAGACCGGCGACGGCGAGAGAGAGAGAGACCGGGGACGGCGAGAGAGAGACAGAGACCGGGGACGGCGAAAGAGAGAGGAACCAGGGACTGCGAGAGAGAGAGAGAGACCGGGGATGGCGAGAGAGAGAGAGACCGGGGACGGGGAAAGAGGTAGAGACCGGGGACGGGGAGATAGACAGAGAGAGAGAGAGAAACCGGGGACGGGGAGAGAGAGAGAGACGGGGGACGGGGAGAGAGAGAGAGAGACCGGTGACGGGAGAGAGAAAGAGAGACCGGGGATGGAGAGAGAGAGAGAGAGAGACAGACCGCGGACGGCGAGAGAGAGAGAGACCGGGGACGGGGACTGAGAGAGAGAGACCGGGGATGGGGAGAGTGAAAGGGAGACCGGGGACGGCGAGACAGAGAGAGACGGGGGACGGGGAGAGAGAGAGAGAGACCGGTGACGGGAGAGAGAAAGAGAGACCGGGGATGGAGAGAGAGAGAGAGAGAGAGACCGGGGACGGCGAGAGAGAGAGAGACCGGGGACTGGGAGTGAGAGAGAGAGACCGGGGATGGGGAGAGTTAGAGAGACCGGGGAGGGGGAGAGAGAGAGAGAGAGCGGGGATGGAGTTAGAGAGAGAGAGAGAGACCGGGGACGGCGAGAGAGAGAGAGACCGGGGACGGGGAGTGAGAGAGAGAGACCGGGGATGGGGAGAGAGAGAGAGAGAACGAGGACGGGGAGAGAGAGAGAGACCGGGGACTGCGAGAGAGGGGAGAGAGACCGGGGACCGTGTGAGAGAGAGAGGCCGGGGACGGGGAGAGAGAGAGAGAGAGAGAGACCAGGGACGTCGAGAGAGAGACCGGGGAAGTGGAGAGAGAGAGAGACCGGGGACCGGGAAAGAGAGAGAGAGAGAGAGACCGGGGACGGCGAGAGAGAGACCGGGGACGGGGAGTGAGAGAGAGAGACCGGGGATGGGGAGAGAGAGATAGACCGGGGACGGGGAGAGAGAGAGAGAGACCGGGGATGGAGAGAGAGAGAGAGAGAGACCAGAGACGGCGAGAGAGAGAGAGACCGGGGACGGGGAGTGAGAGAGAGAGACCGGGGATGGGGAGAGAGAGAGAGACCGGGGACGGGGAGAGCGAGAGAGACCGGGGACTGCGAGAGAGGGAGAGAGACCGGGGACCGTGAGAGAGAGACCGGGGACGTCGAGAGAGAGACCGGGGACGGGGAGAGAGAGAGAGACCGGGGACCGGGAGAGAGAGAGAGAGAGAGAGTGACCGGGGACGGGGAGAGAAAGAGAGAGACCGGGGATGGCGAGAGAGAGACTGGGGACGGGGAGAGAGAGAGAGAGAGAGAGAGACCGGGGATGTGGAGAGAGAGAGAGACCGGGGGACCGGGAAAGAGAGAGAGAGAGAGAGACCGGGGACGGCGAGAGAGAGACCAGGGACGGGGAGTGAGAGAGAGAGACCCGGGGATGGGGAGAGAGAGATAGACCGGGGACGGGGAGAGAGAGAGAGAGACCGGGGATGGAGAGAGAGAGAGAGAGAGACCAGAGACGGCGAGAGAGAGAGAGACCGGGGACGGGGAGTGAGAGAGAGAGACCGGGGATGGGGAGAGAGAGAGAGTCGGGGACGGGGAGAGCGAGAGAGACCGGGGACTGCGAGAGAGGGAGAGAGACCGGGGACCGTGAGAGAGAGAGAGGCGGGGACGGGGAGAGAGAGAGAGAGAGAGAGAGACCGGGGACGTCGAGAGAGAGACCGGGGACGGGGAGAGAGAGAGAGGACCGGGGACCGGGAGAGAGAGAGAGAGAGAGAGAGACCGGGGACGGGGAGAGAAAGAGAGAGACCGGGGATGGCGAGAGAGAGACTGGGGACGGGGAGAGAGAGAGAGAGAGAGAGAGAGAGAGAGACCGGGGACGGGGAGAGAGAGAGAGACCGGGGACGGAGAGAGCGAGAGAGAGACAGGGGACGGCGAGAGCGAGAGAGAGACAGGGGACGGCGAGTGAGAGAGATACCAGGGATGGCGAGACAGAGAGAGAGACCGGGGACGGCGAGAGAGAGAGAGAGAGACCGGGGACAGCGAGAGAGAGAGAGAGGGACCGGAGACGGGGAGAGAGAGAGAGAGAGAGAGAGACCGGGGACGGCGAGACAGAGAGAGACCGGGGGATGGGGAGAGAGAGAGAGAGAGACCGGGGACGGGGGAGAGAGAGAGAGAGAGAGAGAGACCGGGGACGGCGAGAGAAAGAGAGACCGGGAACGGGGAGAGAGAGAGAGAGACCGGGGATGGGGAGAGAGAGACAGAGACCGGGGATGGCAAAAGAGAGAGGCACCAGGAACTGCGAGAGCGAGAGAGAGAGACTGGGGATGGCGAGAGGGAGAGAGACCGGGGACGGCGAGAGAGAGAGCGAGAGACCAGGGACGGGGGAGAGAGAGAGAGACCGGGGACGGGGAGAGAGAGAGAGACCGGGAATGGGGAGTGAGAGAGAGAGTACAGGGATGGCAAGAGAGAGAGAGACCGGGGACAGGGGAGAGATAGAGAGAGACCGGGGGGAAGTGAAGAGAGAGAGAGAGAGACCGGGGATGGGGAGAGAGAGAGAGAGACCGGGGACGGGGAAAGAGAGAGAGAGACCAGGGACGCGGAGAGAGAGAGAGACCGGGGGACGGCGAGAGAGAGAGAGAGACCGGGGATGGCAAGAGAGAGAGAGAGAGACCGGGGATGGGGAGAGAGAGAGAGAGACCGGGGACGGCGAGAGAGAGAGAGACCGGCGACGGCGAGAGAGAGAGAGACCGGGGACGGCGAGAGAGAGACAGAGACCGGGGACGGCGAAAGAGAGAGGAACCAGGGACTGCCAGAGAAAGAGAGAGACGGGGATGGCGAGAGAGAGAGAGACCGGGGACGGGGAAAGAGAGCGAGACCGGGGACGGGGAGAGAGAGAGAGAGAGGACCGGGGAAGGGGAGAGATAGAGAGAGACCGGGGAAGGGAAGAGAGAGAGAGAGAGAGACCGGGGATGGGGAGAGAGAGAGAGAGACCGGGGACGGCGAGAGAGAGAGAGACCGGGGACGGCGAGAGAGAGACAGAGACCGGGGACGGCGAGAGAGAGACAGAGACCGGGGACGGCGAAAGAGAGAGGAACCAGGGACTGCGAGAGAGAGAGAGAGACCGGGGATGGCGAGAGAGAGAGAGACCGGGGACGGGGAAAGAGATAGAGACCGGGGACGGGGAGATAGAGAGAGAGAGAGACCGGGGACGGGGAGAGAGAGAGAGACGGGGGAAAGGGAGAGAGAGAGAGAGACCGGTGACGGGAGAGAAAGAGAGACCGGGGGATGGAGAGAGAGAGAGAGAGAGAGAGACCGGGGACGGGGAGTGAGAGAGAGAGACCGGGGATGGGGACAGTGAAAGAGAGACCGGGGACGGCGAGACAGAGAGAGACGGGGGACGGGGAGAGAGAGAGAGAGACCGGTGAAGGCAGAGAGAAAGAGAGACCGGGGATGGAGAGAGAGAGAGAGAGAGAGACCGGGGACGGCGAGAGAGAGAGAGACAGGGGTCGGTGTGTGAGAGAGAGAGACCGGGGATGGGGAGAGTTAGAGAGACCGGGGAGGGGGAGAGAGAGAGAGAGAGCGGGGATGGAGAGAGAGAGAGAGAGAGAGACCGGGGATGGGGAGAGAGAGAGAGACCGGGGACAGGGAGAGCGAGAGAGACCGGGGACTGCGAGAGAGGGAGAGAGACCGGGGACCGTGAGAGAGAGACCGGGGACGTCGAGAGAGAGACCGGGGACGGGGAGAGAGAGAGAGACCGGGGACCGGGAGAGAGAGAGAGAGAGAGAGAGAGAGACCGGGGACGGGGAGAGAGAGAGAGACCAGGGACGGAGAGAGCGAGAGAGAGACAGGGGACGGCGAGAGCGAGAGAGAGACAGGGGACGGCGAGTGAGAGAGATACCAGGGATGGCGAGACAGAGAGAGAGACCGGGGGACGGCGAGAGAGAGAGAGAGAGACCGGGGACAGCGAGAGAGAGAGAGAGGGACCGGAGACGGGGAGAGAGAGAGAGAGAGAGAGAGACCGGGGACGGCGAGACAGAGAGAGACCGGGGATGGGGAGAGAGAGAGAGAGAGACCGGGGACGGGGAGAGAGAGAGAGAGAGAGAGAGAGACCGGTGACGGCGAGAGAAAGAGAGACCGGGAACGGGGAGAGAGAGAGAGAGACCGGGGACGGGGAGAGAGAGACAGAGACCGGGGATGGCAAAAGAGAGAGGCACCAGGAACTGCGAGAGAGAGAGAGAGAGACTGGGGATGGCGAGAGGGAGAGAGACCGGGGACGGCGAGAGAGAGAGCGAGAGACCAGGGACGGGGAGAGAGAGAGAGAGACCGGGGACGGGGAGAGAGAGAGAGACCGGGAATGGGGAGTGAGAGAGAGAGTACAGGGATGGCAAGAGAGAGAGAGACCGGGGACAGGGGAGAGATAGAGAGAGACCGGGGAAGTGAAGAGAGAGAGAGAGAGACCGGGGATGGGGAGAGAGAGAGAGAGACCGGGGACGGGGAAAGAGAGAGAGAGACCAGGGACGCGGAGAGAGAGAGAGAGACCGGGGACGGCGAGAGAGAGAGAGAGACCGGGGATGGCAAGAGAGAGAGAGAGAGACCGGGGACGGGGGAGAGAGAGAGAGAGACCGGGGACGGCGAGAGAGAGAGAGACCGGCGACGGCGAGAGAGAGAGAGACCGGGGACGGCGAGAGAGAGACAGAGACCGGGGACGGCGAAAGAGAGAGGAACCAGGGACTGCCAGAGAAAGAGAGAGACCGGGGATGGCGAGAGAGAGAGAGACCGGGGACGGGGAAAGAGAGAGAGACCGGGGACGGGGAGAGAGAGAGAGAGAGACCGGGGAAGGGGAGAGATAGAGAGAGACCGGGGAAGGGAAGAGAGAGAGAGAGAGAGAGACCGGGGATGGGGAGAGAGAGAGAGAGACCGGGGACGGCGAGAGAGAGAGAGACCGGCGACGGCGAGAGAGAGAGAGACCGGGGACGGCGAGAGAGAGACAGAGACCGGGGACGGCGAAAGAGAGAGGAACCAGGGACTGCGAGAGAGAGAGAGAGACCGGGGATGGCGAGAGAGAGAGAGAGACCGGGGACGGGGAAAGAGAGAGAGACCGGGGACGGGGAGATAGAGAGAGAGAGAGAGAGAGACCGGGGACGGGGAGAGAGAGATAGACGGGGGACGGGGAGAGAGAGAGAGAGACCGGTGACGGGAGAGAGAAAGAGAGACCGGGGATGGAGAGAGAGAGAGAGACCGGGGAAGGGGAGAGATAGAGAGAGACCGGGGATGGGGAGAGTGAAAGAGAGACCGGGGACGGCGAGACAGAGAGAGACGGGGGACGGGGAGAGAGAGAGAGAGACCGGTGAAGGGAGAGAGAAAGAGAGACCGGGGATGGAGAGAGAGAGAGAGAGAGAGAGACCGGGGACGGCGAGAGAGAGAGAGACAGGGGTCGGGGAGTGAGAGAGAGAGACCGGGGATGGGGAGAGTTAGAGAGACCGGGGAGGGGGAGAGAGAGAGAGAGAGCGGGGATGGAGAGAGAGAGAGAGAGAGAGACCGGGGACGGCGAGAGAGAGAGAGACCGGGGACGGGGAGTGAGAGAGAGACCGGGGACGGGAGAGAGAGAGAGAACGAGGACGGGGAGAGAGAGAGAGACCGGGGACTGCGAGAGAGGGAGAGAGACCGGGGACCGTGAGAGAGAGAGAGGCCGGGGACGGGGAGAGAGAGAGAGAGAGAGAGACCAGGGACGTCGAGAGAGAGACCGGGGACGGGGAGAGGGAGAGAGAGACCGGGGACCGGGAGAGAGAGAGAGAGAGAGAGACCGGGGACGGCGAGAGAGAGAGAGACCGGGGACGGGGAGTGAGAGAGAGAGACCGGGGATGGGGAGAGAGAGAGAGACCGGGGACGGGGAGAGAGAGAGAGAGAGAGAGAGAGAGAGAGAGAGAGACCGGACCGGGGACGGGGAGAGAGAGAGAGAGACCGGGGATGGAGAGAGAGAGAGAGAGAGAGACCGGGGACGGCGAGAGAGAGAGAGACCGGGGACGGGGAGTGAGAGAGAGAGACCGGGGATGGGGAGAGAGAGAGAGACCGGGGGCGGGGAGAGAGAGAGAGACCGGGGACGGGGAAAGAGAGAGAGACCGGGGACGGGGAGATAGAGAGAGAGAGAGAGAGAGACCGGGGACGGCGAGAGAGAGAGAGAGCGGGAATGGAGAGAGCGAAAGAGAGACCGGGGACGGCGAGACAGAGAAAGACCGGGGATGGGGAGAGAGAGAGAGAGAGACCGGGGACGGGGAGAGAGAGAGAGAGAGAGAGAGACCGGGGACGGCGAGAGAAAGAGAGACCGGGAACGGGGAGAGAGAGAGAGAGACCGGGGACGGGGAGAGAGAGACAGAGACCGGGATGGCAAAAGAGAGAGGCACCAGGGTCTGCGAGAGAGAGAGAGAGAGAGACTGGGGATGGCGAGAGAGAGAGAGAGACCGGGGATGGCGAGAGAGAGAGCGAGAGACCAGGGACGGGGAGAGAGAGAGAGACCGGGGACGGGGAGAGAGAGAGAGACCGGGAACAGGGAGTGAGAGAGAGAGACCGGGGATGGCTAGAGAGAGAGAGACCGGGGATGGGGAGAGAGAGAGAGAGAGACCGGGGAAGGCGAGAGATAGAGAGAGACCGGGGAAGGGAAGAGAGAGAGAGAGAGACCGGGGATGGGGAGAGAGAGAGAGAGACCGGGGACGGGGAGAGAGAGAGAGACCAGGGACGGGGAAAGAGAGAGAGACCGGGGACGGCGAGAGAGAGAGAGAGACCGGGGATGGCAAGAGAGAGAGAGACCGGGGACGGGGAGAGAGAGAGAGAGAGACCGGGGAAGGGGAGAGATAGAGAGAGACCGGGGAAGGGAAGAGAGAGAGAGAGAGACCGGGGATGGGGAGAGAGAGAGAGAGACCGGGGACGGCGAGAGAGAGACAGAGACCGGGGACGGCGAAAGAGAGAGGAACCAGGGACTGCGAGAGAGAGAGAGAGACCAGGGATGGCGAGAGAGAGAGAGACCGGGGACGGGGAAAGAGAGAGAGACCGGGGACGGGGAGAGAGAGAGAGAGAGACCGGGGAAGGGGAGAGATAGAGAGAGACCGGTGAAGGGAAGAGAGAGAGAGAGAGACCGGGGTTGGGGAGAGAGAGAGAGAGACCGGGGACGGCGAGAGAGAGAGAGACCGGCGACGGCGAGAGAGAGAGAGACCGGGGACGGCGAGAGAGAGACAGAGACCGGGGACGGCGAAAGAGAGAGGAACCAGGGACTGCGAGAGAGAGAGAGAGACCGGGGACTGCGAGAGAGGGAGAGAGACCGGGGACCGTGAGAGATAGAGAGGCCGGGGACGGAGAGAGAGAGAGAGAGAGAGAGACCGGGGACGTCGAGAGAGAGACCGGGTACGGGGAGAGAGAGAGAGACTGGGGTCCGGGAGAGAGAGAGAGAGAGAGAGACCGGGGACGGGGAGAGAAAGAGAGAGACCGGGGACGGCGAGAGAGAGACTGGGGACGGGGAGAGAGAGAGAGAGAGACCGGGGACAGCGAGAGAGAGAGAGAGGGACCGGAGACGGGGAGAGAGAGAGAGAGAGAGAGAGACCAGGGACGGCGAGAGAGAGAGAGAGCGGGGATGGAGAGAGCGAAAGAGAGACCGGGGACGGCGAGACAGAGAGAGACCGGGGATGGGGAGAGAGAGAGAGAGAGACCGGGGACGGGGAGAGAGAGAGAGAGAGAGAGAGAGACCGGGGACGGCGAGAGAAAGAGAGACCGGGAACGGGGAGAGAGAGAGAGAGACCGGGGGACGGGGAGAGAGAGACAGAGACCAGGGATGGCAAAAGAGAGTGGCACCAGGGACTGCGAGAGAGAGAGAGAGACTGGGGATGGCAAGAGAGAGAGAGACCGGGGACGGCGAGAGAGAGAGCGAGAGACCAGGGACGGGGAGAGAGAGAGAGACCGGGAACGGGGAGAGAGAGAGAGACCGGGAACGGGGAGTGAGAGAGAGAGACCGGGGATGGCAAGAGAGAGAGAGACCGGGGACGGGGAGAGAGTGAGAGAGAGAGACCGGGGATGGGGAGAGTTAGAGAGACCGGGGAGGGGGGAGAGAGAGAGAGAGAGCGGGGATGGAGAGAGAGAGAGAGAGAGAGACCGGGGACGGCGAGAGAGAGAGAGACCGGGGACGGGGAGTGAGAGAGAGAGACCGGGGATGGGGAGAGAGAGAGAGAACGAGGACGGGGAGAGAGAGAGAGACCGGGGACTGCGAGAGAGGGAGAGAGACCGGGGACCGTGAGAGAGAGAGAGGCCGGGGGACGGGGAGAGAGAGAGAGAGAGACCAGGACGTCGAGAGAGAGACCGGGGACGGGGAGAGAGAGAGAGACCGGGGACCGGGAGAGAGAGAGAGAGAGAGAGACCGGGGACGGCGAGAGAGAGAGAGACCGGGGACGGGGAGTGAGAGAGAGAGACCGGGGATGGGGAGAGAGAGAGAGAGACCGGGGACGGGGAGAGAGAGAGAGAGACCGGGGATGGAGAGAGAGAGAGAGAGAGAGACCGGGGACGGCGAGAGAGAGAGAGACCAGGGACGGGGGAGAGAGAGAGAGACCGGGGACTGCGAGAGAGGGAGAGAGACCGGGGACCGTGAGAGATAGAGAGGCCGGGGACGGGGAGAGAGAGACCGGGTACGGGGAGAGAGAGAGAGACCGGGGACCGGGAGAGAGAGAGAGAGAGAGAGAGACTGGGGACGGGGAGAGAAAGAGAGAGACCGGGGGACGGCGAGAGAGAGACTGGGGACGGGGAGAGAGAGAGAGAGAGACCGGGGACAGCGAGAGAGAGGAGAGAGAGGGACCGGACACGGGGAGAGAGAGAGAGAGAGAGAGAGACCGGGGACAGCGAGAGAGAGAGAGAGCGGGGATGGAGAGAGCGAAAGAGAGACCGGGGACGGCGAGACAGAGAGAGACCGGGGATGGGGAGCGAGAGAGAGAGAGACCGGGGACGGGGAGAGAGAGAGAGAGAGAGACCGGGGACGGCGAGAGAAAGAGAGACCGGGAACGGGGAGAGAGAGAGAGAGACCGGGGACGGGGAGAGAGAGACAGAGACCGGGGATGGCAAAAGAGAGAGGCACCAGGGACTGCGAGAGAGAGAGAGACTGGGGATGGCAAGAGAGAGAGAGACCGGGGACGGCGAGAGAGAGAGCGAGAGACCAGGGACGGGGGAGAGAGAGAGAGACCGGGAACGGGGAGAGAGAGAGAGACCGGGAACGGGGAGTGAGAGAGAGAGACCGGGGATGGCAAGAGAGAGAGAGACCGGGGACGGGGAGAGAGAGAGAGAGAGAGACCGGGGAAGGGGAGAGATAGAGAGAGACCGGGGAAGGGAAGAGAGAGAGAGAGAGAGACCGGGGATGGGGAGAGAGAGAGAGAGAGACCGGGGAGGGGGAGAGAGAGAGAGACCAGGGACGGGGAGAGAGAGAGAGACCGGGGACGGCGAGAGAGAGAGAGAGACCGCGGATGGCAAGAGAGAGAGAGACCGGGGACGGGGGAGAGAGAGAGAGAGAGACCGGGGAAGGGGAGAGATAGAGAGAGACCGGGGAAGGGGAAGAGAGAGAGAGAGAGACTGGTGATGGGGAGAGAGAGAGAGACTGGGGACGGCGAGAGAGAGAGAGACCGGGGACGGGGAGAGACAGAGAGACCGGGAACAGGGAGTGAGAGAGAGAGACCGGGGATGGCTAGAGAGAGAGAGACCGGGGATGGGGAGAGAGAGAGAGAGAGACCGGGGAAGGCGAGAGATAGAGAGAGACCGGGGAAGGGAAGAGAGAGAGAGAGAGACCGGGGATGGGGAGAGAGAGAGAGAGACCGGGGACGGGGAGAGAGAGAGAGAGACCAGGGACGGGGAAAGAGAGAGAGACCGGGGACGGCGAGAGAGAGAGAGAGACCGGGGATGGCAAGAGAGAGAGAGACCGGGGACGGGGAGAGAGAGAGAGAGAGACTGGGGAAGGGGAGAGATAGAGAGAGACCGGGGAAGGGAAGAGAGAGAGAGAGAGACCGGGGATGGGGAGAGAGAGAGAGAGACCGGGGACGGCGAGAGAGAGACCGGCGACGGCGAGAGAGAGAGAGACCAGGGACGGCGAGAGAGAGACAGAGACCGGGGACGGCGAAAGAGAGAGGAACCAGGGACTGCGAGAGAGAGAGAGAGACCAGGGATGGCGAGAGAGAGATAGACCGGGGACGGGGAAAGAGAGAGAGACCGGGGACGGGGAGAGAGAGAGAGAGAGACCGGGGAAGGGGAGAGATAGAGAGAGACCGGTGAAGGGAAGAGAGAGAGAGAGAGACCGGGGTTGGGGAGAGAGAGAGAGAGACCGGGGACGTCGAGAGAGAGAGAGACCGGCGACGGCGAGAGAGAGAGAGACCGGGGACGGCGAGAGAGAGACAGATACCGGGGACGGCGAAAGAGAGAGGAACCAGGGACTGCGAGAGAGAGAGACCGGGGATGGCGAGAGAGAGAGAGACCGGGGACGGGGAAGGAGAGAGAGACCGGGGACGGGGAGATAGACAGAGAGAGAGAGAGAGGACCGGGGACGGGGAGAGAGAGAGAGACGGGGGACGGGGAGAGAGAGAGAGAGAGACCGGTGACGGGAGAGAGAAAGAGAGACCGGGGATGGAGAGAGAGAGAGAGAGAGAGAGACCGGGACGGCGAGAGAGAGAGAGACCGGGGACGGGGAGTGAGAGAGAGAGACCGGGGATGGGGAGAGTGAAAGAGAGACCGGGGACGGCGAGACAGAGAGAGACGGGGGACGGGGAGAGAGAGAGAGAGACCGGTGACGGGAGAGAGAAAGAGAGACCGGGGATGGAGAGAGAGAGAGAGAGAGAGACCGGGGACGGGGAGTGAGAGAGAGAGACCGGGGATGGGGGAGAGTTAGAGAGACAGGGGAGGGGGAGGAGAGAGAGAGAGAGCGGGGATGGAGAGAGAGAGAGAGAGAGAGAGAGACCGGGGACGGCGAGAGAGAGAGAGACCGGGGACGGGGAGTGAGAGAGAGAGACCGGGGATGGGGAGAGAGAGAGAGAACGAGGACGGGGAGAGAGAGAGAGACCGGGGACTGCGAGAGAGGGAGAGAGACCGTGGACCGTGAGAGAGAGAGAGGCCGGGGCCGGGGAGAGAGAGAGAGAGAGAGAGAGACCAGGGACGTCGAGAGAGAGACCGGGGACGGGGAGAGAGAGAGAGACCGGGGACCGGAGAGAGAGAGAGAGGAGAGAGACCGGGGACGGCGAGAGAGAGAGAGACCGGGGACGGGGAGTGAGAGAGAGAGACCGGGGATGGGGAGAGAGAGAGAGAGGACCGGGGATGGAGAGAGAGAGAGAGAGAGAGACCGGGGACGGCGAGAGAGAGAGAGACCAGGACGGGGAGTGAGAGAGAGAGACCGGGGGGATGGAGAGAGAGAGAGAGACCGGGGGCGGGGGAGAGAGAGAGAGACCGGGGACTGCGAGAGAGGGAGAGAGACCGGGGACCGTGAGAGATAGAGAGGCCGGGGACGGAGAGAGAGAGAGAGAGAGAGAGACCGGGGACGTCGAGAGAGAGACCGGGTACGGGGAGAGAGAGAGAGACTGGGTCCGGGAGAGAGAGAGAGAGAGAGAGACCGGGGACGGGGAGAGAAAGAGAGAGACCGGGGACGGCGAGAGAGAGACTGGGGACGGGGAGAGAGAGAGAGAGAGACCGGGGACAGCGAGAGAGAGAGAGAGGGACCGGAGACGGGGGAGAGAGAGAGAGAGAGAGAGAGACCAGGGACGGCGAGAGAGATAGAGAGCGGGGATGGAGAGAGCGAAAGAGAGACCGGGGACGGCGAGACAGAGAGAGACCGGGGATCGGGGAGGGAGAGAGAGAGAGAGAGACCGGGGACGGGGAGAGAGAGAGAGAGAGAGAGAGAGACCGGGGACGCGAGAGAAAGAGAGACCGGGAACGGGGAGAGAGAGAGAGAGACCGGGGACGGGGAGAGAGAGACAGAGACCAGGGATGGCAAAAGAGAGAGGCACCAGGGACTGCGAGAGAGAGAGAGAGACTGGGGATGGCAAGAGAGAGAGAGACCGGGGGACGGCGAGAGAGAGAGCGAGAGACCAGGGACGGGGAGAGAGAGAGAGACCGGGAACGGGGAGAGAGAGAGAGACCGGGAACGGGGAGTGAGAGAGAGAGACCGGGGATGGCAAGAGAGAGAGAGACCGGGGACGGGGAGAGAGTGAGAGAGAGAGACCGGGGATGGGGAGAGTTAGAGAGACCGGGGAGGGGGAGAGAGAGAGAGAGAGCGGGGATGGAGAGAGAGAGAGAGAGAGAGGACCGGGGACGGCGAGAGAGAGAGAGACCGGGGACGGGGAGTGAGAGAGAGAGACCGGGGATGGGGAGAGAGAGAGAGAACGAGGACGGGGAGAGAGAGAGAGACCGGGGACTGCGAGAGAGGGAGAGAGACCGGGTACCGTGAGAGAGAGAGAGGCCGGGATGGGGGGGAGAGAGATGAGAGAGACCAGGGACGTCGAGAGAGAGACCGGGGACGGGGAGAGGAGAGAGAGACCGGGGACCGGGAGAGAGAGAGAGAGAGAGACCGGGGACGGCGAGAGAGAGAGAGACCGGGGACGGGGAGTGAGAGAGAGAGACGGGGATGGGGAGAGAGAGAGAGAGACCGGGGACGGGGAGAGAGAGAGAGAGACCGGGGATGGAGAGAGAGAGAGAGAGAGAGAGACCGGGGACGGCGAGAGAGAGAGAGACCAGGGACGGGGAGAGAGAGAGAGACCGGGGACTGCGAGAGAGGGAGAGAGACCGGGGACCGTGAGAGATAGAGAGGCCGGGGACGGGGAGAGAGAGACCGGGTACGGGGAGAGAGAGAGAGACCGGGGACCGGGAGAGAAAGAGAGAGACCGGGGACGGCGAGAGAGAGACTGGGGACGGGGAGAGAGAGAGAGAGAGACCGGGGACAGCGAGAGAGAGAGAGAGGGACCGGACACGGGGAGAGAGAGAGAGAGAGAGAGAGAGACCGGGGACAGCGAGAGAGAGAGAGAGCGGGGATGGAGAGAGCGAAAGAGAGACCGGGGGACGGCGAGACAGAGAGAGACCGGGGATGGGGAGCGAGAGAGAGAGAGACCGGGGACGGGGGAGAGAGAGAGAGAGAGAGACCGGGGACGGCGAGAGAAAGAGAGACCGGGAACGGGGAGAGAGAGAGAGAGACCGGGGACGGGGAGAGAGAGACAGAGACCGGGGATGGCAAAAGAGAGAGGCACCAGGGACTGCGAGAGAGAGAGAGAGACTGGGGATGGCAAGAGAGAGAGAGACCGGGGACGGCGAGAGAGAGAGCGAGAGACCAGGGACGGGGAGAGAGAGAGAGACCGGGAACGGGGAGAGAGAGAGAAACCGGGAACGGGAGTGAGAGAGAGAGACCGGGGATGGCAAGAGAGAGAGAGACCGGGGACGGGGGAGAGAGAGAGAGAGAGAGACCGGGGAAGGGGAGAGATAGAGAGAGACCGGTGAAGGGAAGAGAGAGAGAGAGAGACCGGGGTTGGGGAGAGAGAGAGAGAGACCGGGGACGGCGAGAGAGAGAGAGACGGCGACGGCGAGAGAGAGAGAGACCGGGGACGGCGAGAGAGAGACAGAGACCGGGGACGGCGAAAGAGAGAGGAACCAGGGACTGCGAGAGAGAGAGAGAGACCGGGGACTGCGAGAGAGGGAGAGAGACCGGGGACCGTGAGAGATAGAGAGGCCGGGGACGGAGAGAGAGAGAGAGAGAGAGAGACCGGGGACGTCGAGAGAGAGACCGGGTACGGGGAGAGAGAGAGAGACTGGGGTCCGGGAGAGAGAGAGAGAGAGAGACCGGGGACGGGGAGAGAAAGAGAGAGACCGGGGACGGCGAGAGAGAGACTGGGGACGGGGAGAGAGAGAGAGAGAGACCGGGACAGCGAGAGAGAGAGAGAGGGACCGGAGACGGGGAGAGAGAGAGAGAGAGAGAGAGACCAGGGACGGCGAGAGAGAGAGAGAGCGGGGATGGAGAGAGCGAAAGAGAGACCGGGGACGGCGAGACAGAGAGAGACCGGGATGGGGAGAGAGAGAGAGAGAGACCGGGGACGGGGAGAGAGAGAGAGAGAGAGAGAGAGACCGGGGACGGCGAGAGAAAGAGAGACCGGGAACGGGGAGAGAGAGAGAGAGACCGGGGACGGGGAGAGAGAGACAGAGACCAGGGATGGCAAAAGAGAGTGGCACCAGGGGACTGCGAGAGAGAGAGAGAGACTGGGGATGGCAAGAGAGAGAGAGACCGGGGACGGCGAGAGAGAGAGCGAGAGACCAGGGACGGGGAGAGAGAGAGAGACCGGGAACGGGAGAGAGAGAGAGACCGGGAACGGGGAGTGAGAGAGAGAGACCGGGGATGGCAAGAGAGAGAGAGACCGGGGACGGGGAGAGAGTGAGAGAGAGAGACCGGGGATGGGGAGAGTTAGAGAGACCGGGGAGGGGAGAGAGAGAGAGAGAGCGGGGATGGAGAGAGAGAGAGAGAGAGAGACCGGGGACGGCGAGAGAGAGAGAGACCGGGGACGGGGAGTGAGAGAGAGAGACCGGGGATGGGGGAGAGAGAGAGAGAACGAGGACGGGGAGAGAGAGAGAGACCGGGGACTGCGAGAGAGGGAGAGAGACCGGGGACCGTGAGAGAGAGAGAGGCCGGGGACGGGGAGAGAGAGAGAGAGAGACCAGGGACGTCGAGAGAGAGACCGGGGACGGGGAGAGAGAGAGAGACCGGGGACCGGAGAGAGAGAGAGAGAGAGAGACCGGGGACGGCGAGAGAGAGAGAGACCGGGGACGGGGAGTGAGAGAGAGAGACCGGGGATGGGGAGAGAGAGAGAGAGACCGGGGACGGGGAGAGAGAGAGAGAGACCGGGATGGAGAGAGAGAGAGAGAGAGAGACCGGGGACGGCGAGAGAGAGAGAGACCAGGGACGGGGAGAGAGAGAGAGACCGGGGACTGCGAGAGAGGGAGAGAGACCGGGGACCGTGAGAGATAGAGAGGCCGGGGACGGGGAGAGAGAGACCGGGTACGGGGAGAGAGAGAGAGACCGGGGACCGGGAGAGAGAGAGAGAGAGAGAGAGACCGGGGACGGGGAGAGAAAGAGAGAGACCGGGGACGGCGAGAGAGAGACTGGGGACGGGGAGAGAGAGAGAGAGAGACCGGGGACAGCGAGAGAGAGAGAGAGGGACCGGACACGGGGAGAGAGAGAGAGAGAGAGAGAGACCGGGGACAGCGAGAGAGAGAGAGAGCGGGGATGGAGAGAGCGAAAGAGAGACCGGGGACGGCGAGACAGAGAGAGACCGGGGATGGGGAGCGAGAGAGAGAGAGACCGGGGACGGGGAGAGAGAGAGAGAGAGAGACCGGGGACGGCGAGAGAAAGAGAGACCGGGAACGGGGAGAGAGAGAGAGAGACCGGGGACGGGGAGAGAGAGACAGAGACCGGGGATGGCAAAAGAGAGAGGCACCAGGGACTGCGAGAGAGAGAGAGAGACTGGGGATGGCAAGAGAGAGAGAGACCGGGGACGGCGAGAGAGAGAGCGAGAGACCAGGGACGGGGAGAGAGAGAGAGACCGGGAACGGGGAGAGAGAGAGAGACCGGGAACGGGGAGTGAGAGAGAGAGACCGGGGATGGCAAGAGAGAGAGAGACCGGGGACGGGGAGAGAGAGAGAGAGAGAGACCGGGGAAGGGGAGAGATAGAGAGAGACCGGGGAAGGGAAGAGAGAGAGAGAGAGAGACCGGGGATGGGGAGAGAGAGAGAGAGAGACCGGGGAGGGGGAGAGAGAGAGAGACCAGGGACGGGGAGAGAGAGAGAGACCGGGGACGGCGAGAGAGAGAGAGAGACCGCGGATGGCAAGAGAGAGAGAGACCGGGGACGGGGAGAGAGAGAGAGAGAGACCGGGGAAGGGGAGAGATAGAGAGAGACCGGGGAAGGGAAGAGAGAGAGAGAGAGACTGGTGATGGGGAGAGAGAGAGAGACTGGGGACGGCGAGAGAGAGAGAGACCGGGGACGGGGAGAGACAGAGAGACCGGGAACAGGGAGTGAGAGAGAGAGACCGGGGATGGCTAGAGAGAGAGAGACCGGGGATGGGGAGAGAGAGAGAGAGAGACCGGGGAAGGCGAGAGATAGAGAGAGACCGGGGAAGGGAAGAGAGAGAGAGAGAGACCGGGGATGGGGAGAGAGAGAGAGAGACCGGGGACGGGGAGAGAGAGAGAGAGACCAGGGACGGGGAAAGAGAGAGAGACCGGGGACGGCGAGAGAGAGAGAGAGACCGGGGATGGCAAGAGAGAGAGAGACCGGGGACGGGGAGAGAGAGAGAGAGAGACTGGGGAAGGGGAGAGATAGAGAGAGACCGGGGAAGGGAAGAGAGAGAGAGAGAGACCGGGGATGGGGAGAGAGAGAGAGAGACCGGGGACGGCGAGAGAGAGACCGGCGACGGCGAGAGAGAGAGAGACCAGGGACGGCGAGAGAGAGACAGAGACCGGGGACGGCGAAAGAGAGAGGAACCAGGGACTGCGAGAGAGAGAGAGAGACCAGGGATGGCGAGAGAGAGATAGACCGGGGACGGGGAAAGAGAGAGAGACCGGGGACGGGGAGAGAGAGAGAGAGAGACCGGGGAAGGGGAGAGATAGAGAGAGACCGGTGAAGGGAAGAGAGAGAGAGAGAGACCGGGGTTGGGGAGAGAGAGAGAGAGACCGGGGACGGCGAGAGAGAGAGAGACCGGCGACGGCGAGAGAGAGAGAGACCGGGGACGGCGAGAGAGAGACAGATACCGGGGACGGCGAAAGAGAGAGGAACCAGGGACTGCGAGAGAGAGAGACCGGGGATGGCGAGAGAGAGAGAGACCGGGGACGGGGAAGGAGAGAGAGACCGGGGACGGGGAGATAGACAGAGAGAGAGAGAGAGACCGGGGACGGGGAGAGAGAGAGAGACGGGGGACGGGGAGAGAGAGAGAGAGAGACCGGTGACGGGAGAGAGAAAGAGAGACCGGGGATGGAGAGAGAGAGAGAGAGAGAGAGACCGGGGACGGCGAGAGAGAGAGAGACCGGGGACGGGGAGTGAGAGAGAGAGACCGGGGATGGGGAGAGTGAAAGAGAGACCGGGGACGGCGAGACAGAGAGAGACGGGGGACGGGGAGAGAGAGAGAGAGACCGGTGACGGGAGAGAGAAAGAGAGACCGGGGATGGAGAGAGAGAGAGAGAGAGAGACCGGGGACGGGGAGTGAGAGAGAGAGACCGGGGATGGGGAGAGTTAGAGAGACAGGGGAGGGGGAGAGAGAGAGAGAGAGCGGGGGATGGAGAGAGAGAGAGAGAGAGAGAGAGACCGGGGACGGCGAGAGAGAGAGAGACCGGGGACGGGGAGTGAGAGAGAGAGACCGGGGATGGGGAGAGAGAGAGAGAACGAGGACGGGGAGAGAGAGAGAGACCGGGGACTGCGAGAGAGGGAGAGAGACCGTGGACCGTGAGAGAGAGAGAGGCCGGGGCCGGGGAGAGAGAGAGAGAGAGAGAGAGACCAGGGACGTCGAGAGAGAGACCGGGGACGGGGAGAGAGAGAGAGACCGGGGACCGGGAGAGAGAGAGAGAGAGAGAGACCGGGGACGGCGAGAGAGAGAGAGACCGGGGACGGGGAGTGAGAGAGAGAGACCGGGGATGGGGAGAGAGAGAGAGAGACCGGGGATGGAGAGAGAGAGAGAGAGAGAGACCGGGGACGGCGAGAGAGAGAGAGACCAGGGACGGGGAGTGAGAGAGAGAGACCGGGGATGGAGAGAGAGAGAGAGACCGGGGGCGGGGAGAGAGAGAGAGACCGGGGACTGCGAGAGAGGGAGAGAGACCGGGGACCGTGAGAGATAGAGAGGCCGGGGACGGAGAGAGAGAGAGAGAGAGAGAGACCGGGGACGTCGAGAGAGAGACCGGGTACGGGGAGAGAGAGAGAGACTGGGGTCCGGGAGAGAGAGAGAGAGAGAGAGACCGGGGACGGGGAGAGAAAGAGAGAGACCGGGGACGGCGAGAGAGAGACTGGGGACGGGGAGAGAGAGTGAGAGAGACCGGGGACAGCGAGAGAGAGAGAGAGGGACCGGAGACGGGGAGAGAGAGAGAGAGAGAGAGAGACCAGGGACGGCGAGAGAGATAGAGAGCGGGGATGGAGAGAGCGAAAGAGAGACCGGGGACGGCGAGACAGAGAGAGACCGGGGATGGGGAGAGAGAGAGAGAGAGACCGGGGACGGGGAGAGAGAGAGAGAGAGAGAGAGAGACCGGGGACGGCGAGAGAAAGAGAGACCGGGAACGGGGAGAGAGAGAGAGAGACCGGGGACGGGGAGAGAGAGACAGAGACCAGGGATGGCAAAAGAGAGAGGCACCAGGGACTGCGAGAGAGAGAGAGAGACTGGGGATGGCAAGAGAGAGAGAGACCGGGGACGGCGAGAGAGAGAGCGAGAGACCAGGGACGGGGAGAGAGAGAGAGACCGGGAACGGGGAGAGAGAGAGAGACCGGGAACGGGGAGTGAGAGAGAGAGACCGGGGATGGCAAGAGAGAGAGAGACCGGGGACGGGGAGAGAGTGAGAGAGAGAGACCGGGGATGGGGAGAGTTAGAGAGACCGGGGAGGGGGAGAGAGAGAGAGAGAGCGGGGATGGAGAGAGAGAGAGAGAGAGAGACCGGGGACGGCGAGAGAGAGAGAGACCGGGGACGGGGAGTGAGAGAGAGAGACCGGGGATGGGGAGAGAGAGAGAGAACGAGGACGGGGAGAGAGAGAGAGACCGGGGACTGCGAGAGAGGGAGAGAGACCGGGTACCGTGAGAGAGAGAGAGGCCGGGGACGGGGAGAGAGAGAGAGAGAGACCAGGGACGTCGAGAGAGAGACCGGGGACGGGGAGAGAGAGAGAGACCGGGGACCGGGAGAGAGAGAGAGAGAGAGACCGGGGACGGCGAGAGAGAGAGAGACCGGGGACGGGGAGTGAGAGAGAGAGACCGGGGATGGGGAGAGAGAGAGAGAGACCGGGGACGGGGAGAGAGAGAGAGAGACCGGGGATGGAGAGAGAGAGAGAGAGAGAGAGACCGGGGACGGCGAGAGAGAGAGAGACCAGGGACGGGGAGAGAGAGAGAGACCGGGGACTGCGAGAGAGGGAGAGAGACCGGGGACCGTGAGAGATAGAGAGGCCGGGGACGGGGAGAGAGAGACCGGGTACGGGGAGAGAGAGAGAGACCGGGGACCGGGAGAGAGAGAGAGAGAGAGAGACCGGGGACGGGGAGAGAAAGAGAGAGACCGGGGACGGCGAGAGAGAGACTGGGGACGGGGAGAGAGAGAGAGAGAGACCGGGGACAGCGAGAGAGAGAGAGAGGGGACCGGACACGGGGAGAGAGAGAGAGAGAGAGAGAGAGACCGGGGACAGCGAGAGAGAGAGAGAGAGCGGGGATGGAGAGAGCGAAAGAGAGACCGGGGACGGCGAGACAGAGAGAGACCGGGGATGGGAGCGAGAGAGAGAGAGACCGGGGACGGGGAGAGAGAGAGAGAGAGAGACCGGGGACGGCGAGAGAAAGAGAGACCGGGAACGGGGAGAGAGAGAGAGAGACCGGGGACGGGGAGAGAGAGACAGAGACCGGGGATGGCAAAAGAGAGAGGCACCAGGGACTGCGAGAGAGAGAGAGAGACTGGGGATGGCAAGAGAGAGAGAGACCGGGGACGGCGAGAGAGAGAGCGAGAGACCAGGGACGGGGAGAGAGAGAGAGACCGGGAACGGGGAGAGAGAGAGAAACCGGGAACGGGGAGTGAGAGAGAGAGACCGGGGATGGCAAGAGAGAGAGAGACCGGGGACGGGGAGAGAGAGAGAGAGAGAGACCGGGAAGGGGAGAGATAGAGAGAGACCGGGGAAGGGAAGAGAGAGAGAGAGAGAGAGACCGGGGATGGGGAGAGAGAGAGAGAGAGACCGGGGAGGGGGAGAGAGAGAGAGACCAGGGACGGGGAGAGAGAGAGAGAGAGACCGGGGAAGGGGAGAGAGAGACAGAGACCGGGAACGGCGAATTAGAGAGGAACCAGGGACTGCGAGAGAGAGAGAGAGACCGGGGATGGCGAGAGAGAGAGAGACCGGGGACGGGGAAAGAGAGAGAGACCGGGGACGGGGAGATAGAGAGAGAGAGAGAGAGAGACCGGGAACGGGGGAGAGAGAGAGAGAGACCGGCGACGGCGAGAGAGAGAGAGACCGGGGACGGCGAGAGAGAGACAGAGACCGGGGATGGCAAAAGAGAGAGGCACCAGGACTGCGAGAGAGAGAGAGAGACTGGGGATGGCGAGAGAGAGAGAGACACCGGGGGACGGCGAGAGAGAGAGAGAGAGACCAGGGACGGGGAGAGAGAGAGAGACCCGGGACGGGGAGAGAGAGACAGACCGGGGAACGGGGAGTGACAGAAACCGGGGAGGGCGAGAGAGAGAGAGAGACCGGGAACGGGGATAGAGAGAGAGACCGGGGACCGGGAGAGAGAGGAGAGAGAGAGAGACCAGGGACGGGGAGAGAAAGAGAGAGACCGGGGACGGCGAGAGAGAGACTGGGGACGGGGAGAGAGAGAGAGAGAGAGAGAGAGAGACCGGGGGACGTGGAGAGAGAGAGAGACCGGGGACGGAGAGAGCGAGAGAGAGACAGGGGACGGCGAGAGCGAGAGAGAGACAGGGGACGGCGAGAGAGAGAGATAGCGGGGATGGCGAGACAGAGAGAGAGACCGGGGACGGCGAGAGAGAGAGAGAGAGACCGGGGACAGCGAGAGAGAGAGAGAGGGACCGGAGTCGGGAGAGAGAGAGAGAGAGAGAGAGAGACCGGGGACGGCGAGAGAGAGAGAGAGAGACCGGGACAGCGAGAGAGAGAGAGAGAGAGACCGGGGACGGCGAGAGAGAGAGAGAGCGGGGATGGAGAGGGCGAAAGAGAGACCGGGGACGGCGAGACAGAGAAAGACCGGGGATGGGAGAGAGAGAGAGAGAGACCGGGGACGGGGAGAGAGAGAGAGAGAGAGAGAGACCGGGGACGGCGAGAGAAAGAGAGACTGGGAACGGGGAGAGAGAGAGAGAGACCGGGGACGGGGGAGAGAGAGACAGAGACCGGGGATGGCAAAAGAGAGAGGCACCAGGGACTGCGAGAGAGAGAGAGAGAGACTGGGGATGGCGAGAGAGAGAGAGACCGGGGACGGCGAGAGAGAGAGAGAGAGACCGGGGACGGCGAGAGAGAGAGAGAGACCGGGGATGGCAAGAGAGAGAGAGACCGGGGACGGGGAGAGAGAGAGAGAGAGACTGGGGAAGGGGAGAGATAGAGAGAGACCGGGGAAGGGAAGAGAGAGAGAGAGAGACCGGGGATGGGGAGAGAGAGAGAGAGACCGGGGACGGCGAGAGAGAGACCGGCGACGGCGAGAGAGAGAGAGACCAGGGACGGCGAGAGAGAGACAGAGACCGGGGACGGCGAAAGAGAGAGGAACCAGGGACTGCGAGAGAGAGAGAGAGACCAGGGATGGCGAGAGAGAGATAGACCGGGGACGGGGAAAGAGAGAGAGACCGGGGACGGGGAGAGAGAGAGAGAGAGACGGGGAAGGGGAGAGATAGAGAGAGACCGGTGAAGGGAAGAGAGAGAGAGAGAGACCGGGGTTGGGGAGAGAGAGAGAGAGACCGGGGACGGCGAGAGAGAGAGAGACCGGCGACGGCGAGAGAGAGAGAGACCGGGGACGGCGAGAGAGAGACAGATACCGGGGACGGCGAAAGAGAGAGGAACCAGGGACTGCGAGAGAGAGAGACCGGGGATGGCGAGAGAGAGAGAGACCGGGGACGGGGAAGGAGAGAGAGACCGGGGACGGGGAGATAGACAGAGAGAGAGAGAGAGACCGGGGACGGGGAGAGAGAGAGAGACGGGGGACGGGGAGAGAGAGAGAGAGAGACCGGTGACGGGAGAGAGAAAGAGAGACCGGGGATGGAGAGAGAGAGAGAGAGAGAGAGACCGGGGGACGGCGAGAGAGAGAGAGACCGGGGACGGGGAGTGAGAGAGAGAGACCGGGGATGGGGAGAGTGAAAGAGAGACCGGGGACGGCGAGACAGAGAGAGACGGGGGACGGGGAGAGAGAGAGAGAGACCGGTGACGGGAGAGAGAAAGAGAGACCGGGGATGGAGAGAGAGAGAGAGAGAGAGACCGGGGACGGGGAGTGAGAGAGAGAGACCGGGGATGGGGGAGAGTTAGAGAGACAGGGGAGGGGGAGAGAGAGAGAGAGAGCGGGGATGGAGAGAGAGAGAGAGAGAGAGAGAGACCGGGGACGGCGAGAGAGAGAGAGACCGGGGACGGGGAGTGAGAGAGAGAGACCGGGGATGGGGAGAGAGAGAGAGAACGAGGACGGGGAGAGAGAGAGAGACCGGGGACTGCGAGAGAGGGAGAGAGACCGTGGACCGTGAGAGAGAGAGAGGCCGGGGCCGGGGAGAGAGAGAGAGAGAGAGAGAGACCAGGGACGTCGAGAGAGAGACCGGGGATGGGGAGAGAGAGAGAGACCGGGGACCGGGAGAGAGAGAGAGAGAGAGAGACCGGGGACGGCGAGAGAGAGAGAGACCGGGACGGGGAGTGAGAGAGAGAGACCGGGGATGGGGAGAGAGAGAGAGAGACCGGGGATGGAGAGAGAGAGAGAGAGAGAGACCGGGGACGGCGAGAGAGAGAGAGACCAGGGACGGGGAGTGAGAGAGAGAGACCGGGGATGGAGAGAGAGAGAGAGACCGGGGGCGGGGAGAGAGAGAGAGACCGGGGACTGCGAGAGAGGGAGAGAGACCGGGGACGTGAGAGATAGAGAGGCCGGGGACGGAGAGAGAGAGAGAGAGAGAGAGACCGGGGACGTCGAGAGAGAGACCGGGTACGGGGAGAGAGAGAGAGACTGGGGTCCGGAAGAGAGAGAGAGAGAGAGAGACCGGGGACGGGGAGAGAAAGAGAGAGACCGGGGACGGCGAGAGAGAGACTGGGGACGGGGAGAGAGAGAGAGAGAGACCGGGGACAGCGAGAGAGAGAGAGAGGGACCGGAGACGGGGAGAGAGAGAGAGAGAGAGAGAGACCAGGACGGCGAGAGAGATAGAGAGCGGGGATGGAGAGAGCGAAAGAGAGACCGGGGACGGCGAGACAGAGAGAGACCGGGGATGGGGAGAGAGAGAGAGAGAGACCGGGGACGGGGAGAGAGAGAGAGAGAGAGAGAGAGACCGGGGACGGCGAGAGAAAGAGAGACCGGGAACGGGGAGA